>NW_024345861.1:955161-1079472 GCF_902729225.1 Pteropus medius | reverse complement strand
GTCACCAGATTGTCCTCTATATTTGTGAGTTTGTTTTTGATTAGTTTACTCTTTTTGTTCCTTAGATTCCACATATAAGTGAAATCATATGGTATTTATCTTTCTCTGCCTTATTTCTCTCAGAATAATAACCTCTAGGTCCATCCATGTCGTTGCAAATGGTAGGATTTAATTTTTTTATTGGCTGAGTAATATTCCATTGTGTATATGAACCATAACTTCTTTATCCAATTGTCTGTTGATAGGCATTAAGGTTGCTTTGATATTTTGGATATTGTAAATTGTGCTTCCATGAACATAAGGTGCATAGATCTCTACTAATAATTGTTTTTGTTTTGTTTTGTTTTGTTTTGTTTTGTTTTGTTTTTTGATGAATATCCAGAACTGCAATTGCTAGGTCAAAATGTCAATCCATTTTAAATTTTTTTGAGAAACCTCTAGACTCTTTTTCATAGTGGCTATCCCAATTTGCAATCTCATCAACAGTGTATGAGGGTTCCCTTTTCTCCACATCTTCACCAACACTTGTTGTTCTTTGATTTATTGATGATAGCCATTTTGACAGGTGTGAGGTCATATCTCACTGTGATTTAATTTGCATTTCTCTTATGATTAGTAATGTAATCGTTAATGAAATTGTTGATTTCTCCTGATAGTTCATTATTGGTTTATAAAACCACAATCAATTTCTATATATTAATTTTGTATCCTGCTAATTTATTGAATTCATTTATCAGTTCTAACAGTTTTTTGGTAGAATCTTAGGGTTCTCTATATATAGTATCATGCCATCTGTAAATAATGACAGTTTTACTTCTTCCTTTCTAGTTTGGATGCCTTTTATTTCCTTTTAGTCTCTTATTGCTATGATTAAGACTTCCAATACTATGTTGAATAATAATGTTAAAAGTGGACAACTCTTTTCTCATATTTCATCTTAAGGAAAATACTTTTAGCTTTCCTTCATTGAGAATAATGTTAGCTGTGGGCTTGTCATATATAGTCTTTATTATATTGAGGTATGTTCACTCTGGATTTCATCAAATGCTTTTAATCCATATGTTTATAGAATCATGTGATTTTTATCATTTAATTTATTAATGTGTTACATTACATTAATTGATTCGAGAATGTTAAAGCAAACTTGCATCCCAGAATTAAATCCCACTTGATCAAGATGTGTAATCTTTTTAATGTATTGCTGAATTCAGTTTGCTAATATTTTTTTGAGGCTTTTTGCATCTATGTTCATCAGGGATATCAGCTTATAATTTTCTTTTTTTTTTGGTAAAGTCTTTTTCTGTTTTGAGAATTAGAGTAATTGTGGCCTCGTAAAATCAGCTTGAGAGCCTCCTCTCTTCTTGAATGTTTTGAAATCATTTGAGAAGATTAGGTGTTAAATCTTTGAATGTTTGGTATGATTCACATATGAAGTCATCCAGTCCAGGAATTTTGTTTGTTGCAAAAGCTCAAATGCCTTAAACTTTTCCAGCATCATCTCTAAATCTTAAATCTCATGTAGATCAAGAGTGGATGAGACTGAAACTGATTCTTCTGAAGCAAAATTTTCCTTCAGCTGTGAATCTGTGTAACTGGACAGGTTACATGCTTTTAAATAACAGTGGTGGAGCAGGAATAGGATAGACATTTCCATTTCAAAAGGGAAAAAGTGGGAGCACAGAGAGTCATTAGTTTTAATCAAGCCCAAAAGCTAGCAAATTCCATCAGATTTTGAGGATTAAAAATAGTCTTCTCTGCTTCAATGTTCTGTCCTCTGAACTCATTAAGGTAGTGGTCTCAGCCCCTTGGCCCTGAAGTCCTGAGCCCAATTTAGCCCACAACTCTTGCTGTGTGTCTAGATCATTATTATTTTTTGTTTGTTTGTTTAGAGGGAAGTGGCAAAGTTATATTCAGAGACTGATTCTGTCTTTGCCACCTAATTATTAATCACAAGTTTCCTGTGAGATTTAGAATAATTTCACAAGCCAATAGCATACAGAATATCTCATAATAAGCCAAATAAAGAAATATTCTAAACAACTGACAGATTAATTACATTATTAATCCAGGCAAGGGGAGACAAAAGGAATAAAGTCCAAATTTGACAGAGATGTACCATTTTACACAAGGAGGTACTGAGAAAAATAGAGGCCAACCAAGAGCTCATTTCCTGCTGCCAGTGCAAAGTGAATATCTTCTGTTTAAAGCACATTGCTAGGGAATGAAGTGCTTGTGTAGGCGGGCAGGCTAATCTCTTTCATGAGGCTACTGCAGAGTTTCTCACCACTGTCTATTATGAGTCACCTTGCTGAGGCAGGAGCTAATGCCCCAAGTGTCTTCAGAAATTTTTAGGTTGTGAAGATTCACTTCACCTAAACCCAAACTCTCAACTAGTTCTCACAAACTCTCAGTATTTACACTCCAAATGTCATTTTGCCCTAGTTCCTTCTCCATGTGTTCTTATCAACAAGTCCCCAGCAGGAACCCACAGCAGCTGGCCTGCTGAGGTCCTTATCAGTGACAACATGTGAAATGATGACATCCGGATACAACTTATTTCATACTCATGTGGAAGCAACTTTGTTTATGTCATAAACAAGTGCTTTAAAACAACCTCACTTAAGTCATAAACAAGTAGATTTGAAATCATATCCAACCAATACACAAGTGAGTCCTGCTTCAACCCAAACATGCTCTTCCACTATAAAGTGATCATAAGCTCTAAATCAGTCAGTTTTACAGTCCATTTTAGTAAATGTTCTCAGGGAGCTGATAATACTGATCCACAAAATGAGACAATTCCTTCACATGATACTCCCTGGTTTCAGTAGGTTATTTTGTTTTTCCCTTCTCATACTGTGAACTATGTTCTTGGAGATCAGAGTCTTAGAGGTATATCTATTGCCCTGGCATAATTTTTCCCTTTGTTGGTGGCTTTGAGTCTAGAGGCTGAAGCTCAGGCTGATTTAAAACTGAGCTTGGTCCAGCATAAATATCTAACTCAGTATTCTCTTTTCGGATAACAGTAATCAAGGAATTTATATTCTACTTTTTCCTTATCACCTTGTACTTCCTTATGCAATCAGTGAACCAGCTCCCTGGGTGTGACAGTTAATTTTAGTTGTCAATTAAACTCAGCTAAGAGGTGTTTAGATAGCTGGTAAAATATTTCAGGGTAAGTCTTTGAGGCTGTTTCTGAAAGATTAACATTTAATTTAGTAGACTGAGTAAGATCTACCCTCTCTTCTTCCTTAAGCTGAGCCATTCATCTTTTCCTCTCCTCATCAGAGTATCTGGTTCTCTGGCCTTTGGACTCTGCAACATACACCAACACCCTTCTTGGTCTTCAGCCCTTTGTCCTTGAACTGTGAGTTATAGTATTGGCTCCCCTAGTTCTCTGGCCTTCAGACTCAGACTATTTATATCTATTCAGACTATTTATATCTATCTAGGTAGGTAGATATAAATAGATATTGATATAGAGAGACCCACAAGTTAGAGTTCAGTCCCACAAGACTGCCTTTACTTCAGGCAACAATCACAAGTCCCAAAAGCCACCTTCATTTCTGACAAAACAGCTATAAATTGGGGAGTGGGTTCCCACAACCCCACTGCAGGCTTGATAATTTGTTAGAATAATGCATAGAACAAAGGAAAGATTTATACAGATAATTACAATTTTATTATAAAGGATACAACTCAGAAACAGCCAAATAGAAGAGATTCATAAGGTAAAGTATGCAGGAGGAGGGGTAAGCAAGGATTCCATGAATTCTCCAGGCATGCCACCATTCCAACACATAAATATGTCCGCCAACATCAAACTTTGTTGTTTAAGAGTATCACAAGAGTTTTCATAAGAAAAATGAAGACCCAAAGAAGCCACTAGGACTGAGAATTTATGTACTTTTTAAATAAAGGAATAATAAATTTGTAAAGAGACGAGACAAAGGGTTTTGAGATGGGGCAATAAATTTTTGAACAGTGACTAGGAAATACATGGGGGAAACTAATAAGAGATAGGGTTATTTTTTATTTTTATCAAAGTATCCTATTTTCATTTTATTTTTTAAAATTTTTAATTAAATTTATTGGGGTAACATTGGTTAATACAATTATATAATTTTCAGGTGTACGTTATCATTTGACATCTGTATATTCTATTGTGCGTTTACCACCCAAAGTTGTTTCCTTCAGCTACCATATATTTAATCCCCTTTACCCACTTTATTCTCCCCCTAAACCCTATATTTGACCCCCTTTACTCTATCTCCCCTCTCTCCCATCCTACTAGTAACCACTACTCTATAGTCTTCTATAAACACTAGCCTATAGTCCATGTCCATGAGCCTCTATTTGTTTGTCCTGCTCATTTGTTGCTTTTAGGTTTATATCCCACATATAAGTGATATCATGTGATTTTCAACTTTTTCTGTCTGGCTTATTTCGCTAAGTGTGATTATCTCAAGGTCGATCCATGTTGTCACAAATGGCAGTATTTTAGCTCTTCTTATATTCCATTGTATGTATATGTACCACCTCTTCTATAGCCAATCATCTATCGTAGGATGCTTTGGTTGCTTCCAATTCCTGGCCACTGCAAATAATGCTGCTATGAACATCGATGTGCAAATATCTTTTTGGATATGAGTTTTCAAGTGTTTGGGGTAAATACCCAGTAGAGGGATTGCTGGATCATATGGTAGATCAATTCTTAGTTTTTTGAGGAACCTCCATACTGTTTTCTATAGTGGCTGTACCAATTTGCAGTCCCACCAGCAGCGTATGAAGGTTCCTTTTCCTCCACATCCTCTCCAACATGTTATTACTTGTCCTGTTGATTATAGCTATTCTAAAAGGTGTGAGATGGTATCTCATTGTGGTTTTGATTTGCATTTCCCTAATAGCTAGCGATGTTGAGCATCTTTTCAAATATTTGTTGACCATTTGTATGTCCTCCAGATAGAAGTGTCTGTTCAGGTCCTTTGCCCATTTTTTGATTGGATCACTTATTTTTTGTTGTTATTGAGTTGCAGGAGTTCTTTGTGTATTTTGAAAATTAAGCCCTTATTGGAAGTGTTGCTTGCAAATATATTTTCCCATTCGGATGGTTGTCTCTTAACCTTGTTGTTGATTTCTTTTGCTGAGCAGATGCTTTTAGTTTATTGTAGTCCCATTCATTTATTTTCACTTTTACTTCCCCTGCTTTTGAGGTCAAATTCATAAAATCCTCTTTAAGTCCAAAGTTCTTGAGTTTAGTTTCTATGTTTTCTTCTATGCATTTTATTGTTTCAGGTCTTATATTCAGGTCCTTAATCCATTCTGAGATAATTTTAGTGTATGGTGATAGACAACTGTCTAGTTTCATTCTTTTGCAGGTTGTTTTCCAGTTTTCCCATCACCATTTACTGAAGAGGCTTTCCTTTATCCATTGTATGTTTTTGGATTTTTTGTCAAAAAACATTTGTCCATATAAATATGAGTATATTTCTGTAATCTTGATTCAGTTCCACTGATCCATGTGTCTGTTTTTCTGCCAATACCATGCTGTTTTATTTTTGTCGCTTTGTAGTACAATTTGATGTCAGGCAGAGTGATCCCTCCAGCCTTTTTCTTTTTTCTCAGGATGGCTTTGGCAATTCGGAGTATATAAGGGTTATTTTAATAGGTTTGTTTGTACAGATATATTTTAGCATCAGCTCCCAGTCTCAGGTGATAAGAATGTTCATCTCTTCTTGGTACAGGGAAGGGTGCCTTTCTCATGAAATATTTTATGACCTGCTCTTAGATAAAAAGGGAGAAGTCAAAGAGCCCTTTCTACATTTACCCTTTCTCAAATTCCTTCAGCTTAAAAGAATCGAAATGCCAAAGTGGCACATTTTGGATTGGCATGCTCTGTACAACTTCAATAATATAGTAATGGGAAGGAAAAATATTCAAAGGTATTTAGGAGTTATAATTGGTTGAGTCAGATGAAATATTAGATGTGGATATTGAAGAGGAGTGATAATTTTAAGAGCTTGAGAGGAGAAGAAATAAATGATATTATAAAAGGTGAAATACAGGAATGACAATGGATTTTGAATATACGGTAATTATGTGTTTGATTTGGGATAAGCTACATTGAAATACGTGATTGACACATCTAGTAAATTTATGTAAGCATATGTTTGAAATACAGATCAAATTTAGATATATAAATTTTAAAGTGATCTGTGCATAAAGTGTACATAATATTATTTGGTTGCATACTTTATTTGGAAAAAAACATAGAGCAAAAAGAAAATACCAAAGATAAGACTTTTGGCAAACATTAATATTTAAAAGTTGAAGAAAAAGAAATCAGCAAAGAAGATTAGGAGGATGGAATAGTAAGAGGATGAGATCGAATGTGCTTACCAGGAAAAAATATATGAAAGAAGGAATTTCTGGAATGAAGGATTTTTGTCTTAACTGATGAAGATAGATTAAGTAGGGGAGTTACTTAAGAGACAACTGGATTTAGTAATCAAGGGATCATGGGATCATTGACTTACAACCCAAAAGGAGATCAAAGATGAATTTAACAGTTTCAGTAAAGAGTTAGGATAAAAAACAAAAACAAAAACAAAAAAAAAACCCAAAAAACAAAAAAATACCAAAAAACTTTTGCAGTGATTGGAAGGTGAAAGGAAGGAGGGAGTCATCTAGAACCGACTAGTCTTTAAAAAAGTTTTGTGATGAGAGAAAAGAGGAAAATAGTGCAATAGATTGAGAAAATTACTACTTTAGGGAAAAGTGCTCTAAAATAATCCTGCATATTTCTATATGCCAAAGAGAGGAAATTAGTGGAAAGGAAGAAATCAAGAGTAACAATTCATTAAAGGTTCTAGAGTAATAGGCTTTAGAGAATTTGAAAAGAATACATTAGGAACAATTAGTTGTACAAAAGACAGCACTTCTTTCACTCTGGTTGAAAGTAAAGCTTCTTAAAACTTTTGTTACACTACTCTACTGTATCATGTTTTTCAAGTCAATCTGCAATTATCTGTTATAGAGAGGACAGAGATAGGAAGAATCAAATTTGAATATAAACAAAAGATTTGTGTTTTACTTGCTTAAACTGTAAGGATGAGAGGATGGCTATGTTTGAATGATGATGAAAATAATCCAAATGGTAGAAAGAAAGGGTAACCTTTATAAATAAGAACAGACTTTTCAAAAAGATGACAAGGAATTGATTGCTTTGAATTAAAAACACAGAATAACAAACTGTATACAAAAGTCAGCCTTTGTAAAAAATAGCCTTCGGAAGTATGAAAGTTCTATAAATGTGCCTTAGTACTCCAATTCCTAATATATTGTATGTATGGGTAAAAGTCATGTAAAAATGTCTTCAAAAACTAGATAAGGCTATTTGCATTTCACTCTTATCTGGTTGTTTCCTTCAAAGCTCCCTAAACAACAGAAAGTCCCTTATTCAATTTCTAGAAGTTTTACAATGCTGCAGTAAAGTTTTCATACTGAAATGCCCGTGATAGACCTGCACTGAATTAAAGGACTGATCGAATCTGGGAGATGAATTTATGATACACTGCTTTGTCAGCAAACTTACCATTTGCTGAATAAGAACTGATAAACAGAAAATCAATTTAAACAAGTATAACAGTTATACCATTCTAGTGGGAATACCAACTCTAGAAAGTGAGTATGCTAGGTATTAAAATAAGTGTTAAATTCTAGATAGAGAATATTTACAAACCTCTTCCTTGCTTGTATATTTTTTATGTAGTTAAATATTTTTTACTAAATAAAGATATTTGAAATAATTTTGATTATGTGTTTAATATTCCTAGTGTAAATCATTGTTATCTCATACCCATAAAGTATTGTTGATAAGGATTGCAATAGAAAGTATAACAAATTTAACTAAGAACTTAATTTTAATTAAAACGCTCCTTCAATTACAACATTCCCCTGCTGTGGTTCAATATAAAAATTTTTATTAGAGTTTGAAAATACCCTTTTGTATAACTCAAATATTTTTAATGTATAGAGTTCTTCGAAATCAAACTATACATAAAAATATATATTACAGAATCAGCATTTTTGTGGCATGAAAGGCAATATGCAAATTGTTGGGTTTAAAAACAAGCCAGTTCTGAGATGTACAACATATCAACACCTTTATTGAAGGACTTTTTTTTTTATCAGACAATATACTGCTTGCATTTAAAACTATGTCATAATATAAATATTGCTTAGCTGAAAAGCTCTTATGTCCTTACTCTTTCTTTAAATGGAATATAGTTACACTAAGGGTCAGTAAAAGCAGCTCGAGAAGCAGATCTTTCTGAGAGTGAAGTTAAAAGCAGAATATTCACAATAAAGTCTTTGTAATTTGGCAGGAAATATCAAAGCCAAAAGATAGTACATAACTCTGCTGAGAATAACCTGTTCTATAGTTTTAATCTCAACAATTTAACTTGACATTGGTATTGTTATGTATGGGCGTATATTTTTTCAATTAAAAAATCTGGACTCCTTGAATGTTTCAACATCATTCTATTTTGTGTCAGAGAAAACACATGGGGACTCGATTCTATGGGAAATGGAAGGATTTGTCTCTAAATCCAGGCATTTACTAATGTAACTTTGGAACCACATGCCACCCAGCAGAGCAGACAATAGCAGATTGGCTGTTCTTTATGGAAATTACAATTTTGAGGTACTCTGCTTTGTTTACATTGTTTCTAACTCATCCTTAAGCTCATACAAACTCACTCTTCTTTCTTGATTATGGATCTGGTTAACCTTAGAAATAATGAATTATAAAACATTAGAATTTAAATGCTGTAAAAATTCATTTCCTTAGAATATTAAACAAGTTCAGCCTTTTACTCTGCTCTTTTGGATCTAAGGTACATATTTGCATATTTACCTTACAGAGGCTAGACACAATGTGCTTCTGTTGGTACAAAGCTTAAGTATAATGTGGATGCTTATGAATTAATCAATTACCACCAGGGCAACTGGTCATAGAAGAGAACAAGAGGAAGTGATTTTAAAAAAAAAGTGATGTTTGACTGGGGATTGGAATTATTGTGTGAACATAGAGTATGAGAAATTTAAATTTAAAAAGATCCAGAAGGAGAGAGAAAACAAGATTGTAAGGAATATAGCATCATGGAGAAAAAACTACCTGGCTTTTAATATGTCTACAATAAACGTGTCCAACCAAATGAAAATCCATTCTGCTTTGAAAATGTTATTCAGTGTGATTCCAAAATCTTCCTAGATAATAATGGCACTATTAAACCACCCTCATCATTTGAAAATTACTTGTTCACCAAACTCTCACTGTATGATTTTTTTACCCTAGTTCTTGACACATAACAGATATCCAGTATACATCTGTCGAAGGAATCTTATAACGTTTTCAGAAGAGCAATAGTAATCTTAATACATCATCAATCCATGGTCTAATTTTGTCCTCTATAAACTGATATGGCCTGGATTGTGTCCCCTAAAAATATTTATGCTGAAGTCTTAATTCCCAGTACCTAATAATGTGACCATATTTGGAGTTAACATGAAGTCATTAGATTGGGCCATATCTAATATGACTGGAGTCATAATTAGAAGAAATTTGGACACAGACATGCATAGACGAAAGACCATGTTAAGACACAGGAAGATGACTGTTTATAAGCCAGGGAGAGAGGCTTAAAACAAATCCTTCCCTTGTGGCCCCCTCAGAATATACCAACCCTACTGGCACTTTCATCTTGGACTTCCAGCCTTCAGAGTTATGAGAAAATACACTTATGTTGTTTAAGCTACCTAGTGTGTGGTACTTTGTTATGAAAGCCTTAGCAAACCAATAGATGTTTTTTCAGTTGTGCAAAAATTACCAGAAATTTCCTATTTTGGAATAGTTTCAAAATGACTTTATTAGGCATATTTAGGGAAAATTAAGAAATATCACTAAACAAAGAACTGACACCCTCCTTTATTTCCCAAGGCCCCTTTTGCTACATCCTACCTGACCACTGCCATCCCTGTCCTAGCCCATACATGCTCGTGCACTCAAAATCAACTTGGGACCACTAATGAGAGTTAAGACAAAAAGTTATAAACAGAACAAAAACAGACCCATAGATATAGATAACAAACCGATGGTTGCCAGTGGGAAAGGGGGTGGGGAGATTGAAATGATAAAAAATTAAAAATTAAAAAATTAAAAAGAAAGAAAAATAAATGTAAAAAAAAAAAAGTTGCCTAAACCTGTACAAGTGGTCATTAGAACAATGCAGTTAGACGCAATGGATTAGATGTATACATAGCAACATACAAGAATTCTAAAAACAGTGTAAAAAAAGAAAATACTACATTAGAAGAGACAGTTTGACACAGTTTTTAAAACTATAGAGTCAATAGCCAGTATAGGTTTTTATACCAGCTCTTCTACTTTCTGTGTGTATGACCTTGACCAAATTACTTAAACTCCCTGTGCCTTAGTTTTCTCCTCTGTTTATAGGAATAATAATAATAACTACAGCATACTGTTATTGTGAAGATTTAAAAAAGTTAGTACATGTAAAGAAGCTTAGAATAGTGTCTGGCATAGGGAAAATGCTATGTCTCTGCTAACAATAATTTATTTAAAATTAATACCATTTGAACAAATTAAAAACACATGCACATAAAATAACAATACACAGTTTCAAATCATACCTTCAAACAAAAAATACATATTAAACACATTATAATGGTTATATACATGAATAAATGAGTTGACGAATTAATGAATGTACAAAAAGGAAAGGAGCTTTACACAGATTGTTGACTGATAATGTACTTGTGAACTAAGGGATATGATTGAATTAACATTCTTTGCCTGATTTGCAAAAGGAAAAGGAAGGAAAGAAAGGAAGAGAGGAAAGAAGGAAGGAAAGAGGAAAGAAAGGAAGAAAAGAAGGAAGGAGTGATTAAAGAGGGAAAGGCTTTCCAGTACCAGCATACATAAATTGAAGACCTTGGGTTTAAAAATATATAACTCAAAGACAACATTTACAATCCTGAAGTTGATATGTCTGTGGAACACACAGCATATATTGCCCCCCAAAACTCAAGTTCAGAACCTGTTCAAATAAATAATTTTTCCTCAGTAATCAAAAGAAGTTTTGGAGATATTAGGCTTAGGTCCCTGAATATCACTCTGGGGAAAGGAACAAAATCAGATATAATTAATATAAAAAAGGTAGAGGTAAATACTCTTATATTGGATCCTGATGGAAAAGTGTTTTAGAAATTTCAAAAAAAAAAATTAAAACCAAGCCATTTTCTTTCTCTCCTCCATCTACAAAATTATGCCTTGTGTAGGGGAGAAAACGGGCAATTTAGGCTTATATGCTATCCTGATCCAAGGAGAAGGCATAGGGGTCTGGAGCTTCAAAGTGGGAGATAGAGAATTTACAGGAAGATGGGAAGAGTAAATGTTTGGTAAAGAAATGTTTGTCATGTGATGCAGATAAGCCTGATGTGAAAAGTTATCTCTGGTAATAGCTCTCTTCCTAGTAGAGACCCCCTAAGTTCCTTCAGACAGTTAAGGCAGAAGTAAAAACAAACAAACAAACAAACAAACCAACAAACAAACAAAAATACTCTTCCTGAGTCTGTTAGGCCTTAATTGCCTGCAGCTCAAAAAAATCCACTTGCCAAAATGGCACATCTTGGGTTATGTATTCTGTTCCCCCTCACTTAGAATTATTGACAGATGCATTTGGTGCTTACCTCTAAGATTACAGACCAATGCTACAGCTATTTTTAAGGGACACTTTGAAAATAAAGACATGACTAAAAATAGGCAGTTTGTTAAAAAAGTTTGTGAATTAGGATGTTTCGGGGCAATTTATTATATTTGCCAGCTTAAATACCAGATATTTTAAAAGGCTAATTGTTAAATACAGATGAAATTAAGCAAAAGAGTGATTTATTAGCATTTTCATTATAATCAAACCATTCCTGATTTATGATAAATTCTTTTCCACTGTATTTTTCTAATACCTTCTTCTCTCTGAGTTCAACCCCTGGACAAAGGTTGATTCATTTATCTTTATAATGTCCCCTTAAGTTTCAAAGATAATAGGTTATTATCACCTTCTCAATGTAAAGATGAACAATAGAAAAAAGTGATGGTTCATAGATGAAAATACTAAGCTATATACATTTCCATAGACTCATCTGTATTATCTCACACACATATCTTGTGTTGTTGTCCAGCTTTTCCATGAATATACATATTTTCTTCTCAGCTAGTACATAAGCACCTCCAGTTTATGAAGGAATATGCTGTTTTCTCATTCGAGTTTTTCATTGAGCCTAGTGTATAGAGCTGAGCATATGACAGGTAGCTAATAAATGTTTATTGAATGTTATGTGGAAAGGTTGACTGTATTTTGCCTTTTACATTACTAACATGTAAGAATGGTAGGCCCTGAACTTCACCGTCACAAATTACGCTTTATTTCCATCACAGATGGAAACAATAAACTTCAAGTAAGGCTCTTTTTGTAAAACTTGCAATGTATAAAATTGTTTCTATATGTAGGTTGTTAATTGGGGAATGACTTTAAAAGAGCACATAAAAATGTCATAATAACAGAATATTAGAATGTAGATTGACTGCACTCTAGACTTGAATCTTATGAGAATTATAGTTTAAGTTATGAAAGAAGAGCAAGTTCTGAAGTACAGTGTTGTAACCATAGTTCATAATACTGTACTGTATACTTGAAATTTGCTAAGAAGATAGATCTTAAATGTTCTCACCATACACACACACACACACACACACACACACAAGTAACTATGTAAGGTGATGGATGATAATTAGTTTGATCGTGATGATTATTTCACAATGTATATCAAACATAAAGTTATATATCTTAAGTATATATAATTTTTTATTTGTTAATTATATGACAGTAAGCCCTCCATAGTGAGCACTCCATAAACTTCCCCATTTTCATCTTTTTTTATTATCTCCTTATTACAGCTTTACCTGAATGCTGTATGCTGCTTTTTTCCCACTTCTACACCTTTGTATACTTTGCTCCTTAGGTCTAGAATGCCCTTTCTCTATTGTCTAAGATATTCTCACTCATTCTTCAAGAACCATTTAATAACACCTTCTTATCAAAGTCTTCTCTAATATTTGTGCTCCTCTGAGCCTCAGAAGAATCACGCATTCTTTCTCATCACCTCCTCTCAAATAGAAGTGATTATTCCATGCTTTGTGCCACACCTTTTACATACTTTTACATAGCACTTATAAATCTGCAATGCAAGTGCATGTCTACGGGTAGAGTTTTCTGTAAGACCATGAATCTCTGGAAGGCAGGAAAGCAGAGACTGTATCTGACACATAGCTACATGTGTGTTGAGTAAGAATTCATGCATGAAAATGAACCTTCAATAATAAGATGCTTCTAAGATTTAAAAAATGATTGCTTCATCTTTTTTTTTTTTACCTTTGCTTCACCTTGTGACACAGCCTTTAATTTTTCTCTATCTTCTGTCACCAAAAATAAGATAAATTTGTTTACAAATAGACAAACTCTGTAAAATTCTTTTGGCAATCAAAGTATGCATTTTGATAAAATTGTTACTACTTCGAAGCTAGATAAAAATATTGAAGGGCTTTTCTTATATCTATTAATTGATTGAGTGCCTCCATTTCTACAATATACCACAAACATTTAAATTTCAAACAAATTTATCAGGCAGTTTAAAATCCATAAAGAGGTTTGAATTGTTGTTTTAAATACTCAGAAGTCTTGTAGCTTTTATGTATGTGGTAACATTCATAAACACACTCAAATATAGTTATTACTAATACTGTTTTCTTTGCTGTCAAAGGCATACTATTCATTGTGCAGATTTATCACTATATTTATATAGCAAACTGATACCACAGCAATCATATAAAGCTGCATGAGATTGTTTTAAAGATATTTTTCTCTTAAATTTAACACATTCTTCCTACTATTTGCAATGACATGGATGGACCTAGAGGTTATTAAATAAGTCAGAGAAAGGTAACTACCATATGATTTCACTTATATGCGGGATCTGAGGAACAAAAAGAACAAACTAATCAAAAACAGACTCACAAATATAGTGGACAATTTGGTGACAGACAGAGGAAAAGGGTTTGGGGGATGGGAGAATGGGGTGAAGGGTTAAAGAAGTACAAATTGTAGTTGATAGATGGTCATGGGGATGAGAAGCGCGGCACAGGGAATGCAGTTAGCATTAATATATTGGCTAGGTGGAAAACCAGAGGACAGAAGGAGTAATTAGGGAGATCATTTTATAAACTATATAAATGTCTAGCCAATGTCCTGTATACTTGACACTAATTAAAATAAAAAAAAAACACGAACCTCGAGATCAGCTATAGCCAAAAAAAAAAAATAATAATAATACATTCTTTACTAGAAAAGCAGTTTTCACCTTTGTTATATTAGATAGCAAGAAAATTTCAGAGTATTACTAAAATATAAAGAAGTAATGAATTATCATTATTAACAGGTATATGTGAATTGAATAAAAGAAATCTTCTACAAGGACTTTTCATATTTTCATATTTTGTATGGAAATGTTATAATATGCCTCACTGTGGCACATACTTTTCATTTATTAGATGAAAAATAAGCTTATATTCTTATTCAACTCAGTTATTAGTTTTTTTTAATAAAAATTAATGTGATCAAAAATAAGATGTTATCACCTTGAGGATTCTTTTACAATTTCATTTTGGCATCCCATATAAGTACTCATAGTAAATATCTCATATTTCATTATATTTTTGTACTTTATTTTATTATTATTATTTTTAAAAATAATTTATTTTTCAATTACAGTTTACATAGAATATTAATATAAATATTAATATAAACAGAATATTCAGGTGTGCAACATAGTGATTAGACAGTTATATAACTTATGAAGTGATCGCCCTAAAAAACCTATTACTCGCCTGACACCATACATAGTAATTACAATATTATTAACTATATTTGCTATGCTATATTTTACAGCCTCATAGCTATTATGTAACTACGAATTTATATCTCTTAATCACTTCCCCCCTTCACCTATTCCCCTCAAATCTCCCATTTGGTAACCATCAAAATGTTCTCTGTATCTGTGAGTTTGTTTTGTTTTGTTTGTTCCATTTATTTTGTTATATGTTTCACATATAAGTGAAATCATATGGCATTTGCCTTTCTCTCTTTGATTTATTTCACTCAGCATAATACCCTTTAGCTCCATCCATGGTATTTCAGATAGCCAGATTTAGTTGTGTTTTTTTTTTTTAATGGGCAAATAATGTTCTATTGTATATGCGCATCGCTTTTTCTTTATCCATTCATTGATGGAAACTTAGGTTATTTCAATATCTTGGCTACTGTGAGTAATGTTGCAATAATCATATGGAAGCATATATCTTTTCAAATTAGTGCTTCAAGATTCTATGGATAAATACTTGGAAGTGGGATTACTGAGTCTGTCTTTGTTTTTTCTTATAGCCTTTGCTTTAAAGTCTATTATGTCTGGATAAGTATTGCTACACCAGCATTTGCATTGTTTTGTTTTTATTTTCATGAAATACCCTTTTTCATCTCTTTCAGTTTGTGTGTGTCTTTTGATGTGAAGTGAGTCTCTTATAGGCAGTATTTGTAATGGTGTTGTTTGCTTATCCATTCAGATATCCTATGTCTTTTATTTTCCTTTCTCTTATCTTATGTTATTTTATTTATTATGGTGACATTGGTTGATGAAATCCAGTAAGTTTCAGACGTACAAAAGTAAGGCATATATATTACGCATTGTGTGTTCACTGGCAATAGTTACATTTCTTTCTGTAACCACATATTGGACCCCTTTTACCCCATCTATATCTACCCTCTCCCCTGCCCCCTAACACTCTGGTAACCACTAGTCTTTTTTCTAAGTCTGTGAGTCTCTGTTTGTTTGTCCTATTCATTTGTTGCTTTTAGGTTTATATCCCACATATAAGTGGTATCAAGTGGTTTTTAACTTTTTCTGACTGGCTTATTTCCCTTAGCATTACGATCCCAAGGTTCATCCATGTTGCTGCAAATGACAGAATTTCATCTCTTCTTATGGCTAATATTCCATTGTATATATGTACCACCACTTCTATAGCCAATCATCTATCGTAGGACAATTCAGTTGCTTCCATGTCCTGGCCACTGTGAATAATGCTGCTATGAACATCGGTATGCAAATATATATTTTGGATATGGATTTTCAAGTCTTTGGGGTAAATATCCAGTAGAGAGATTGCTGGATCATATGATAGATCAATTCTTAGTTTTTTGAGGAACCTCCATACTGTTTTCCATAGTGGCTGTACCAATTTGCAGTCCCACCAGCAGTGTATGAGGGTTCCGTTTTCTCTGCATCCTCTCCAACATGTTATTACTTGTCCTGTTGATAACAATTATTCTAACATAAGTGAGATGGTATTTCATTGCGGTTTTGATTTGCATTTCCCTAATACCTAGAAATGTTGAGCATCTTTCCATGTTTGTTGTCCATTTGTATGTCTTCATAGGAGAAGTGTCTGTTCAGGACCTCTGCCCATTTTTTGTTTGGATCGTTTGTTTTGTCATTGTTATTGAGTTGCAAGAGCTCTTTGCATATTTTGGATATTAGGTCCTTATCGGAAGTGTTGCTTGCAAATATCTTCTCCCATTCATATGGCTGTTTCTTTACCTTCTTTATGGTTTCTTTTGCTGTACAGAAGCTATTTAGTTTGATGTAGTCCCATTCATTTATTTTAGCTTTTACTTCCCTTGCCTTTGAGGTCAAATTTATAAAATCCTCTTTAAGCCCAAAGTCCGTGAGTTTAGTTCCTATATTCTCTTTGCAATTCATTGTATCAGGTCTTACATTGAGGTCTTTAATCTATTTTGAGTTAATTTTGGTAGGTGGTGATAGATAACAGTCTAGTTTCATTCTTTTGCAGGTGGCTTTCCAGTATTCACAGCATTATTTATTAAAGAGACTTTCCTCTATCCACTGTATGATTTTGGTTTTTTTGTTCAAAAATTATTTGCCCATATAAATATGGATATACTTCTGGAATCTCGATTCAGTTCCAGTATAATTTGAAGTTGGGCAGAATGATGCTTCCAGCCTAGTCCTTTCTCTCAAGATAGCTTTGGCGATTCGGGGTCTTTTGTGCTTCATTATAAATCTGATAATTTTTTTTGTTCTATTTCTTTAAAACATGCCGATGGAACATTGATAGGGATTTCATTAAATCTCTGTAATGCTTTAGGTAATAAAAACATTTTAACTATGTTGATTTTTCCAATCCAAGAACACAGAATATCTTTCATGTCTTTGTATCTTATTCAATTTCTTTTAATAAGGTCTTATAGTTTCCATCATATAGATCCTTCACATGTTCTGTTAAATTTATTCCTAGGTATTTTACTCATTTTGTTGCAACTGCAAAAGGTATTAATTTTTCCACTTGTTTCTGACACTTCATTATTAAAATATAGGAATGCTATGGATTGTCGAACATTGATTTTATATCCAGAAACTTACAGTATTTGCTTATTGTTTTTGGTAGTGTTCTTATGGAGATATTAGGGTTTACTATATAGAGAATGATGTCATTTGCAAATACTGACAGTTTAATTTCTTCATTTCTTATTTGGATAGTTTTTATACCTTTCTCTTGCTTGATTGCACTTGCTAGAACCTCCAATGTTATAGGGAATAACAGTGGTGATAGGGAACAGCTTGTCTTGTTCCTGATCTTAGAGGGAACTTTTTTAGTTTTTCATCATTAAGTATAATGTTGTCTGAGGGATTGTCATAGTTAGTCTTTATTATGTTAAGTTACTTTTATTTCTATACTGATTTTGTTAAGTGTTTTGATCATAAATGGATGCTGTACCTAGTCGAAGGCTTTCACTGCATCTATTGATATGATTATATGATTCTTATTTTTTAATTTGTATATGTGATGTATCTTAATAGTCAATTTACATATGTTGAACCAACCCTGTGCCCCTGGGATGAAGCTCACTTGATTGTGGCATAGAATCTTTTTAATATGTTGATGTATTCGTTTCGCTAGTATCTTATTTAGGAGTTTTGCATCTGTGTTCATGAGAGATATTGGTCTGTAGTTTTCTTCTTTTGTGTTCTCTTGGTATGTGGTTTTGGTATCAGGGTAATATTGGCCTTATAAAATGAATTGGTCAGTGTTGCCACCTCTTCAATTTTTTGGAAGAGTTTGAAGAGAATAGTTATTAAATCTTCTTAGAATGTTTTGTAGAATTCACTGGTGAAGCCATCTGGTCCTGGCCTTTTACTTTTTGGTAGGTTTTTGATAATTATTTCGATTTCCATACTCCTCATTGGTCTATTTAGATTTTCAAGTTCTTCTTGATTCAGCCGAGGAAGGTTGTACTTTTCTAAGTACTGGTGCATTTCTTCTAGGTTATTAAATTTGGTGTTATATACTTTTTCATAGTATTCTTGCACGATTTTGTATTTCTGCAGTGTCTGTCATCATTTCCCTTCTTCTATTCCTGATTTTGTTTATTTATGTCCTTTCTCTTGTTTCTTCTGTGAGTCTAGTCAGGGATTTGTCAATTTTATTAACCTTCTCAAAGAACCAGCCCTTTGTTGTATTTATTTTTTCTACTGATTTTTGTTTTCAGTTTTATTAATTTATGCTCTAATTTTTACTATTTCTTTTGTTCTGCTGACTTTAGGCTTCATTTGTTCTTCCTCTTCCAGTTTTTTAAGATGAAGTGTTAAGTTGTTCATTTGACCTCATTCTTGTTTTTGGAGTTAGGCCTGTAATGATATGAACGTTCCTTTTATGACGGATATTGCTGTGTCTCAAAAGTTTTGATATTTTCTACTTTCAAATTAATTCATTTCTATGTATCTCTTGATGTTTCTTTTTATTTCATCTCTGACCAAGTTATTCTTCAGTAGCATGTTATTTAATCTCCATGTATTTATGGTTCTTCCTGTTTTCTTTTTGCAGTTGATCTCTAGTTTCAAAACATTATGATCAGAGAATAAGGTTGGTATGATTTCAACCCTCTTATATTTGTTGAGGCTAGCTCTGCATCCCAGTATGTGATCTGTTCTTGAGAATGTTCCATGTGCATTAAAAAATATATAAGCAGCTGTTTTAGGACGGAAGAATGTAAATGTCAATTATATCCAGTTGGTCTAATGTTTCATTTAAGGATGTTGTGTCCTTATTGATTTTCTTTTTGGATGATCTTTCCATATATGACAGTGAATATTTAGGTCCCCTATGACAATAGTGTTTTGGTCTGTTTCTCCCTATAGTTCTGTTAGTAAATTTTTTACATATTTTGGGGCTACCTGATCAGGAGCATAGTTATTAATGTGTTATGTCTTCTTTGCGCATGATTCCCTTTATCGTTATGAAGTGTCAATCAGTATCTTTGTTTACGTTTTTTATTTTGAAGTCTATTTCATTTGATATTAGCACCATTCCTCTCACTTTTCTCTGAATGCCATTTGCTTGAAATATCATTTTCCACCCTTTCACTTGGAGTCTATATATGTCTTTGAAGCTGAGATGTGTGTCCTGGAGGCATCATATGGTTGGGGTTTTTTGTTTTTGTTTTTTATTTTTTTATCCATTCTGCAACTCTGTGCCTTTTTATTGGTGAATTTAGTCCATTAACATTTAGGGTGATTATTGTAATACGAGGTCTTCATATAGTCATTTTATTTTTTTCTTTCTGGTAGCTCAGTGTTTTCTTTGCTTCCTTGTCCTTGTGTTTCTGTTTTGTTTTATATATATATTTTTATTTTGTTTGCATTTTGTGGGTCTTCTTTCTGGTTCCTCTTGTTTTATGTTATATATTTCAGTTCTGAATCTTTGGTGTGTAGTTACCATTATGAATATGAAAAGTATAGTTATATATATACAGTCGTCCATTCTCCTCAGTGTGTGCCTTATTTCCATTCCCCTTTGCAAATTTCAATCTTTGAATCTTCCCCTTTTCAGTCATTATTGTCTCAGTTTGTCCCTGTGTATGCCAAATGTTCATTAGTATCTTGCTATAGCATTTCTCTTCTTAATGTTGAAGCTTATAATGTCCTGTTCTTATAAAGTGTTGCACACTTCTGCTTCTATTTGCCTGATAGTCATCTTACTATTAATTATGTTTTTTTTTTTCATTTTGTTTTAGGTAAGCTAACCCCTTTCTATATTTCCTGTAGTGCATGCCTCACAGTGGAGAAATCTCTCAATTTTTGTATGTCTTCAAAGGTCTTTATTTCTCCTTCATATCTAAAGGAGATACATTATAGCTAGATACATTATTCTAGGCTAGTAGTTACTTTCACTTAATAGTTTGAATATTTGATTCCACTCTTTTCTGGCTTTAAGGTTTCTGCTGAGAAGTCCGACAATAATCTAATGGGTTTTCCTTTATAAATTACTGTCTTATTCTCCCTGGCTTCCCTTGGAATGTTGTCTTTGTCATTGATTTTTGATAATTTTAATACAATGTATCTTGGTGAAGGCCTTTTAAGGTTGAGATAATACATGTTCTGTTGACTTCTCAAATTACAAGCTGCAGCTTATTCCTTAGATTTGGGAAATTCTCGTCAACTATTTCTTGGAAAATGCTTTCTAGTCCCTGCTCCTTTTCCTTGCCTTCGATAATGCCATTATTCTTATATTTCCTCTCCTTAGGATATCAGCTAGTTCTTGCATTTCTCCTTCATTATTTTTCATTCTTCTGTTTCTCTCTTCTTCCTTCTGATTGATTTCTAGATTTCTGTCTTTGATTTCACTGATCCTTTCCTCCATTTAGTTGACTCTATTTCCCCAGGTTGCTATTTCATTTTTCATCTCTTGAGTGTTTTTTTTTAATCTCCAGAAGATCTATTCTGTGCTTTTGAGGGTTTCAATCTCCTTGCTATGGAAGTCAATCCACTCATCTAGTTGTTTTTTTCAATTCCTGAAATTGTTGCTATGACTCATTTCAGATCTCACTGAGTTTTTTCAGAAGAAGCATCCCAAATTTCTGTCATTTAGGTCACATATTTCTATGTCTGTAAGTTTATTTTCTGGAAATTTTTCTCTCTCTTTCTGAGATGCCTTGTCACCTTGGTTGTTCATGGTGTTTAATGAACCATTTCTCTGCCTGGAGATTAATGGAAGTGTGTTTTTGCTTTTGTTTTTGTTTTTGTTTTTCCAGAAAGATTTATTATATAAAAGTCACTCTTTAGCCTGTTGCAACAAATGCATTTTGCTTTTGGTTTCCATTGTGTGGCATCTAAACCTCTTGGATCCCTGCTTTATATAAAGCCTTAATAATGCCATTTTTCCTTATAAATGTTTAATTGTGCTCACTACTCTCGGTCTCAGTCCGTGTTAGCACCATTTTCAGGCATTGTTTGCTCTCGTTCTCCTGGGGATCTGCAGTGTTTGGTCTTGGAAGGTATCTTGGTAGGGGCCCTCTGTGTTGGGGGATGGAGGCTGCGGCTCAATCTTGATTTTGCAACTGTGGCCGGAAAAATCAACTGTTGTTTTCCTGCAGTCCCACTTCTCTGCTTTCTGCCCTGATGACTGGGCCCTGCCACCAGCCGCATGGAGCTCACAGCACTTCTAGGCAGGTCTGTTCAGGGAACTCATCCCACCTTCTTCCTTCCTCCTCCTCCTACAGGGAGCTCCAGCGGTGTGAATGGCAGTGTCTTTATTTCTCCCAGTCCACCACCCTACAGCCTGACCTGTGGTAGCTCTTATATGCAGATCCCACACTCAGATGTGTTGGTGCGCAGTTTGAGTGTTTTTTGTTGAGTTTTAGATGTTCGACTTATTGTTGTTTCAAGGGGAGAGATATGGGCATGTCTCTCTCTGCTATGTTGAAGATGTCACTCCCAAAGTTATAGGTTTTATTGAAAGCACGGAGTTATAGCTGTCTTGTGATAGGGGGTACCTGAAAGTGGGATGCCCCTATAACTGATTCTTTTAAAACAATAAAAAGAAGGGGAAAGGTGAAGGGAAAGAAGAGTTTCAAATTTCCAGGTATAAAACAAATAAGTCATTCGGATACATAGGAAATATAGTCAAGAATATTTTGATGGCATTGTACAGTGTCAGCTGGTTGCTGGACTTATTTTGGTGATCACTTAATTAGGTTTATAAATATCAAAAAACTATGCTTTACTCCTGAAACCAATATAATATTGTATGTTAGCGCTATTTTAATAAAAATATTTTTAAGAAAGATATGGAAATAACCAAAGAGCCCATTGATGATCGAATCAAATGGATTAAGAAGTTGTGGTATGTATGTGTGTGTGTACATGTACATGTACACACACACACACATAGACACACACACACATATATATATACACACACATATATACATATATATATATATATGAATATTATTCAACAAAGCAAACAAACAAAGAAATCCTACCATTGGCGGCAACATAGATGGATCTTGAAGGCATTATGTTATGTTAAATAAGTCAGCCAAAGGTAGAAAAATGCTCTATGATCTCCCTTACATGTGGAATCAAAAAATGCAAAAAATAAACATACACACAAGAAAACAAAAAACATAACAACAATAATTAAAAAACAAACAAACACCAAACTCATAGAAAAAGAGATCAGATTTGTGGTTACCAGAGGCATGGAGTGGGAGAAAGAGAATTGGAGGAAAATGGTCAAAAGATGAAAAATTTCAGTTAAAGGTAAAAAAATGCTAGAGATGTAATGTACAATATGATGGCTATAGTTAAAACTGCTGTATGATATACAGGAAAGATGAGAGAGCAGATCCTAAGAGTTCTCTTCGCAAGAAGATTTTTTTCTTTCTTTTTTTATTGTATCTGTATGAGATGATGCATGTTAATAAAACCTATTGTGGTAATCATTTCACAATATGTATAAAGCAAACTATCATGCTGTACATGTTAAACTTACAAAGTGATATTTGTCAATTACTTCACAATAAAACTGGGGAAAAAACAATATTTCAAAAATGATAAAATTGTCAATTCTCCAGAAAAATATGCAAAACTAATTTTATATGCCCTGAATAACAGATTTAAATGTTTATAAAGGAAAAATAATAATAATGCTTAAAGGAAAGACAGATATATCTACTATTGCAATGTAAGATATGAACACACTTTTCACAATAACCAAAAGAATAAGCACACAGTAAATAAGTAAGAATAGAAACAATCTTAACAACAAAATTAACTAATTGAAATATATATCATATATATAAAAACTCTAAAAAACATTAGCAAATCAAGTCCAATTATTTATTTCAGAAATGTACAGTAAGTTCAATATTTGAAAATCAATGAAATTCACTGCAAAAATTCATATGATGATTCTAGATAGATGCATAAAATATATTTGACAGAATTCAATACTCATCCAAGATTAAAAAAAATCTTAGTGAACTAGAAATATAGGGAAATTTCTTAACTGAAAAATGGTTATCTTCAAAAATATAGTAAGCATCATACTTAGTGACGAAATACTGTAAACTTTCTCCTAAATTTGAGAATACGAAAAGTATATTTACTCTTGTCATTTCTATTCAACATTGTATGGAATGTATTAGCCTATGCAATTAAACCAGGCAAAGTAATAAAAGGTATTAATTGAGCCTGGAAAAGAATAGTAAAACATGCTTTTATTCTTAGATGATATGACTGAGTACACGGGTAATTCACAATTTCCTACAAAAAAATATTAGAAATTAGAAGATTTGGCAATTTCACTGGCTATAGGTAATGCCAAAGGTGATAAACATTCTACCACTCAGGGTAATGTGAATGAAAACCATAATGACATATCGCTGCATGCATACCAGAATGGGGGAAAAAAAAGGCCAATGATACTAACACTTGATACAGATTTGGGACAACTACAATTCTCTTACATTGCTGATGGAATTGTAAAATAGTATTTTAGTATCTATTACAGCTAATCGTAGGCCTACTTTACAACACAACGATTCCATTCCTGAGTGTATATTTTACATAAATAAGAATTGGTGTCCACAATAAAATATGTACAAGTATGTTCATACTAGCTTTATACAAAATAGTCAATAACTAGAAAAAAATCTATTAACAGTAGAATGGGTAAATTTAATGTGGTGTGTTACTACAATGGAACACACAAGCACATATGTGTGTATGTGTATGTATATATATATATGTATATATATACACAATAATATATAAATATATATTATATAAATGTATATCATATACATATGTACAGAAATATTCACATACGAACACATACATATTAATATCTAGGTGGTATGTGTGTATGTGTCTGTATAAACTTTTATTTAGTTTGGAGCACTTTCCTGTATATAATTTATACCTTAAAAACAAAGAATACAATATGAGGCTGTTAAAAACAAGACAATGGGTCCAAAATGGAGTTGCTTATGCTAAGATTCAGGCCACAAATCCTAGATTTAACTTAATTACCGTTTCAGAAGAATGATGTCAGAAACATGGTAGAGTGAGAGATGTCCCCAGACCTCTCCTCTTGAAAAAAATACAATAAATTGAATATCTAAAACTCAACAAAACACTCAACCTGCACACAAGCACATGTGAATGAGAAATTTATGAATAAGAGAAACCACAGTCAGGTGGTAGACTGGGAGAAACAGAAAAACTACCTCTCCACAGCCAGAGCTCCATGCAAAAGGAGGGGAAAAGGAGAAGATGCGGTGAGTTACCTGAACATCTTTGCCTGAGAGAGCTGTCAAGTACACGCAGCAGTAGTGACCAGGGATCAGAACAGAAAGCATAGAAGTGAGGACGACAGAGAAACAACAGTTGATTATTACCAGCTGCAGTAGAAAATGCAAGGCTGAGCTGCAGCCACATCCCCCAACCCAGAGGGCCCCTCCCCCATATCCTACAAGACTGAACACTGGGATCCCCAGGGGAATCTGAGCAAATGCTACAAAAGCTGTCACTATCACTAACAGGGACTGAGACTGAGGGTAGCGAGCATGATCGAATATGTATAAGAAAAAAAGGCATTATTAAGATTTTAAATAAAGCAGGGATACAAGAGGCTTAGATGCCACCTACTGGAAATCAAAAGAAAAATACTATCTTAGCAATAGGCTAAATAGAGACCTATATATAATAAATTTTATTTCTGTAAAAAGAGCAGAATTCACTTCCATTAATTCTCAGGTGGAGAAATAGTTCATTAAACACCATGAACAACCAAGGTAACATGGTAGCTCAGAAAGAAAGAAAACTATCCAGGAAATAAGTTTCAAGACAGATTTATGAGACTTGAATAACAGAGAATTCAGGACAGTACTTCTGAAAAAACTCAATGAGAACCAAAAGAATTCATATCAATAATTTCAGGAATTGGGAAAAAATAAAAAAACTTAATGAGCAGAATGAATTCTTTAGCGAAGAGATTGAAACCCACAAAAAGAACCAAATAGAATTTCTGGAGATGAAGAATACACTGAAAGAAATAAAAAAAAAAATGAAATAGCAAGTGTGTGAATTAGAGTCGACCAAATAGAAGAAAGGATCAGTGATATTGAAGACAGAAATCTAGAAACAAATTAGAAAGAAGAAGAGAGAGACTGCAAAAAAAAAATAATGAGAGATAAATATAAGAACTAGTTGATACCATCAGGAGAGGAAACTAGAATAATGGGCATTCTCGAAGGGGAGGAAAGAAGCAGGGATTCGAAAGCATTTTCAGACAAATAATTGATGACAATTTCCCAAATCTAAGGAATAAACTGGAGATTGGAATTTAAGAAATCAATGGAACACCCAATTATCTCAACCCAAAAAGGTCTTCTCCAAGACATAATACATTGAAATTATCAAAAATCAATAGTAAAGAAAGAATTCTCAGGGCAGCCAGGGAAAAGAAGACAGTAACCTATAAAGGAAAACCCATTAGATTATCGTCAGACTTCTCAGCACATAAATATTCAAACTATTAAATGAGTGGAATCAAACAGTCATACTATTAAATAAAAGGAAATACCAGCCAAGAATAATGTAACCAGCAAGCTTTTTTTTTAGATATGAAGGAGAAATAAATACCTTTTCAAATATACAATAATTTAGGTAATTCTTCACTACAAGGCCTGCATTACAAGAAATACTGAAAGGGGTCAGCACTCTTAAAACAAAATGACAAAAAATTAAAAAAGCATAGCTATGAGTAAGTCATCTAACAGGGGACAGAAGCAGAAGAGTGAAACTATTAAGAACAGAGCATTATAAGCTTAAAGAATAAGAAGAGATTTGCTAAAGCAAGATAGTAATGAATGTTCAGCATACATAGGGACAAATTGAGACAATAATGACTGAAAAGGGAAGGGTTCAAAGATCTAAATTCTCAAAGGGGAATGGAGATAAGGCACACACAAAAGAAAATGGATACACACACACACACACACACATACATATACATATACTATATATATACACATACACGCACATATATATAACTATATAACTATAAATATATATATATATATTAATGGTTATAGTTAT
Organism: Pteropus medius; assembly: GCF_902729225.1. NCBI lineage: Eukaryota > Metazoa > Chordata > Mammalia > Chiroptera > Pteropodidae > Pteropus > Pteropus medius. The sequence goes on along the minus strand of NW_024345861.1, from coordinate 1,052,814 downwards.
ATATATATGGCTACCATTAATATATATATATTAATGGTAGCCACACACCAAAGATTCAAAACTGAAGTATATAACAAAACAAGAACAAGAGGGAAAACCCAGAAAACCCAACCAAAATTAAAAAAAAAAGAAAAGAAAAGCAGTAACACAAGAACAAGGAAGCAATGGAAATACCGATCTACGAGAAATAAAAGATAAAATGGCTATAGGAAAACCTCATATTTCAATAATCACCCTAAATGTAAATGGACTGAACTCACCAATAAAGAGGCACAGAGTTGCAGATTAGATCAAAAAGCAACATTCTACCATATGCTGCCTCCAGGAGACACATCTCAGTTTCAAAGACAAATATAGACTCAAAGTGAAAGAGTGGAAAATGATATTTCAAGCAAATGGCATTCAGAGAAAAGTGAGAGTAGAAGTGCTAACATCAGCTGAAATAGACTTCGAAATTAAAAAAAAAAAGGGAGATGCTCAGGGACACTTCCTAATAATATAGGGAATCATATAGCAAAAAGACATAACACTCATTAATATCTATGCTCCCAAACAGGTAGCCCCACAATATATAAAGTAATCACTAACAGTACTAATGGGAAAAACAGTCCAAACCACTGTCATAGTAGGGGACTTAAATATCCCACTGTCAGATATGGACAGACTATCTAAAAGGAAAATCAATAAGGAAATAACATCCTTAATTGACACATTAGACCAAGTAGACATAATTGACATGTACAGAACCTTTCATCCCAAAACAACTGCTTATACATTCTTCTCTAGTACACATGAAAGATTCTCAAGGATATCCTCAACAAATATAAGAGAGTTAAAATCATACCAACCATACTCTCTGGTCATAATGCTTTGAAGCTGGAGATCAACTGTAAAATGAAAGTGAGAATGTCCATAAATACATGGACATTAAAACAACATGCTACTGAAGAATGACTGGGTCAGAAAAGGAGTAAAAAAGAAAGATATATAGAGGATTCCCTTTTCTCCACGTGCATATTGGTAGAGCCGCTATGGATAACAGTCTGGAGGTTTCTCAAAAAATTAAAAGTGGATCTGCCTTTTGACCCAGGAATTGCACTTCTGGGTATTTATACAAAGAAAAGCAAAATCTATGCACCCCAATATTAATGGCAGCACAATTTACAATAGCCAAGATATGGAAGCAACATAAATGTTCAACAAATTTCCATTAGATAAAGAAGTTATGGTTCATATATACAATGGAATATTACTCAGCCATAAAAAAATAAAATACTCCTATTTGAAATGACATGGATGGACCTAGAGGTTATTACACTGAGTGAAATAAGTCAGACAGAGAAAGATAAATAGCATATGATTTCACTTATATGTGGAATGTAAGGAAGAAAAAGATCAAACTATTCAAAAACATACTCACAGTTATGGAGGACAATGTGGTGAAGGAGAGAGGGAAGGGTGGTTTGGGGCCTGGAATAATGGAGTGAAGGGTCAAAAAAGTAGAAATTAGTAGTTGATAGATGGTCTTGAGGTTGGGGAGCATGGCATAGGGAATGCAGTTAACATTAATGTATTGGCTAATTAGAGAGCCATAGGAGAGAAAGGTAAATAGGGGGAACATTTTATAAACAATAAAATGTCTAAATAGTGTACTGTATACTTAAAACTAATAAAATAAAGTTTAAAAAATAGATACATGGAAATAAATGATAATGATAATACAACATATCAAAATTTGGGGGACATGGAAAAATCAGTAATAAGAAGAAAGTTCGTATCATTACAGGCCTATCTCAAAAGACAAGAAAGAGCCAAAGTAAACAGCCTAATGCTTCATGTTAAAAAAAAAAAAAAAAACGGAAAAGAGTTTGGAGAAACATGGTGGAGTAAGAGACATCACCAGATCTCTCCCCTTGAAGCAACAATAAACTGAACATCTAAAACTCAACAAAAATCACCCAAACTGCACACCAGCACGTCTGAGTGTGGGATCTGTACGTAAGAGCTATTGTAGGTCATAACCCTAGATGTCGAGCAGTGGACTGGGAGAAATAAAGAAGCTGCCTCTCAAAGCTGCAGAAGCTATGGGGGAAGGGATAAGGTGTGGCAAGTTCCCTGAACAGCCCTGTCTGGAGTGCTGTGAGTTCTATGCAGCTGACAGCAGGGCCCAGTCATCAGGGCAGAAAGCAGAGAAGCAAGATGACAGTGAAACAACAGTTGATTTTTACCAGCTGCGGTTGCAAAACCAAGACTCAGCCATAGCCCCGATTCCCCAAACCAAAGGCTCCCTACCCCCATACAATCCAAGACCGGACACTGTAGAACCTTAGGGGAATCTGAGCAAACGCTATGGAAAATGTTGATAACAATGACAGAGACTGAAATTGAGGGTAGTGAGCATGATTAAATATGTATAAGGCATTTTTTTAAAACATTTTTAAGGCTTTATATAAAGCAGATATTCACGAGACTTAGATTCCACATACTGGAAACCAAAAGAAAAGAACCTTCTTTGCAGCGGTATAAAGAGAGACCTTTATATAATAAATCATTCTGGAAAAACAGCAGAATACACTTCCGTTAATCTTCAGGTGTAGAAATAGTCTATTAAACACCTTGAACAACCAAAGTGACAAGGCATCTCAGAAAGAAAGAGAAAAATCTCCAGAACATAAGATAACAGACAAAGAAATATGCAAAGTAAATGACAGATAATTCAGGATGGTACATCTAAAAAACATCGGTGAGATCCAAAATGAGTCATATCAACAATTTTAGGAATTGAAAAAAACAACTACATGAGCAGAATGAGTTCTTTAGCAAGAAGAATGAAACCCTCAAAAAGAACAGAATAGATATTCTAGTGACAAAAATCCCACTGCAAGAGCTGAAAAAGGAAATAGCAAGCTTGGAAAACAGATTCAACAAAATGGAGGAAAAGATCAGTGATATCGAAGACGTACATCTAGAAATCGATCAGAAGGAAGAGGAGCAAAACCGAAGAATGAAAAATAATGAAAGAGAAATACAAGAACTAGCTGATATTCTAAGGAGAGGAAACATAAAAATAATGGGCATTATTGAAGGCAAGGAAAAGGAGCAGGGACTAGAAAGCATTTTCAGACAAATAGTTGACGAGAATTTCCCAAATCTGAGGAATGAGCTGCAGCTTGGAATTCAAGAAATCAATAGAACACCCAATTATCTCAACCCCAAAAGTCATTAATCAAGACACATTGTATTAAAATTACCAAAAATCAACCATAAAGAAAGAATTCTCGTGGCAGCCAGGAAGAACAAGACAGTAACTTATAAAAGAAAATCCATTAGATTATCATTGGGCTTCTCATCAAAAACCTTACAAGCCGGAAAGGAGTGGAATCACATATTCAAACTACTAAGTGAAAGGAACTACCAGCTTAGAATAAAGTATCAAACAAAGCTCTATTTTAGATATGAAGAAGAAATAAAGACCTTCCAACATACAAAAATTGAGAGAATTCTCCACAACCAGGCATGCAGTACAGGAAATACAGAAAGGGGTCAGCTCACCTAAAACAAAATGAAAAAAAAAAACATAATTAGGAGTAAGGTAACTATCAGGCAAATAGAAGCAGAGGAGTGCAACCCTTACTAAGAACAGGGCATTATGAGCTTAAACAATAACTAGAGAATTGCTATAGCAAAATAGTAATGAACGTTCAGCATACATAGGGACAAACTGAGACAACAATGATTCAAAGATCCAAATTTGCAAAGGGGAATGGAGATATGGCACATGCAGAAGAAAATGGACAACTGTATATGTATAACTATCCTCTATGTATTTGTAATGGTAATCACATGCCAAAGATTCAGAAGTATATAACATAAAATAAGAACATAAGGGAAACCCCACAAAATCCAACCAAATAAAGAAACAGAAGCACAAGGACAAGGAAGAAATGGAAACACCGAGCTACCTGAGAGCAAAAGATAAAATGGCTATAAGAAGACCTCATATTTCAATAATTACCCTAAATATAAAAAGGACAGAACTCACCAATAAAAATGCTCAGAGTTGCAGAATGGATCAAAAAACAAAACCCAATCTTATGCTGCGTCCAGAAGACACATCTCAGCTCCAAAGACAAATACAGACTCAAAGTGAAAGGGTGGAAAATTATATTTTAATGAAATGGCATTCAGAGAAAAGTGGGAGCAGCGGTACCAATATCAGACAAAACAGACTTCAAAATGAAAAGGGTAAAGAAAGATACTGAGGGACACTTCATAATGATAAAGGGAATCACATATCAAGAAGACATAACACTCATTAATGTCTATGCTCTCAATCAGGGAGCCCCGAAATATGTCAAGCAATTATGAACAGAACTAAAGGGAGAAACAGATTAAAACACTGTCATAGTATTGGACCTAAATATCCCACAGTCGAATATGAACTGATTATACAAACAAAAAATCAATAAGGACATAATATCTTTAAATGACACATTGGACCAACTGGACATAATTGATATTTACAGAACTTTTCATTGCAAAACTGCTGCGTATACATTCTTCTCTACTGCACATGGAACATTCTCAAGGATTGACCACATACTGGAACACAGAGATAGCCTCAACAAATATGAGGGTTGAAATAATACCAACCTCATTCTTTGATCATAATGCTTTGAAACTAAGGAACAACTGTAAAAAGAAAGTGGGAAGAAGCACAAATGCATGGATATTAAATAATATGCTACTGAAGAATAACTTGGTCAGAGAAGAAATAAAAAAGAGACATCAAGAGATACATAGAATCAAATTATTTTGAAAGTAGAAAATATCCAAACTTTTGGGATATGGCAAAAGCAGTCATTAAGAAGAAAGTTTATATCATTACAGATCTATCTCCAAAAACAAGAATGAGCCCCCAAAAAACAACTTAAAGCTTCGTCTTAAAAAACTAGAAAAGGACAAACAAATGAAGCCTAAAGTCAGCAGAACGAAAGAAATAATCAAAATTACACTGAAATAAATGAAATTGAAAACAAAAATCAATAGAAAAAAATAAATGCAACAAAGGGATGGTTCTTTGAGAAGATTAATAAAATTGACAAATCCCTGACTAGACTCACAGAAGAAAAAAGAGAAAGGACACAAATAAACAAAATCAGGAATGAAAGAAGGGAAATGACGACAGAAACTGCAGCAATACAAAATCGTACAAGGATACTATGAAAAAGTATATAACACCAAATTTAATAACCTAGAAGAAATTGACCAGTACTTAGAAAGATACAACCTTCTTCGGCTGAATCAAGAACTTGAAAGTCTTAATAGTCCAATGAGGAGTATGGAAATTGAAATAATTATCAAAACCCTACCAAAAAGTAAAAGGCCAGGACCAGATGGCTTCACCAGTGAATTCTATGAAACTTTCTTAGAAGATTTAATACCTATTCTCCTCAAACTCTTCCAAAATTCAAAAAGGAGGAAACACTTCTCAACTCGTTTTATGAGGCCAATATTACTCTGATACCAAAACTTGGTAAAGAGAACACAAAAGAAAACTACAAACCAGTATCTCTCATGAACACAGATGCAAAAATCCTAAATAAGATACTAGCAAAATTAATACATCAAGATATTAAAAAGATTATACACCACAATCAAGCGGGCTTCATCCCAGGGGCACAGAGTTGGTTCACCATACGCAAATCTATTAATGTGATACACCATATAATCAAATTTAAATATAAGGCTCATAAGATCATGTGAATAGATGCAGAAAAAGTCTTTGATAAGATACAGCATCCATTTATGATTAATACAATTAGCAAATTGGTATAGAAGAGAAGTACCTTAACATAATAAAAGCCATATATGACAAACTCTCAGCCTACATCCCCATCAAAATCCCATCAGCATTTTTTAATGTGGTGAAAAACAAAAAACCTTTTCTCTAAGATCAGGAACAAAGCAAGGTTGTCCACCATCACTACTGTTATTCTATATAACATTGGAGGTCCTAGCAAGTGCAACCAGGCAAGAGAAAGAAATAAAAAAAATCCGAATAGGAAACAAAGAAGTCAAACTGTCACTACTTACGTATGACATGATTCTCTATACAGAAAACTCAAAAGACTACACATGAACACTAGTAGAAACAATAAGCAAATACAGTAAAGTTTCTGGATTCAAAATCAATGTTGAAAAATCCATAGCTTTTCTATACTCTAAAAAAGAAGTGTGAAAAAAGAAATGGAAAAATAATTCCTTTTACAATTGAAACAACAAGAATAAAATACCTAGGAATAAATCGAAGGAAACGTATGAATAACCTATATAATAAAAACTATAACACCCAATTAAAAGAAATCGAAGAAGATACAAAGAAATGGAATGATATTTTCTGTTCTTGGATTGGAAGAATCAACATAGTTAAAATGACTATATTACCTAAAGCATTATACAGTTTTAATGCAATCCCCATCAAAATCCCATCAGCATTTTTTAAAGAGATAGAACAAAAAATCATTAGATTTGTATGGTAGCACAAAAGACCCATAATCGCCAAAGGTATCTGAAAAAAATGGACGAGGCTGGAAGCATCACTCTGCCTGACTTCAAATTCTACTACAAAGCGACAGTAATCAAAACAGCATCATATTGGCAGAAAAAAAACAAAAAAACAAAAAACACATGGATCAGAGAATAGAATAGAAAGTCCAGAAGTAAACCCATACTTATATGGGCAAATAATTTTCGACAAGATGCCAAAAACACACAGTGTAGAAACAAAAGCCTCTTCAATAAATGATGCTGGAAAAACTGGAAAGCTACCCGCAAAAGACTGAAACAAGACTGTTGTCTATCACCACACACTCAAATTATCTCAAAATGGATTAAGAACACGAATATAAGACCTGGAACAATAAAATGCATAAAAGAAAACATAAGAAAGAAACTCAAAGACATTGGACTTAAAGAGGATTTTATAAATTTGACCTCAAAAACAAGGGAAAAGCCAAAATAAATGAATGGGAGTACATCAAACTAAAAAGCTTCTGCTCAGCAAAGGAAATTGTCAACAAGGTAAAAAGAAACCATCCGAACAGTAAAATATATTTGCAAGCAATGCCTCTAATAATGGCCTAATATCCAAAATATACAAAGAACTCACACAACTCAGTAACAACCAAAAAAGTAGCGATCCAATCAAAAAATGGGTAGAGTACCTGAACAGACAGTTCTCCCTAGAGAACATACAAATGGCCAACAAATATTTGAGAAGATACTCAACAACGCTAGCTATTAGGGAAATATAAATCAAAACCACAATGAAATATCATCTCACTCCTGTTAGAATAGCTATAATCAACAGAACAAGTAATAACAAATACTGGAGAGGATGCAATAAAAAAAAAAAAAGAACCCTCATACACTGCTGGTGGGACTGCAAATTGGTACAGCCACTAGGTAAAACAGTATGGAGGTTTCTCATAAAACTAAGAATTGATCTACCATATGATCCAGCAATCTCTTTACTTGGTATTTACCCCAAAGACTTGAAAACCCATATCCAAAACGACATTTGCACACCAATCTTCATAGCAGCATTATTCATGATGGACAGGACATGGAAGTAACTGAAGTGTTCTACCACAGATGATTGGCTAAAGAAGCAGTGGTACATATATACAATGCAATATTACTCCACCATAAGAAGAGATGAAATATTGCCATTTGCGAAAACATAGATGGACTTCGAGATAATCATGCTAAGCAAAATAAACCAGACAGGAAAAGTTGAATATCACATGATACCACTTGTAAGGGGTATATAAACCTAAAAGCAACAAATGAACAGGACGAACAAACAGAGACTCGTGGACATGGACTATAGATTAGTGGTTACCTGAGGGTAGGGAGTGAGGAGAAGTGGGATGTAGACAGGGAAAATGGGGTCTAATATGTGGTAACAGAAAGAAATCTAACTATGGGAGGTGAACTCACAGTGTAAGTATATATATGCCTTACTGCTAAAGTGTACAGGTGAAACTGTTGGATTTCGTTAACCAATCTCACTATAAAAAATAATTAAATAAACTAGAAAAGGAAGAGCAAATGAAGCCTGAAATAAGCAGAAGTAAAGAAATAATCAAAATTAGAGAGGTAATAAATGAAATTGTTAACAATTACAGTTTCAGCTATCCCAGTAATGGAATCTTAAACTGGTTTATCAGGATTCTCCTGATCGGCCCTAGTTAGGAAATCTGACTGATAGATCCTTGCCATCCTCTTAAAAAATAGTATACTTGCAGTAACCAATTTGCTTTTTTTGTCTAGTATAACTTCCTTTTTGTTTCACTTTTTCTGCCTATAAAAGTCTCCTTTTGTATACCTTCTTGGAGTGCCTATCTACTGCATTGGATGATGCCCGATTCATGAATCATTGAATAAAGACAAGAAGACCTTTAAAATTTACTTAGTTGAATTTTTAAATTTTTTAATAAGACTTATGAACAATTTTACACATTTTTCAATTTACATAAATGATAAAGTACTTGGAAAATGTAATTAAGTAAAATTAACAAAAGGCGAATTAGAAAATATTAACCACTTTAGAACTCTTAAATTAACTCTGTTGTTATAAACTTTCCTACAAAAATATTCTGTTAGAGAGCTGTGTTGAGGAATTCTTCCAACAATTTAAAGCACATAATTAAAGCACAAATTTCCTCAAGCAGTTTAAGAGAATATAAAAAAAGGAATACTACTTTTCTGAGATCAGAAGAATACTCAAACTAGATATAATAAGAATAATAATGATTATAGAAATAGAAAAGTTACACATGTATTTCTCAAAAATACACATATAATATCTTAATAAAATAGTAATAAATCCAAACTATAATATATGAAAAAGGTAAGGCAGAAGGGCCAAATGGTGATTATAGCAGGAAAGCAAAATTGGTTTAATATTAAAACATAAATAATTTCACATAATGCGCGATATTAACAGAATAAAAGGCAGAATTACATGATCAGTTTAAAATAGGTACAGACAATAGCATCTGATAAAATTCAAGACCTTTAGGACATATGACTAAGTTTAAAATGCAGACATAAAAGAGCATACATTGGTACATTTTTATCAAATTTAAAAACAGATAAAACTGGTTTATGGTGTTAAAAGTCATCATTACTGTTATATTTGGAAATAGGGAGGAGGTAATGATTAGGAGGAACCATGAGAGGGGTACTGAGTGCTGATATTATTCTGATTGTTCATCTGGTTGTCGGTTTGTTCCAGGGGTGCACTGAATTTGCAAGAATCCTTTGAGCTGTGCATTTGTAATGTGTAAATAGTTCTGTGTTATATTTCAGTAAAAAATCTTTTTTGGGGGGCAGAGGACCTGAACAGACAGTTCTCCCTAGAGAACATACAAATGGCCAACAAATATTTGAAAAGATGCTCAACATTACTAGCTATTAGGGAAATGCAAATCAAAACCATAATGAGATACCATCTCATTCCTGTTAGAATAGCTATAATTAACAGGACAAGTAATAACAAATGCTGGAGAGTATGCAAAAAAAAAGGAACCCTCATACTGCTGGTGGGACTGAAAATTGGTACAGCCACTATGGAAAACAGTATGGAGGTTCCTCATAAAACTAAGAATTGATCTAACATATGATCCAGCAATCTCTCTAATGGGTATTTACCCCAAAGACTTGAAAACCCATATCTGAAACGATATTTACACACCGATCTTCATAGCAGCATTATTCATGGTGGACAGTACATGGAAGCAAATGAAGTGTCCTATGATAGATGATTGGCTAAAGAAGCAGTGGTACGTATATACCATGGATATTATTCAGCCATACGAAGAGATGAAATACTGCCATTTGTGACAACATGGATGGACCTCAAGATAATCATGCAAAAGGAATTAAGCCAGACATAAAAAGTTGAAAATCACATGATATCAATTATATGTGGTATATAAACATAAAAGCAACAAATGAACAGGACAAACAAACAGAGACTCACGGACATGGACGATGGACTAGTGATTACAGAGGGTAGGGGTGGGGATGAGGTAGGTAGATGGTTAAAGAAGGTCAAATATAGGGGGATGAGGGAGGGTGAAGTTGGTAAAGGGGATTAAATATATGGCAGCTGAAGGAAACTGGACTTTGGTTGGTAAACACACAATAGAATATACAGATGTCAAATATACACCTGAATATGATATAATTGTATTAACAAATGTTATCCCAGAAATCAATAAATAAAATCTTTTTTTAGTAGCTTATACTGCTAAAGGAGAAGATAAATTTTGAGATGTTTTTAAAAAAAAAAACAGGAAAAAATTGGTACCCAATATTGGAAATCATTCTTACATTCTTATATATGCCAGCTGTAGACTTTGAAGCATGTTATGAAGATTTTTTTAAAAGTTTAATGTATACCAGTTTGTCAACCATGAAATACTGCTTATGGGGACATAACTCTTTTTTAAATAATTTTTTTTTGAATTTTTCAATTATAGTTGACATAGTTTCATGTGTGTAACAGTGATTAGACATCTATAAAACTAACTAAAAGATCACTTTAATAAATCTAGTGTCCATCTGACACCATACATAGTTATTAAAATATTACTGCCTATATTTCTTTCCCTATGCTTTATATCTTTATCATTATTTTGAAACTACCAGTTGGAACTTTTTAACATCTTCCCCCTTTTCACCAATCTTCCCAACTCCTTCCCATCTGATAACCCTCAATATGTTCTATGAGATTTTTTCCCTTTTACTTTTTAAAATTTTGTTCTCTAGATTCCACATGTATGTGAAACCATATGGCATTTATCTTTCTTTATCTGACTTACTTCACTCAGCGCAATACTCTCTAGATCCATCGTGAAATATTTTTATCCATCCCTATACATTCAGTCTCTGCGAGTCTTTTAAACTGAACTAAGTCTCTTGTAGGCAGCATGTGTAAGGATCATGTTTTCTTATCCATTCATCATTTCTATCTTTTGATTAGACCATTTAATTCTTTTTCATTTGATTTGAAGTACTTGTTGATAAAGATGGAGTTATTTCCATTCTTTATTCATATTTTTGAGTACATTTTTCTTCTTCTTCTTAAAGAAGTCCCTCCAACATTCTCTGTAATACTGGCTTGGTATTTAGAAGAAGAAGAAAAATGTAGCTTTTTCTTGTCTGGGAAGTTCTTTATCTGATTCTAAATGATAGCTTTGCTGAGTAGCATTATATTGGTTGTAGGTTTTTGCTTTTCATTACTTTGAATGTTTCATCCCAATCCCTTCTTGCCTGCAATGTTTCAGTTGAGAAATCAGCTGACAGTCTTATGGACGCTCCCTTATAAGTCACCAGCTGTCTTTCTCCTCCTGTTTTTTTGATTCTCTCTTTGTCTTTAACCTTTGCCATTTTAATTATGATGTGTCTTGGCGTGGGCCTCTTTGGGTTCATCTTGTTTGGGACTCTCTGCACCTTTTGGGCTTGTATGTCTATTTCCTTCGTCAAGTTAAGGAAGTTTTCTGTCATTATTTCTTGAAATAAGTTTTAAAAGCCTAGCTCTCTTCTTCTGGTACCCATATGATGCAAATGTTGTTATGCTTGATGTTGTCCCAGAGACCTCTTTAACTATTCTCATTTTTTTTTTTTGGCGGGGGAGGTTCTTTTTTCTTATTGCTTTTCTGATTGGCTGTCCTGTGCTACCCCATCCTCCAAATCACTGATCATCTACTCCACTTTATCCAATCTGTTGATTCACTCTAATGTACTCTTAATTTCAGATATTGTATGTTTCATTTATGACTAGTTCCTTTTTATGTTTTCCATCTCCATTTTTTATATTTCCTATCTCTTTTTTAAAGTGCACCTAAGTTCATCTACTCTTCCCCTAAGTTCATTGAGTATCCTTATAACCAGTGTTTTGAACACTGTGACTTATAGATTGTTTGTTTATTTTTTTGTTTTGTTTTGTTTTGTTCTGATTTTTGTTCTGTTCTTTCATGTGGAATATGTTTCTTTGTCTCCTCATTATGGCTGACTCCCTGTGTTTGATTCTATGTATTAGGTAGAGCTCTTAAGTCTCTCGGTCTTAGTAAAGTGGCTTTATATATAGTAGGTGTTCTGTGGGGTCGAGTAGCAGTCTTCCCTGGACACCTGAGAAAGGTACTCAAGGTGTGTCCCTTATGTGTGCCCTCTTCTTGTCGTTGAGCTTTGTTTGCTGTTTGCTCTTCAACGAGAGGAACTGACCCTTGGGCTGATAGGTTGTGTGGATTGGTTGATGAAGGGCTGAACTTATGAAGCAAGATTTATTTTAGCAGGGCTCTGGTGATTGCTCAGTCTTCTCTTTGAACATGTCCTTCTGTGATGCTGCTCTGGCTGTTGCTCTGGCTCCAGCGCCAGTTGAAGGATGCCACTGGGTGTGCCAGCCTAAGTGCCTCCTGTGAGGAGCTCAGCTGCAGGTCAAGTTCATCCCCAGCCTGTGTACTTTCCAGGGCCACTTGGTAAGAATCACCAGGCTGCTTCCCATGCTGCACTTATAGGTGCTTTGAGAGGCCAAGCCAGGAACCAAGGCTAGAGCCAGACTTGGGGCTGTTCAGCAAGAGGTGCAGGGCAAGCCAAGGCCAGATGCTGCTTCTTTGGGTTTTGTGAGCCTTTGAGATTTTAGAAAAGTTCCCAGTATGAGCCAAGACAGGCCATTTTTATAGAAAATCCATTGGAAGCAGCTTGGGTGGGCTGACATGTTGAGTGAGGCGGGGTCTCAGAGAATCACTAGGTTGAGGAGACCTGTGTTAATCAGGTTGATGGAGATTCAAACATGGTGGCTGCCGCATCTGTATGCTAGGAGTGGGGAGAGCTCAACAAAGGAACAATGGATTCTGCCAGCACTTTTGTCTTGGAGAAAGCTGTTTATCCAGCCCTTGCCCTGAAGCCAGAGAACTCAGTCCTCCCTGCTCCAGCTCTGGAGATCAAAGCGAGTGAGTTTGCCAGCGAATAAGTCCATGTGTGAGCCCTTTAAGAGAAACGTCCGTGGCTCCTTCATCCCTTCTTCTGACTCAGCCACAATCTCCTCTGATTTTCACAGCAGAGGTTGTGGGGTCTTCTCTTCCTGGCACTGGAACCCTGAGCTGGAGAGCTCAGGGTGGAGTCGGGAACCCTCTCTCCTCTGGATCTTCTCCATAGAGACATACTCTTTAATCTACTTCTCAGTAGAAGAGAGTTGGAGAGTTCTTCTAAATCATCCTTTACCAAAGTTCAGATGCTTTTTCATTTGCAAAGAGTCAGTAATATATTACTATTATGTTTCTAGAAATACACATTTTAAAATGAACATCATGGGACAATAGGGATTAGTGCATAAAATGTTATACAACTCCTAAAATGTTAAGTTGGCTTTTAAATAAAGTATGACTATCTTAAACATTCAAATGAAAACTAAATTTTTTAAAACTTTTTAAAATGTGAGTATGTGACAAACCATTTTATAAATCAATCCTGATAGACATAGAGCCACATATATATGTAAGTTGCTAAGATTTTTCATTATTCTATAAAAACTAACATTCATCAAATGAAATGATATTTGTCACTGAGGTCAAATATGCAGGGTGATGAGCCACATCATATTTATATTTTAGGAAAATGAAATTTATTTGTTTATTTTTATTAAAATTATGGGGGGTGATATTGATTTATTAAATCAAATAAGTTTCGAGTGTACAATTCAATAATACATCATATGTATATTGCATTATATGATCATCACCCAAAGTTAAATTTCCTCCACCACCAAATATTTGACACCCCTTTACCCCAATCTGCCACCCCTCCCGCTTCCTTCTAGTAATTACAAATCCCCTGTTTTTGTCTTAGTCTCTGATTGTTAAGTGTTTCTTACTTTTAGCTTTTTTATACCACATATGAGTAAAATCGTATGGTTCTCAACTTTTTCTGTCTGACTTACATTGCTTAGCATGATGATCTCAAGATTCATCCATGTTGTTGCAAAGGACAGTATTTCATCTTTTATTATGGCTGAGTAATATTCCATTGTGTATATGTATCACATCTTCTTCATCTAATTATCTACCAATGGACACCAGTTGTTTCCATGTCTTGGCCACTGTGAACAATGCCGCCATGAACATCGGGCGCATATATCTTTGTGGATAAATGTTTTCAAGTTTTTTTTTTTTAGGGGAGGGGTAAATGCCCAAAAAAGAGATTGTTGGATCATATGGTAATTATATTCTTAATTTTGGGGGAAAGTCCATACTGTTTTCTATGGTGGCTGTACCAACTTACATTCCCACCAGCAATGTATGAGTTCCTTTTGCCTTACAACCTCTCCAGCACTTATTATTATTTGTCATGTTGATGATAGCCATTCTTGCAGGTATGAGGTGGTATCGCATCATGATTTTGATTTGGATTTCCCTAATAGTGAAGTTGAGCATCTTTTCATGTTTGTTGGCCATTTGTATGTCTTTTTTGGAAAATTTATGTTCAGGTACTTTGCCCATTTTTTGATTGAATTGTTTTGGGTTATTTTTGTTGTTGTTGAGTTGTATAAGTTTTTTATATACTTTTGAAATTAAGCCCTTATTGGAGATGTTCTTTGCAAATATCTTTTCCAGTTCAGATGGTGGACTCTTGCCTTGTTGATGGTTTCTTTTGCTGTGCAGAAGCTTCTTAGTTTGATATAGTCTCATTCATTTATTTTTGCATTGACTTCCCTTGCCTTTAGGTCAAATTTGTGAAATCCTATTTAAATCTGAGGACCATAAATTTAGTACCTATGCCTTTTGTTCTTCTGTGCAATTTATTGTTTCAGGTCTTATATTCAGGCCATTGATCCATTCTGAGTTAATTTTAGTGTGTGGTGACAGGCAACTGTCAGTTTCTTTCTTTTCCATGTGGCTTTTTAATTTTCCCAGTACCATTTATTGAAGAGGCTTTCCTTTCTCTTTTGTATGTTTTTGGCTCCTCTATCGAAAATTGTGTGCCCATATGTGTGAGAGTTTAATTCTGGACTCTCAATTCTGTTCCACTGGTCTGTGTCTCTGTTTTTTGCCAAAATCATGTTTTAATTATTAGTGCTTTGTAGCATAAATTGATGTCAGGTAGAGTAATACCTCTGGCCTTGTTCTTGTTCCTCAGGATTCCTTTGGCTATTTGGGATCTTTTATGCTTCCTTACAAATTTGATGATTTTTTTGCTTTATTTAAAAAAAATACCATTGACATTTTAATAGGGATTGCATTAAATCTGTATAAGTATTACCTAAATAAGGTCATTTTAAATATGTTGATTCTTGCAATTCAAGAACATGGAATATCTTTCCATTTCTTTGTATCTTTTTAAACTTCTTTTATTAATGTGTTACAGTTTTCAGTGTATAGGTCCTTCATGCATTTTAAGTTTATTCCTATTTATTTATTTATTTTTGTTGCAGTTGCAAAATGAGTAGTTTTTTTAAAAAAATTGTTATCTGAATATTTATTGTTAGCATATAGAAATGTCATAATGTTTTGTACATTGATTTTGCATCCCGAAACTTTGCTATATTTGTTTCTTCCTTTTAAAAGGATTTTAGTGGAGTCCTTAGGATTTTCTGTGTAGAGAGTCATGTCATCTGCAAAAAGTGAAAATTTGACACTCTCATTACCTATTTGGATGCCTTTTATTTCTTTCTCTTGTGTGATTGCTCTAGCTAGAAATTCCAATATGATCTTGAATAATAATGGTGATAGAGGATAACCTTGTCTTGTTCCTGATATCAGAGGGAAGGTTTTTAGTTTTTCTCCATTAAGTATAATATTAGCTGAGAGTTTGTTCATATATAGCCTTTACTACGTTGTGGTACTTTCTTTGTATACCCATTTTACTAAGTGTTTTAATCATTAATGGATGCTGTATCTTTTCAAAGGCTTTTTCTGCATCTATTGATGTGATCATATCAATTTTATCCTTTGTTTTGTTTATATAGTGTATCAGACTGATCAATTTATGTATGTTAAACTATCCCTGTGCCTCTGAGATGAAGCCCACTTGATCATGATGAATACTCTCTTTTAATGTGTTGCTGTATTTGATTTGCTAGTATTTTGTTTAGGATATTTGCATCTGTATTCATAAAGATATTCATTTATAGTTTTCTTTTTCTGTATTATCATTACCAGGCTTTGTTTTTAGGGTAATGTTGGCCTCATAAAATGAATTAAGAAATGATTGCATCTTCTTAAATTTTTTGAAAATGTTTGAGGAAAAATAGGTATTCTTTGAAAATTTGGTAGAATTCACTGGAGAAGCCATCTGGTCCTGGACTTCTATTTTTTGGGAGGTTTTGGATGATTGTTTCAATTTCCATATTGGTCTATTTAGAGTTTCCAGTTCTTCATGATTCAGTCTAGGAAGGCTGTATATTTCTAAAAACTTGTCTATTTTTTCTAGGTTATTAAATTTGGTGTCATATAGTTTTAATAGTATTATTTTATGATACTTTGTATTTCAATGGTGATATCTGTTGTAACATCTCTACTTTCATTTATGGTTTGTTTATTTGTGTCCTTTCTCTTTTTCCTTAGCCAGTCTTTCTGGGATTTTATCAATTTTATTAATCGTCTTAAAAAAATGTTTTATTGTGTTAACTTTTAGTATTGCATTTTTATTCTAAATTTCATTTAATTCTGCTCTAATTTTTATTACTTCTTTTTTTCTGCTGATTTTGGACTTCACTTGTTATTCTTTTTCTAGTTTAGTAAAATGTAAAGTTAGGCTGTTTATTTTGGATCTGTCTTGTTTCTTGAGATAGTCCTGTAATGATATGAACTTTCCTCTTACTGCTGCTTTTTCTTGTGTTCCAAAATTATGGATATGTTGTATTTTAATTCTCATTTGTTTCTTGATCTCTCCTTTGATTTATTCTATGACCCAGTTGTTTCTTAGTAGCATGTTGTTTAATCTCCATGTATTTTTGATTCTTCCTGCTTTCTTTTTAAAGTTGTTCTCCAGTTTGAAAGCATTATGGTAAGAGAATATGCTTGGTATGATTTCAATCTTCTTAAATTTGTTGAGGCTATTTTTGTTTCCAAACATATAGTCTATTCTTGAGAATGGTTCATGTGTACTAGAGAAGAATGTATAATGTGATGTTTTGAGATGAAAGGCTCTGTCAGTGTAAATTATATCCAGTTGGTCTAATATGTCATTTAGGAATGTTATTTCATTAACAATTTTCTGTTTGGATGATCTATCCATAGCTGACAGTGGGGGTATTTAGGTCTCCTACTATAATTGTGTTATGTCAGTTTCTCCCTTTAGTTCTTTTAGTCATTGCTTTATGTATTTTGGTGCTCTTTTTGATGCATGGTCCTGTTTATCATTATAAAGTGTCTATTGTCGTCTCTTGTACATTTTTTAAAATCTTAATATAAGTGTGACTTACCCACTTTTTATTAGATACCATCAGATATAAGTGTGACTTACCCACTTTTTATTAGATACCAATTGCTTGGAATGCGGTTTTCTACCCTTTCACTTTGAGTAGATATTTGTCCTTGCAGCTGAGATGTGTCTCTTGCAGGTAGCATTTGGTCGGGTTTTGTTTTTTGATCCACTCTGCCACTCTGTGCCTTTTTATTGGTGAGTTTAGTCCATTTACATTTAAGGTGATTACTGGAATATGAGGTGTTTCTATGGCCATTTTAATTTTCATTTTGTGGTAGTTCGGTGGCTCCATTTTTTCATTGTCCTTGCATTTCTGTCTCTTATTTTGATTTGGTGGTGTTCTTTTGATTTGGTGGTGTTCTATGGCTTTTCTCTCTGTTCTCTTTTGTTTTATATTATCTGTCTCAGTTCTGGATTTTCTTTTTGTTGGGGGGGGTTCCATTAAATTTATGTAGAAGTAAGTTTACATTATATATATATATATATATATATATATATATATAATATCATCATCATTAATAATATTATATATATATAATGCATATATGTATATATATACGGCATACATATATGTGTATATATATGTGTGTGTGTGTGAATAACATATTCATGTGTATACACATATATATTCATATATATATATATATATATATATATATATATATATATATATATATATATATACACACTTCCTTCATTCTCCTTTATAGATTCGGATCTTTCCTCCCTCCCCTTTTCTTTTTTCATTGTCTCAAATTATCCCTATTTATGCTATACATTTAATTCTAGGTTGCAGTATTTGTGTCTTTTTAAAGTGTTTTTTTTATTTAATCTTTATCCATTATGTAATATTTAAGCTTCTAATATCCTGTTTTTTACTATATGTTTTACTTCCCTGTATCTCTCTGCCTGCTCGTCATCTTACTCATAGTTATATAATTTTTTGTCTCTTTTTTTTTAGGTAGAATGACCCCCTTCATTATTTCCTGTAATGCAGGCCTTGTGGTGGAAAATTCTCTCAGCTTTTGTATGTCTGAAAACATCTTTATTTCTCATTCATATCTAAAGAAGAGCTTTGCTGGGTATATTATTCTAGGCTGGTAGTTTCTTTTTTCAATAGTTTGAGTATTTGGTTTCACTCCCTCCTAGCTTGCAAGATTTGTGCTGAGAAGTCTTATGATATGGATTTTCCTTTATAAGTTACTGTCTTCTTTTCTTTGGCTACCTTGAAAATTCATTCTTTGTCATTAATTTCTAAAAATTTTAATATAATGTGTCTTGGAGAAAGCCTTTTTGAGTTGAGATAAAGGATGTTCAGATTCTGTTTCCTTCTTGAATTTGAATATCCAATTCTTTCCAGGTTTGAGAATTTCTTGTCGACTATTTGAATATGCTTTCTGCTCCCTTCTCCCTCTCTTCATCTTCTGTTATAGTCGTTATTCTTATGTTGCTTTTTCTGATTGTGTCATATAGTTCTTGTAGAGTTGTTTCATTTTGTTTTACTCTCAATTCTCTTTTCTTCCTTATGCATCAATTCTAGATTTCCATCTTCGATATCACTATTTTTTTTCCTCCATCTGATCAGCGCTATGTCCTAGGCTTGCTCTTTTATTTATCATCTCTTTTAGTGAGTCTTCATTTCCAGAAATTCTATATGATTATTTTTTTTAGAGTTTCAATCTCCTAAGAAAAGTATTCATATCGCTTGTTAATTTTGTTTTTAAGTTCTTGGAACTGTTGATCAGAAATTTTTTGCATCTCATTGAGTTTTTCTCAGAAGTGCAATCTTGAATTCTTTGTCATTTAAGTCACATATTTCTATATCTTTAAGCTTATTTTCCAGAAAATTTTCATCTTCTTTATGAGCTGCTTTGTTATCTTGGTTGCTCATGGTGTTTGATGGACTATTTCTCTTAGGCATTAATGGGAGTGTAGTCTGCTTTTTTTTTTAAGTTTGTTACAGTGATCTCTTTTTTAGCAGGATAATAAGAAGTTTTTCTTTTGATTTCCTGTAAGTGGCGCCCTAGTGTCCTGCACTGCTAAGCCTGATAGATAGCTGTTTTGAGGGTAAGAATGCCATTTATTTTCTGGAAAGTTGTGTATTTCCTTTGTGAACAGGTTGCCTCGGTCCCAGGGTTCCACTTCCATGGCAGAATGTGAATGGTGATGGGATTCTGACCCTCTGGGAAGGCCTTGAAGCCCCAGTACTTCTTCCACTGTCAGATGCAATGCTCTGCTGCCTCCATGTGAATCAGACTGCCTGGATGGGGGTGGGGTGAATTGGGAGAGGCCAGCTTTGTGTGTGACTGTTTTCCTTCCAGTGATGTTAGCTAAAGCTTCAGCTGCTTTGCCTCTATATCCTAGCCCCTATCTCTGGTACTGGCTGCTGTGTATGTTTCAGTTCTTGTTGCATAGTATCTTCTGTGGCTAGGTGCTAGCTCTTGTAGGGTACGTTGTGGAGGCATTCTTGGATAGTGGAGGTATGTGGCCAGGTTCCATGACTCAGCTTTCTGCCTGGCAAAAGTGGTTGCTAAGACACAGTTGTCAACTCCCCATGCTGTTCGCTGCCCTGCTCCCTGCCCTGCTCTCTACCCTGCTCCCTGCCCTGCTTCTTGGCCTTGCTGTTTGGAAAATGCTTATCCTTCAGGTAGGACTGTTCAGGGCATCGAAGGACCAAGAAATTGTCTTTTTGTTGTTTTCCCCTCCCCCTCTCCCTGCTCAGAGTTCTGGGCTGCTTTCCACAGTATCTAACTCTATCTCTCTCTACCTCCTTGGCTCATGTGCCAGAGTAGCCTAACTTCAGATTCTCCCATGTGCAGATCTCTCAGACATGCTTGTGTGCGGGTTAGATCTTATTTGTTGAGCTGTAGGTGTTCAGCTCCTTATAGTTTCAAGGAGAGAGCTCAGGGGAGATTTCTCATACTACCATGCTTCTGACATCAATCTGAAATTTATTATTTAAATTGAGTTTTCTAATTCTTTCAGTTAAAATTAATTGAACACATACTATGTTCCATGTATTTTCTAGGTTCTGAGGACGTGTAAACAAATTTAGGTAAGATAAATTCTCCAGATTGTCACACTAGCAAGCAGGAATAAAAAAATCACAGAGAATGCCTGTCTCAAATGACATTAAGTATTTAAATCACATCTAGTTTTCTTACATGCAATTTACTCACGTTAACTGGCAATGAACAAAATGAGCTCTAAGAGAGACCAGATAAGTGGAAGCTCAACCACTAAATCAGTTGTTCCCAAATTTTAAAGGGCATCCAAATCTCTGATGACCATTGTTTAAATGAGTCTCTCTAGGCCCTGCAAAGAATCTGTATTTTGTTTGGTTTAGTAAGATCCCAAATAACTTTAGTGCAGCTAGTTCTAGGACCATACTTGAAGAAATATTGACTTCTGCAAAGAAAGCTAGTATCTAAAGACTGACCAAAAGTTAAGCTTCATTTTATCTTTTATCCATTTTCACTTTTAAATTGTAAGAAAATATGAGAGATTCAAAATTTACTGTGGCTTTTACTTTCATCTGCATTTGAAAACAAAGGGAACAAATAAATTCTCCATTTAACAAGATCGTAGAAATTATTTTTAAGATATTTGCAAAAAGTAAGCAGAGAGAAACAAAATGCAGTTTGTATATTTACCTGGGGCATGTATTTTCTCATACTACTTTAAAAAATCATCCTCATTCACCCTCTTAGGAGAAACTAAGGACACATACAGAGAAAAAATAACTGGGAAGAGGTCATGACTAACAATGATCTGCTGGAAAATGATAAGCATTTTTAATTGCTACCAAGTTTTAGCACGTTTTCTATATTGCCAAATCCAAAGGACTATGATCAGTATTTTAACTTTCAAAAATATACATCCATAAATTATTTTTGATGGAAAAAGTTTTTATTATTTGTTTATTCGTTTAGATCTTATTTAAATTAATATGTTTTTATTATGATGATATTGGTTAATGAAATCCAGTAAGTTTCAGATTATATATATATATATATATATATATATATATATATATACATCTATATGTATTGCAAAATGTGTGTTTATTTCCCATAGTTAGATTTCTTTCTGTCACATATTTCATGCCCACCCCATCTACCTCCCACTTAACTCCCCCTCCTCCCAACCTACAACCTCCCTCAAGCAAACTACTGTCTATTATGTACATGAGTCTCTCTTTCTTTGTCCTGTTCATTTGTTGCTTTTAGGTTTATATCCCACATATAAGTGATATCATATGGTTTTCAAAATTTTTTGTACGGATATTTAGCTTAGCATGACTATCTCGAGGTCCATCTATGTTGTTGCAAATGATAGTATTTCAACTTTTCTTATGGTTGAGTAATATTCCATTGTATATATGTACCACTGCTGCTTTATGCAATCATCTATCGTAGAACACTTTGGTTGCTTCCATGTCCTGGCCACCATGAATAATGATGGTATAAACAACGGTGCACAAATATTTTGTTAGATATGAGTTTTCAAGTCTTTGGGGAAAATACCCAGTAGAGAGATTGCTGGATCATATGGTAGATCAATTCTTAGTTTTTTGAGGAAACTCCATACTATTTTCATAGTGGCTGTACCAATTTGCAGTCCCACTAGCAGTGTATGAGGGTTACTTATTCTCTGCATCCTCTCCAACATTTGTTACTACTTGTCCTGCTAATAACGGCTCTTCTAACAGGTGCGAGATGGTATCTCATTTGTGGTTTTGATTTGTTTATTTGTTTGTTGGCCATTTTTATGTCTCCTTGGGAAAAGTGTCTGTTCATGTCCTCTGACCATTTTTTAATAGGATTGTTTGTTGTTGTTGTTGTTGTTGTTGTTGTTATTGAGTGATAAGAATTCTTTGTATATTTTGGATATTAGGCCCTTATCGGAGATGTTACTTGCAAATATCTTCACCCATTCTGATGATTGTCTTTTCACCTTGTCTAAAGTTTCTTTTGCTATACAGAAGCTTTTTACTTTGATGTAGTCCCATTCGTTTATTTTTGCTTTGACTTGTCTTGTCTTTGAGGTCAAATTCATAAAATCCTCTTTAAGTCCAAGGTCCATGAGTTTAGTTCCTATGTTCTCTTCCATGCAATTTATTGATTCGGGAAATACGTTCACATCCTTAATCCATTTTGAGTTACTTTTGGTGTGTGGTGATAGACAAAAGTCTAGTTTCATTCTTTTGCAGGTAGCTTTCCGATTTTCCCAGCACCATTTATTGAAGAGGCTTTCCTTTCCCCACTGTATATTCTTGACTTTTTGTCAAAAATTATTTGCTCATATAAACATGGGTTTATATCTAAGCTCTTGATTCTGTTTCACTGGTCCATGTGTCTGTTTTTCTGCCAATACCATGTCATTTTGATTACCATTGCTTAGTAGTATAATTTGAAGTCAGGCAGAGTGATGCCTCCTGCCTCATTCCTTTTTGTCAGATAACTTTGGCAGTTCAGGGGCTTTTGTGCTTCCATACAAATCTGATAATTTTTTATTCTGTTTATTTAAAAAATGCCCATGGTATTTTGATAGGGATTACATTAAATCTGTATAACACTTTAGGTAATAAAGTCCTATTAACTATGTTGATTCTTTCAATCCAAGAACATAGAATATATTTCCATTTCTTTGTATCTTCTTCAATTTCTTTTAATAAGGTCTTATACTTTTAATTATATAGGTCCTTCACATGTTTTGTTTGATTTATTCCTATTTATTTTATTATTTTTGTTGCAATTGCAAAAGGAATTATTTTTTCCACTTTTTTTTTGATGACACTTCATTATTAAAGTATAGGAATGCTATGGATTTTTAAACATTTATTTTGTATCGAGAAACTTACGGTATTTGCTTATTGTTTCTGATAGTGTTGTCGTGGAGATGTTAAGGTTTTCTATATAGAGAATCATGTCATTTGCTAATCGTGGCAGTTTAATTTCTTCATTTCCTATTTAGTTACGTTTTATACCTTTCTCTTGCTTGATTGCACTTCTTAGAAATTCCAATGTTATATTTAATAACAGTGGTGATAAGGAACATCCTTGTCTTGTTCCTGATCTTAGAGGGAACATTTTTAGTTTTTCGTGATTAAGTATAATGTTGGCTGATAGCCTTTATTATGTTAAGGTATTTTCCTTCTATACCGATTTTGTTAAATGTTTTGATCATAAATGGATGCTGTATCTTGTCGAAGGCGTTTTCTGCGTCTAATGACGTGATCATGTGATTCTTATTTTTTTCATTTGTTTCTGTGGTGTATCACGTGAAATGATTTGCGTATGTTGAACCAACCCTGTGCCCCTGAGATGAAGCCCACTTGCATCTGTGTTCATGAGAGATATTAGTCTGTAGTTTTATTCTTTTGTTTTATCTTTACCAGGTTTTGGTATCATGATCATATTGGCCTCATAAAATAATTTAGGAAGTGTTGCCTCCTCTTCGATTTTTTGGAAGAGTTTGTGGAGAATAGGTATTAAATCTTTTTTGAATGTTTGTTAGAATTCACTGGTGAAGCCATCTGGTCCTGGACTTTGACTTTTTGGTAGGTTTTTGAAGATTGTTTCAATTTCGATACTATTGATCAGTCTACTTAGATTTTCCAGTTCTTGATTCAGTCTTGGAAGGTTGTATCTTTCTAAGTATTTTTCATTTCTTCTAGGTTATTTAATCTGGTGTTATACACTGTTTCATAATATTCTCGTATGATCCTTTGTATTATTGCAGTGTCTGTCGCAATTTCTCCATTTTCATCCTGATTTTGTTTATTTGTGTTCTGTCTTTCTTTTTTTTTTTTTCCTTAGTATTCAGGAGTTGTCAATATTAATAACCTTTTCAAATAAACAGCCCTTTGTTGAATTTATTTTTTCTATTATTTTTTTTCAGTTTTATTTAATTCTGCTCTAATTTTGATTATTTCTCTCCTTCTACTGATTTTAGGCTTCATTTGTTCTCCCTTTTCTAGTTTTTAAGATGAAACATTAGGTTTTTTATTTGGGCTCATTCTTGTTTTTGGAGATAGGCCAGTAATGATATGAACTTTCCTCTTATTATTGCTTTTTCTGTGTCCCAAAGTTTTGATATGTCGTACTATCATTACCATTCGTTTCTATGTGTCTTTTGAATTTTTATTTCTTCTCTGACCTAGTCATTCTACAATAGCATACTGCTTAATCTCCATATATTTGTGGTTCTTTCCATTTTCTTTTTAAGTTGATTTCCAGTTTCAATACATTATGATCAAAGAATATGGTTGGCATGATTTCAACCCTTTTATATTTGTTGAGGCTATCTTTGTGCCTTGTATGTGGTCAAACCTTGAGAATGATCCATGTGCACTAGAGAAGAATGTATAAGCAGCTGTTTTGAGATGAAACACTCTGTAAATGTCAATTATGTCCAGTTGTTATAATGTGTCATTTAAGGATGTTATTTCCTTATTGATTTTCTGTTTGGACGATCTGTCCATATCCTACACTGGGGTATTTAGGTCCCCTACTATGATAGTGTTTTGGTCTCTTTCTTCCTTTAGTTCTGTCAGTAATTGCTTTATATTTTGAGAGGCTCCCAGGTTGGGAACATAGATATTAATGAGTGTTACACCTTCTTGGTGTATTATTCTCTTTATCATTATGAAGTGTCCCTCAGTATATGTCTTTACTTTTTTTTATTTTGAATTCTATTTTATCTGATATTACTACCACTACTCCCTCTTTTCTGTGAATGTGGTTTGCTTGAAATAGAATTTTCCACCCTTTCACTTTGAGTCTATATTTGTCTTTGGAACAGAGATATGTCTTCAGGAGGCATCATGTGGTTGGGTGTTGTTTTTTTGATTCAATCTGCAACTCTGTTCCTTTTTATTGGTGAGTTCAGTCCATTTACATTTAGGGTGATTTTTGAAATATGAGGTTTTCTATACCAATTTTACGTTTTGCTTTCTAGTAGCTCGCTGTTTTCATTGCTTCCTTGTACGTGCGTGTGTGTGTGTGTGTGTATGTGTGTGTGTGTTTATTTTGGTTGGGTTTTGTGGATTTTCTCTCTGGTCCTGTTTGTTTTCTGTTATGTATTTCAGTTCTGAATCTTTGATGTGTGGTTACCATTATGAATATGTAGAGGACAGTATATATATATTTATATATGCATTTTCTTTTGACTATGCCTTATTTCCATTCCCTTTTGTGAATTTGGATCTTTGAATCCTCCTCTTTTCTGTTATTGTTGTCTCAATTTGTCCTCGTGTATGCTGAACGTTCATTACTATCTTGCATTAGCAAATCTCTTATTGTTCAAGCTTATAATACCCCTTTCTTAGTAAGGGTTGTACTCCTCTGCTTCTTTGCCTGCCAGTGGCCTTACTCAGAGTTATGTTTTTTTGTTTGTTTTTTTGTTTTCTGTTTTTTGTTTTGTCATTTTGTTTTAGGTGAGCTGACCCCTTTCCGTATTTCCTGCAGCACAGGCCTCGTAGTGGATAATTTCCTCTATTTTTTTATGTCTGGAAAGGTCTTTATTTCTCCTTCACATCTAAAGGAGAACTTCGCTGGATATATTATTCTTGGCTGGTAGTTTCTTTCTTTTAATAGTTTGAATGTTTGATTCCACTCCTTTCTGACTTATAAGGTTTGTGCTGAGAAGTCTGACAATAATCTAATGTGTTTTTCTTTATAGGTTACCTTTTGTCTTCTTTTCCTTGGCCCTGAGAATTCTGTGTTTGACATTGATTTTTATAATTTTAATGTAGTGTGTCCTGGAAAAGGCCTTTTATGTTGAGATAATTGTTTTTTGTTGTTAATGTTGTTGTTGACTTCTTGAATTCCAAGCTTCGGTTCATTCCTTAGATTTGGAATATTCTCTTTAAGTATTTGTCTTAAAATGCTTTCTAATCCCTGCTCCTTTTCCTCCCCTTTGACAATGCCCATTATTATTATGCTTCTTTTCCTGATGGTATCATCTAGTCCTTTATTTCTCTTTCAATGTTTTTCAGTCTTCGGTTTCTCTCTTCTTCTGATTTATTTCCAGATTTTTTGTATTCAATGTCACTAATCTTTTCCTCTATTTTGTCGACTCTATTTCTCCAGCTTGCTATTTCATTTTTCATCTCTTTCAGTGTGTTCTTTATCTCCAGAAGCTCCTTTTGGTTCATTTTGAGGGTTTCAATCTCCTTGCTAAAAGAACTCATTCTCCTGATCTAACTGTATTTTTCAATTCCTGTGCTAGGTGTTATGAGTAGATCCCATAATCTGACGTGCTTGTGTCTAGTTTGAGTGTTTTCTTTGTTGAGTTTTCAATTTTCAGCTTATTGTTGTTTCAAGGGGAGCAATATAGAGACATCGCTCACTCCGCCATATTTCTGACATCATTCCTAAGTTATTTTAATAATTTTACTTTTAGATATAATCATAATATTTGCTCTCTGAATCATCATTCCTTTTGACACTGTTATTTTCTCGATATAGTCTTCATCTTTTGAATTTCAAGTGTTGGAAAGAACACTATTTAGCTGTGTAAACTGCTATATTATTTTCTGTTGCCCTATATATAGTCTGTTTCTGTTTTCCTTGTTTGTTTGTTTTGCTCTTTAGATTTCACATATAAGTGAAATCATATGTTATTTGTCTTTTCCTCTATGGCTTATTTCACTTAACATTATACCCTCTAGGGTATTACCTAGGGTATCCATGTTGTCGCAAATGGTAAAATTTTATTTTTTTAAACAAATACACTAAATAAATACCTAGCAGTGAAATTGTTGAATCATAAGGTAAGTTATATTTTTAATCTTTTTGAGAAACCTCCAAACTGTCTTTCATAGTGGCTGCACCAATTTGCAATCCCATCAATAGTGCTCCAGGGCTCTTTTTTATCCACGTACTTTCCAAGACTTGTTTTTTGATTTATTGGTTATAGCTATTCTGACAGGTGTCAAGTGATATCTCATTGTGTTTTTAATTTTCTTTTTTTATTTTATGTATATTAAATTTTTTTCAGTTACAGTTGGCATTCACTGTTATATTAGTTTCAGGTGTACAACATAGTGATTAGAAATTTATATAACTTATGAGGTGATCGCCCCAATAAATCTAGTATGCATCTGACACCATACATAATTATTACAATATTATAGACCATATTATGCTATACATTACATCATCATAATTATTACTTAGCTACTAATTTGTACTTCTTAATCCCTTCCCCTTTTTAACTCTGCCCAGCAAACCCCTTCCCATCTGGAAAACATCAAAATGTTCTCTATATCTATGAGTTTGTTACTATTTCATTTATTTTGTTTTTCATATTCCACATATAAGTGAAATCATATGGCTTTTTTCTTTCCCTGTCTGACTTACTCTACTCAGCATAAGGCCATCTATGTCCTTCCATGTTGTTGCAGATGGCAATATTTCATTCTTTTCTAATGGCTGAGTAATATTTCATTGTATATATGTACCACCTCTTTTTTATACATTCATCCATTGATGGGCATCCAGGTTGCCTCCATATCTTGGCTAGAGTAAATAATGCTGCAATAAACATATAGATGCACATGTCTTTTCAAAGTAGTGTTTTGGATTTCTACAGATAAATATGCAGAAGTGGGATTACTGAGTCCTTTGTCTCTTGTTATTATAGGCTTTGCTTTAGAGTCTACTTTGCGTCATATAAGTACTGCAAACACAGCTTTTATAATTTCAGTTTTCATGAACTATCTTTTTCTAGCACTTTACTTGTAGTCTGTGTGTCTTTCAATGTGAAGTGAATCTTTGGTAGACAGCATATGGAAGAGTCTTGTTTTCATATCCATTCAGTCATCGATTTTGTTTCAAGCATTTAATTCTTTTTTTTTTTTTTTTTTTACATTTTCTACTTAAAGAAGTCCCTCTAACATTTCTTGTAGTACTGGTATGGTGTTGATAAATTCCTTTTAACTTTTTATTTTAGATCTTTATCCCCCCTTTGGTTCTAAATGATAGCTTTGCTGGGTAGAGTAATATGGGTTGTAGGTTCTTTCCATCCCTGAATATTTCATAACAATCTCCTCTAACCTGCAAATTTTTATTGAAAAATCATTTGATTATCTTATGGGAATACCCTTGTAGGTAATTAATTGCTTTTTTTATTACTGCTTTCCACATTCTCTCATTGTCTTTAACCTTTGGCATTTTAATGATGATATGCCTTGGTATAGGCCTCTGGGTTTGGCTTGTTTGAAACTCTCTGAGCTCCCTGGTCTTGTATGTCTATTTCCTTTGCCAAGTTAGGGGAATTTTCCATCATTATTTCTTCCAATAGTTTTTCAATGCCTTGCTCTCTTTCTTCTTTTTGTATCCTATGATACGAATATTGGTATGCTTGATGTTGTCTCAGAGGCCCCTTAAATTATCCTCATTCTTTTTTTGGATTCTTTTTTCTTGTTGCTGTTCTGATTGAATGTTTTATGATACCTTATCTTAGAAATTGCTGAGTCTTTGCTCTGCTTCGTTTAATCTATTGTTAATTCCTTCTAATGTATACTTTATTTCAGTTATTGTATTCTTCATTTATGACTGGTTCCTTTTTTTATGTTTTCTATCTTCATTTTTATGTTTCTTACCTCTTTGTTAAACTTCTCATTGAGTTCATTTACTCTTTTCTTAAATTCATTGAGCATATTTACAGCCAGTGTTTTGAACTCTGCAAATGGTAGATTGTTCGTCTCTATTTTGTTTAGTTGTTTTTCTGGATCTTTGTTCTGTTTTTTTTTTTTTTTTTTTCATTTAGGATATGTTTCTATGTCTTTCCATTTTTGCTGCCTCTTTGTGTTTGCTTCTCTCTATTATGTAAGGCTGCTATATCTCCTGGTCTTAGTAGAGTGGCTTTATGTTATAGGTGTCCTATGAAGCCCAATGGCACAGTTTTCCTGGTCACCTGAGCTGGGGGCTCTAGGTGTGTCTCTTGTATGGATTGTGTGTGTGCTCCAATTATAGTTGAGCCTTGGTTACTGTTGCCATTTCGATGAGCGGGATTGACCCTTGGGCTGATTGGTTGTGAGGACTGGCCATGAATAATAGTGGAAGAGATGTTCAGGAAGTGACCCCACAGTGCAAGATTCACTTTAGCAGAGCTCTGGTGCCTGCCCAATCTGACCTTTGAGTGTGTCGTCCTTGGATGCAGCCCCAGGTGGTGCTCTCACTTGATACAAAGCTGGCCACCAGGCATATTTGTCCCAGGGCCTCCTTGGTGGGGCCCCACCACAGGCCTAATTTAACTTCAGCCTGTGCTGTACCCAAGGCCACCTTGCAAGAGTCACCAAGTATTCTGCATATGGCTACCACCTATGCTGGGCTTGCAGGTACCTTGAGCAGCCAAGTGATACACCAGAGTTGACTGCTGCTAGTTTCCAGGCCTGAAGCTGCTTAACAAGAGATGGATCATATAGTGGGTAGATACTTTTTGTTTTAGTTTTGAAAACCTTTGAGAGATTTTAGGAAAGTCTGGAGTATGAGCCAAGATAGACACTTTGTATGGAAAAGCCAAAATTTCTAATTTTGGGCCCAATCTGCTTGATTGGGCCCAAAATTTGGGTGAGAAAGGGTCCCAGGGCATCACCAGGGTGTGATGACCTGTATTAGCCAAGTGTGGGGCTGGGTTCTCTTGCTCCTCCAGGGAGACCTCCACAGCCAAGATAACCATCCTGATTTAACTGGCACATGACTTTGTTGAATCACCCCATTCTGCATCTGTGCCTCTCTTATCAGTCTCCAGGTGTTTTCTTTTTTTCTGTGTGTTCTTAGTAGTAGGACTCATGTTCAGCTTAACCTCATTGATTTTCAATGATGTTTGTTCTGTAGTTTTAGTTTTGGCGTTTCATTTGCATTTCTGTGGTATTGAATATTTTTTCATATGTCTATTTGCCATTTGTATTTCCTTTTTGGCATCCT
Organism: Pteropus medius; assembly: GCF_902729225.1. Lineage (NCBI taxonomy): Eukaryota > Metazoa > Chordata > Mammalia > Chiroptera > Pteropodidae > Pteropus > Pteropus medius. The sequence goes on along the minus strand of NW_024345861.1, from coordinate 1,022,380 downwards.
AATTTTTATTTTCCTATATGTTTTTTCCAGATTATAAACTCTCTCAAAATTTTAAGGGTTTAGAATGAGAATAGATTTTTTAAGATATACAGAATTTTAAAATGACAATTTTAAAATAGTTTACTTCCTGAAATATTCAGTTAGTAATGAGAAGTTAACTAGATTCTTGTTGATCATGTAATTTGACCTGTAAAATGGACTAGATAGCAGCAGTAGTTTGTTTCATTCATTATTTAAAACATATTTTCTAGGCGTACACTCTAACACTGAGATTAAAATTAGTTTCAGGTGTTCAAACTTTCTGTGATGCTTTGTTCTGTCAACTGTCACTGAAAATGACATATCTTCTTTTTATAACTCACTTTATTTCTCAAGACTTTGCTAAGAAATTTCAGGCTAAGGTCAATTCTAAGAAACATGTCTTTATTGTGCAGAAAATAATTACTAGTTATTTCTAAAATTGATATTTTAACATGAGAATTTTCCCTCAAAACATGCCAAGGATAGCATTTAAGATATAACTTTTTCCTTATGTCCAGTTAGGAACACTAGATATGTTCAAATAAATAAATTAGAAATTCAACAGTTTGAAAATTTAAAAAGTGACATTTCATACTCTAATTTTCAAATTATCCAACATGCTACACTTTTAAGGAAAACATATCAAAAATAGATTTGCTGTTTGATATGTTTCAAAAAATCTTTTGCCCATACTCAAATCATTGTTATATCTCCTCACAATAATCAGAGCTATATGTTCTATCCCATATGTGGTGTAATGTTAATACTTAAATATTGGGCTGGAATAAATACAAAGCAATTATTAACTGAAACATGTTTAAAAACAGCCTCTGATAACTGATACCTCCTTAAGATGTCTACTGTCAAAACAACAGAAATTAACAAGTTTTGGGAAGGATATGGACAATTGGAACACTTGCACATTGTTGGTGGGATTGCAAATGGTATATTTGCTTAGAAAGACATAAATTTAAAGCAAAGTTACCATAAGATCCAGCATTTGCACTTCTAGGTATATAACAGAAAGAATTAAAAGCAGAGTCTAGTAAAGATATTTACACGTCCATATTTATAGCAGCATATTCACAACAGCCAAGAGGTGGAGGCAATCTAAGTGTCCATCTACAGATGGATGGATCAATAAAATGCTATATATACATAAAATGGAATATTATTCAGTCTTAAGAAGAATGAGAATTTGACATGTTACAACATAGATGAACTTTAAGGAAATTATGCAAAGTAAAATAAGCTGTTACAAAAAGGGCAAATATTGTATGGTTTCCCTTCTACAAGATACCTAGTGTAGTTAAATGCATATAGAGAGGAAGTAGAATGATGGTTGCCAGGGACTGCTGGGAAGAGAGGAATGGGAAATTGTTGTTTAATGAGTGTAGATTATTAGTTTTGCAAGGTGAAAAATGCCTGGAGATTGGTTGCACAACAATGTGAATATACTTAACACTACTGAACAGTACACTTAAAAATGGATAAGATGGTAAATTTTATGTTATTTGTATTTTACCATAATTGAAAATATAAAAATTAATTTTTTTCAAAGACCTTGATCTTTAAAAAGGTAATTAAGGAAACATTTACATTCACATTATTTCTAGAGCCACACTCATTCTAGAATTATATTGCATAAATAGTCCCATTCTTTAAGGTGAATACCCCAAAATTCTAAAAGATTAAAGTAGTAAAGAAAACAACATATTATTTAAGGTTCTCTTTTGGTATCCATAAACTAAACACCTTTTCTTGGGCCAGTCTTCATAAACAAAGACTAGAGGAAAAAAAAAAAAGACAGCTCTTTTAGGCAGGGCATATGAAAGTATTTTCAAATTTGCTCTTGTAGGGTGGCTCCATAGTGTAGTGTTAGCATGTCTGCTTTATACACAGAAGGTCCTGGGTTTGTGCCCCAAGTGGAGGCATGAACCAGGCCACCCGGATGCGCCAGGCCCCCCAGGTTCACTAGAACCCCTGGGTGCGCCAGGCCCCAGGCCCCGGGTGCACCCTATGAACATGTAGGAAGAGACACCCCACCTTCAGAGATCCAGTTCTTAAGAAGAAACAGCAACATTCATAGGTCAGGGGTGGAAGTGGAGCAGGGGATTAAAGTGGGAAAAAAATTTGCTCTTGCTCATGATAAATAAATATGAAGCAAATCAAATTACAGGATTCCTATTTTTAAAAATCTCATTTTCTACACATGAAATAGGGCTTAATTTATCACATTCTGAAAGTATTCTTTAATAGTATTTGAAATAGGAGATTCTATTACATCACTTAGCTTTTGTTTGAAGTCTAAAGTACATGTCTCAGAGGTGGAGGCAGTGGCAATGTGTTAGAAACCACTGTCAATTGAAAATCAATCTGTAGTAAAGATGACATTTATAAAATTATTATGGATTTCAATGGGGTAATATACAATTCCATTTTCAAAAATCCTTCATGTACAAATGTCAAGGAATGTATCTATTGTGTAAAATGAGGCCTAGTTTTAGTTATAAAGACATAACAAAATTCACACTAAACTCTTTATCTCTAGGTTACTAAAGCAGAAGAAACAAAAATGAGCCCTTTCTGAGGTTCTATAGAATGTTTGATGAATTTACCAAGAGCCTAGAGGAAACTAAAGTTGCTGCCCTCTAACTGGAACATTCAATTTCATCATTTGTGTGTAACATAAAAGAGCAATTTAGATGTAAAAATTTAATCAACATGAAACATTAATGTCTTAGGTTGAAACAGAGAACGGCACAATAATGGCATTAGAAAGGATGAAAATAGCACCATTACTTTCCTTGACATCATCAATGTGTTTGCTTCAGTGAACTGTACCTCCAAAATGGAAAAATAAAAAAGTCATTTGTAAGGAAGGTATCATCAATATTTAGCTTTCTTCTTGACCAACTATAGAATGATCTATATTCTGCAAAGGTTGCAAAAACACATATAATCAAATATAGATTTCTTTCTTTATTTGAAACACAGCAACATTTGGTATATTTTCTTTATGTTCTTTTGGTTAATGTAATTGCATTAAGAGACCTTAAAAGATGATCATTACCGAATTAAAAGATGAAATATTATTTTGAGGGTCCCCTAACAAGCGTTTAATATTCACTAAGCCAACATTCATTTGGCCACCCACTTACAAGTCATTAAGTACCTACTATGTGCCAGGCATATAGTAATGTGTATGTATGTGTGTGTGTGTATGTGTGTATGTATGTATGTATCTATATATACTTATCAAATATAGGTGGGTTTTGGAAGGGAATGCCAGAAGATCTAGCTTCTGTGATACTATACCCCTCCTTGCTTCTCCCAAGTAACATTTTTATAATGATGACTCCCACATCTGTATCTCTAGTCCTAAATTATCTTATGAGCTCCAGGTCCATATTTCTAACTACCAACCAGACATTTTTCTTCTAGAAATCCCAGAGGCATTTAAAATTCCACTTGGTCAAATTGTAACAGCTCTGTATGTATATATCTGATCATATATTCCAGATACTCATAAAACTAGTTTTAGCTCTCCTCCACTCTTAATTTAAAGAGCCAGCTCAATATTATCTCTTCTGGGAACCCTCCATGACCTTCTCAGGCAGAATTGATTGCTGTTTTCTCCATATTCTCATTGTACTTATACTATAGTATACTATTAATACTATATTTAACTTTTTTAAAAAAAATCATAAGTAAATTTGTATAATACTAATGAATTAAGTATTTTTCTCCTTGCTACACTATAAACTTCTAGGGCAGATGTCTTATTTTGTTGATGCTGTCTCATCTTGTCTTCCAATAGACTAATTTGTTATGCTTTTGAATAGACTAATTTGAAAACACTCAAATGGTATTTTTACAAGGAAATTCTGTTTCAGTAGGTCTGAGTTGAGACTTGAACATCTATCACTTTTAAAATATGTTCAAGTGGCTCTGATGTGCTCCAATGTCTGAAAATCACTGAATTAAGCAAACATCTAGACAGATTATGACTACATAATAAATGTTTAAAATTAACTCCTCAGGTTTGAGTAGGTATACAATCTTTATTAAGTTAAATATCTGGTATGTCATTCTAATGATTTCTAGTGATGGAAACAACTTCCTGAGTGGTGCATAAATCATCCATTTTGAGTTTAAACCTGTACACATAAAAACATCCTGAATATTAGTTTAAGTGAGAATTTATTGCCATGGAAAGATAGAATCATTAACTGAAAAAAGCAGATTACAAAACAGCCTATACAACATATCCTCATTTTAGTAGTGACTGAATAGATTGGTAAATATATGTACAGAAAAATATATCTAAAAAATATACACACTGAATTGTTAATAGTAGTAATATCTGGCTGGTGGAAGTGAGGTTGTTTCATTTTATTATATTTTGCTTTTCTGTATGTCCAACTTTCCATAATGCATACAAAATTTTCTTGTAAAACTGTAGTAATTAAGATATATATATATATATATATATGTATATGTGTGCATATATGTGTGTATGTGTGTATGCATGCATTCATGTATGCATGTATGTATGTATGTATGTATATTCTAGCAGAATTTGTAGAGATCTAGAGAGAAAGAGAACTAATATCAATGGAGTGCTTATATGTATCAGAATTATGCAAATCTAGAGAGAGAACGATTAGTAATATAAGGTCTGGTTTAAAGAGGTTAAGCAAAATACCCATGGTTATTCAGTAAGCAATTAATAGAGCTGGGATTAAAATCCAAGTTTTTCTGATTCTAAAATAATATTTTTATCTTAGTGTCCCAGATCCAATATCAACCATCTACAAAACTATTAAGTGATCAAAGTTTCTGCTGCTCTACCCACATTATTTCATACTATGAATTGCCATGGTCACTACTGTGAGGCCTGTTTTAGGATATTCTTCATCCATCAGCCTAATTCTTATTACATTCCTTAATGTCTGGTCAATGAATCTGATAAAAAAAAAATCAATGCCAAGGAATTAATATATTAGTAATTGCACTAGACTTTCCCGGTGCCATGTGTGTAGCCTATTATGATAAGGTTGGGATGACAGAATTTATAGTCAAATGGAGGGGTAACTCACATAGTTAACTGCATTACAATCTGATAAAAGCTATAGTAAAGAGATAATAAAGATATAAAAAAGCTAAAATAAAGATAATAACAAAACATTCACTATGGAAGCATGAAGAAGTTAAGTACTTATTCTGCCTGGAATGTCACTGAAAAAAAAAAAAAAAAAAAAGAAGGAGGTGGGAAGGGCATATGAAGTAAAGATCCGTGCACGTGTAAAATAACAGCTAGCTGTTAAAGAGCCCTCTTTCCTGAGGACCAATCTGACATTCATGGCAACTTCCTGAAACCACATTGTCCTTTCACTGAGGCCTCACTCCAACATAGATATCTCTAAGTTTGCAGCAGGGCAGTAGGCAGCCTGTTTAGTAGATTTTAAAGTAATATCTCTGAAAGCAAACACCTGTGGCCTAGACAGTCTTTCCTTCACATTAGTGCATGTCATTCTCACGAAACTGCATCTCTGGGTAGTTCGCATAGTGACATGTTTAATGTAGCTGGGTTGCCCAAGAAATGCAAAAATTAGGAAGCTGTCAGTGAAACATTCAGGAGGGTTTTGCGAATCGCCTTCTAAAATCACTCTAAATTAGCAATTAATGAAAAAATTTTGACTTTTATCTGGCTGAGTACAACTGGATGAAAATTAACCTGTGGAAAAATATTTTTTTTATTGTTAATACAAGAGTACATTTAAAAAGATAATTTTTCCAGACAAGTCATCTCAATTTATTTCAGTGGATATCCTTGATTCATAAATTATTTCTCCTCAATTAAAAAAAATAAATTTAATCCAAAGATTAAAGAGAAGGAACATAAACTTTTGAGTCAACAACATGCTTGGGGAGAAATATGTGAATATGTAGTTAGAGGTAAATGGAACTAGCATTCTTATGCATACTTATAACTAAGGTTTTCAAGGTATTGGTGATAGGTAATTTATATATAAAAATATGTATTCCTTTGCTTATTTTAAGTGAACTATAGGTATAAGTTTCCTGGAGTGCTGATATGTTTACTTTTATAATGATTTCACACTCACAGGTTACACAATTAATTGTACTTCTGTAGATCACTTTGTACCTAAACTAGAAATAATTTTAAAATACTTAAATTTCCACATAATATAAGTACATACATACTTAGGCTACTTAGTTTCTTAAAAGGAAAAACATGTGATTTGGCATCCAAAGTTATACCCTAAAGTTCTGGTCAAGATGGCAGAGTAGGTAAATGCTGTGCTTGCCTCCTCTCATAATCACATCAAAATTACAACTAAACTACAGAGCACCCAGCTTTGGGAGTTGCTTGAAGCCCAGCTGAACAGACGTTTTACAACTGCAGAATACAGAAGAAGCCACTTAAGACTGATAGGAAGGGTGGAGATGCAGAATGGGCTGGTCCCACACCCACTTGTGGTGGTTGAACATCAGGAAAAATATATCAGCTGTAGAGATCCCCCTTGAGGAACAAAGGGCCCCAGCCCAAACAGGGCTCCCCAGCCCAGGGTTTCAGTGCTGAGAAGAGAAGTTCCCACAATTTTTGGCTGTAAAAACCAACGAAGATTGTGGTTGATTGAGAACGAGGGTGGCTGGAGTCACAGATATTCCACTTAAGGAGCCTGTGTGCTGATGAACTCAACTGCTCAGAGCTCCGGTGCTGAGGCACCAGTGACATTTTGGGAGGCATGACATTATCTGGCTTCAGCACCAGGGCTGGAGGGGCAGCTTTTTCTCAAACAGAAGTGCTAGCAGAAGCCCTCACTCTTCCTGGCATGTAAACTCAGGCAGCTGCCATAGCTGAATCTCCATCAACTTGGCTAACACAGGTTGCCCAACTCTAGATATTCCCTGAGACACCGACCCACCTAAATTATAGGTCCACCTAAGCCGCTTTCAGTGGCCTTTATATACAAATGACCTGTCTTGGTTCATGCTGTGGATTTTATTAAAGTCTCTCAAAGATTCTCAATACCCAAACAAGCACTGTCTTCCCTGAGCACACCCTGTACCGCTTACTGAGGAGCCCTAAGTCTGGTACTAGCAGCAGCCGACTTTGGTTTGTAGCTTGGCCTCTCAATGCACCTCCAGCTCAGTGCGGGTGGCAACCATCTGCAGAATGTTTGGCGATGCTTGACAAGTGGCCTCAGGTAGGGTACAGGCTAAGGCTGAACCTGGTCTGTTGTGGGGCTCCTCTTAGGAGGTCCTGGGGCCAGCACAGCTGGTGGCCCGCTTCACACCAAGCCAGAGCACCAAGTGAGGCTGCATGTGAGGATGACACACACCAAGGGCAGACTGGGCAGGCACCAGAGTTCTGCTAAAGCAAGTCTTGCACTGTGGGGTCACTCCCTGAACATCTCTTCCACTGTGGTCAAAGCTGCTCCTCACAATCATTCAGCATGAGGGTCAATCCCTCCCACTGACTTGCCAATAGCAATCAAGGCTCTAATATGACAAGAGGGCACACGAAAAAACATTAAATGTACACAGTTGGAGCACCTGGCTCAGGAGACCAGGGAGACTGTCCCACTGAACCCGCAGAACACCTATTACATAAGGCCACTATACTAAGACTAGGATATATAGCAGTCTTATGTAATAGATAGAAATAAACATAAGTAGGAAGCCAAAATGGGAAGACAAAGAAACATATCGCAAATAAAAGAACAGAACAAAGCTCCAGAGAAAGAAATTAAAAAAAAAAAAAAAAAAAATGAAGACAAGCAATCTGCCACATGCAGTTCAAAACACTGGTTATGAGGATGCTCAATGAATTTAGGAAAAGAGTAAATGAACTCAGTGAGAACATTAACAAAGAGATAGAAAACATGAAAAAAGAACCAGTCAAAATGAAAAATACAATAACTGAAATAAAGAATGCATTAGAGGTAATCAGCAGTAGATTAGATGAAGCAGAGGATCGGATTAGTGATTTAGAAGATAAGGTAGTAGAAAACACCTAATTGGAACAGCAATAAGAAAAAAGAATCCAAAAAAAACAAAAGTTAGAATAGTTTAAGGGGCCTCTGGGACAACATCATTTGCATCATAGGGCTACCCGAAGGAGGAAAGAGAGCAAGGCATTGAAAACCTTATCATTATTTGAAGAAATAATGATAGAAAACTTCTCTAACTTAGTGAAGGAAATAGACATACAATCCCAGAAAACTCAGAGAGTCCCAAATAAGATGAACCCAGAGAGACCCACACCAAGAAACATCATAATTAAAATGCCAAAGGTTAAATAGAAAGAGAGAATCTTACAAGCAACAAGAGAAAAGCAATTAGTTACCTACAGGAGAGCTCCCATAAAACTCAGTTGATTCTCAACAGAAATCTTATAGGCCAGAAGGTATTGGCATAAAATATTCAAAATGATGAAAAGTAAGGACCTAAAATCAAGATTACTTTATCTAGCAAAGCTATCATTTGGAATGGAAGGACAGATAAAGAGCTCATCAGACAAGAGGAAGCTAAAGGAGTTCATCAACACCAAACCAATATTACAAGAAATGTTGGAGAGACTTCTTTAAGAAGAAAAAAAAAGGACCAGAAATATAAGAAAATTGCAATAACAACATATCAATAATTACTTTAAATATAAATGGATTAAATGATTCAATCAAAAGATAGAGGTGGTTGAACGGATAAGAAAACAAGAGCCTTACAATTGCTGCCTACAAGAGATTCACTTCAGATCTTAAGGCACACAGACTGAAAGTCAAGGGATAGAAAAATATATTTCATGAAAGTGTAAACAAACAAACAAAAATATCTGTTGTAGTGGTATTTATAAAAGACAAAATTGACTTTAAAACAAAGGCTATAACAAGAGACAAAGAAAGACTCAGAAATCCTACTTCTGGAAATTTATCCGGAAAAAAAAAAAGCAAAAAAAAAAAAAAAAAACTTTCTACTTTTGAGAGGAGGTATATGTGCATCCACAATTTCATTGCAGCATTATTTACAATAGCCAAGATATTGAGGTATTCTGAGTGTCTATCAACGGATGAATGGATAAAGAAGTGGTGGTGAATATATACAATGGAATTTTACTCAGCCGTAAAAAAAAATAGAATGAAATCTTGCCATTTGTGACAACATGTCTGGGCCTAGAGGTATTGTGCAGAGTGAAGTAAGTCAGACAGAGAAAGATAAATACCATACGATTTCACTTACGAATGGAATCTAAAGAACGAAATAAACAAAGAAACAAAAGAGAAACAATTTCTTAGATACAGAAAATAATTTGATGGTAGCCAGATGGGAGTGTGTTTGGGTGGTGAAAAAATAGAAGGGATTAAGAAGTTCAAAACCGTAGTTACAAAACAGTCATGGAGATATAAATTATAGCATGAGGAATATAGTCAATAATATTGTAATAACTCTGTATGATGTCAGATGGGTACTAGATTTATCAAGATGATTATTTTGTTAGTTATATAAATGTCTAAATACTATGTCATATACCTGAAGCTAATATAATATTGTATGACAACTGTAATTGAAAATATTAAAAATATATATATATATATATATATATATATATATATGCTCACTCTCTCTTCTTATATATATATATTTTAAAAAGTTTTATGGAAAACTTTTTAAAGACACACCACAATACTAATTCAAGGTCAGCACTGCCTGGACAGTTTTGAGGAAGAGCCAGTCTCCCTTCTCACTTCCAATATTCTCACATATGGAGAAGTACAACCTGTTTTCCAAACAATCTGCAATTTGTATTTATCTGAGCTCCAAAGTGCTTTTCTTCAAAATTCGCCCCATTTATTTTAAATCTCCAGCTCATATTCTTGAAACAAATTCCTTGTGTCCTTGATAACTGTATATCATTACATGCAGATTGTAATATCACTACTTTTTAACAATATATTCTTTCTACTTTAAGTAAGAATCTTAGAAATTCATAAAATAATATCTAAATTTTAACTTTACAGATTAATCTTTTTCAGAAGGAGTAAGAACTGGGCTTATTTTACTTATGTACAGATTTTTCTTGTGAATTAACTGTTAAGCAGAATTGGAAATTTTAAAGTATGCTCAAATATAATATTCGGTATTAAAAGAGCAACAGTGAAATTACCCGTTCTATATCCTGTATCAGTATACATTCTTCCCAGCCTGCCATAAATTCTACATTCTTACATTTAGAATCCCTGCTTTGAATGATGGCACTGAAACTCTGTGCAAGTTACTTAAACAGGAAACATTCAAAATGTTCAAAAAGGCTTGATCGTACTAAGGTAAGAAGTGAAAAAATACACTGTCATTTATCTAACAACCTTAAATAAGGGTTGATGAAAAAAGATTGATTAGGTTTTTAGCTTAATTCTGAATATTCAATCAGCAGAACTCTTGTGTTCCTAAAGTGTCCTAACCAATTAAAATTATGGTACAAAAAAACAAAATTCTGTGGCAACTTTCTTTCAATGAGAATAAACATTTTTAAAAAGCACATTTAGCACCAACAACTTACAAACTATAAGCACTAAGACTGCAATTTGCAAAAAGAATGTTTCCAAAAATTGGTAATCTTGAACTTGGAATGTATTTTCCAATTGAAACAATGCTATATAACTATGGCTAGCTTTCCAGAACAGATATACAAACCTCGTTTTTTTAAAAACTGTTCTTAATGTATCATCTATCAGAAATGAAAAATAACTAAATCAATATTACTGTAATAGTGGTAACAACAACAAAAAAGAAAAATATATGTATAATTGTAAAAGCATGACTGCATAGCATGAAAGAGAATATTTAATGACTCATATAGAGAACACAACTAAGAATTACCAAAAATCTTAGGAGAATTCAAAAAGATGGTGTTGGAGAGGTGTAGAAAAGTATTAAAGTCAAACTTTTGATTGCTTGAAGGACAACTCTCCCTCTCTCTCCCCCACCCCTCTCTGCCTAATACATACACTAGGCATAGGTAAGTTGGGCACGTTCCACCTAGAGGACAAAAGCTACACAGTTAAAAGCACAAACAGCTATGAAGAAAAATGAGAGGGGACTACAAGAAAAATCTGGCACTTGGAAGACACCAGTCCATCCTTACCTCCAGAGGCCTGTGTAGTTCCCATGGAGACCTGAAGGAAGAGTCCTCTCATCCACCAAGAGATTCATCTAGGGCCAGTTGTAGCAGTGAGTGTAGAGAGCATTGGAGAACTCATTCATGCCACTGAAGTAGTTCACCCACAGGTCATCATGGTTGAGCTAGTCTCTGCAAGAGGTGAGCTTGAGCTTTCTCCTTGTGGGCCCAAGGGAGGAGTCTGGGCTGTCTGAGGCCTTCTCCTCCAGGAACTTCTAGGAGCGGATATCATAGAAGAGTAAGGTGCTTTGGCCCGTGCCCATGGTGATGATGCTTTGATAGAAGCTCAGCGAGTGCACACCTGTGCCACCCTCTCCGGAACACAGAGGCAGGATGTTCTGATGACTGTGGTGCAGATCCAAGAAAAAGACATGGGACTGGGATCCCACCGTGTACAGGGACAACTAGTTGCAGTAAGTCAGGCATACCTTCTCTCCACAGTAGGGCAGCCCGATGGACAGCAGCCTGGACAGGGTGCTCCTGGCTTTCCACAGATAGAAGTGGCCAAGTAGGGACACCACCCCGAGCTCCTAGTTCTTGCCACTGAAGGCCAGGGCTTGCACCTTGCAGTTACTGGGATTGGTGCTGGCCCTAGGGATGGTCTCCATGTCCCTCGGATGGATGTAGGAGTATGCTGGGAGCTCAGTGTCATTGTGCCAGGCTATGTCGGCATTGAACATATTGGGATCCATCTTCCACAGCACCATGGTGCTGTCGTGGGAACCGCTCATAGCCACTGTGTCACTTATCCAGGCGATGGCAAAGATCCAGTCTTTGTGACCGTGGCGGTCTCCCAGGCACACGGAGCCAGGGTGGGCAGCTGGTAGACCGCCAGGCTCTTGAGGTTTTTGCCCCCGGTGACCAGAAGTGTCTTGGAGAGATTCAGCTCAATGACGTGGATGCTGCAGCTCGGCTGGGTTCTGGCCAGCCCGACTCCTGATTTTGCAACAGAGGAATTGACGTGATCAAGCCCAACTGCACGTCCACCACGAAGAGCGTGTAGCACTTGGTGCTACGCACCACTTGCCTGGCGTTCAGCCACTGCGATGCAAACACCTGGTTGAGGGAGTCCAGGGCCAGCTCCCGCTTGCGAAACAGCTCTGGCAGCTTCTGCAGAGCGTAGCCGCGCAGCTCATCCTAGAAGCTCGGGCGCCCCACGTGGCTCTGCGCGCCCCCCTCGTGGCCTATTAGGTAGTGCACCAGCAAGCGCATCGTTGCTGTCCGTTTCTGCTTCTTGGACAGCAGTGGGCCCTCGCCGTTCACCGCCTTCAAGCCCGATGACGACGAACTAGCGGCGGCTGCCTCGATGGCGGGCGCTTTCAGCTTCCTGCTACCTGTTTTCTGGTGGACCATGGTGGGCAGCGGGAGAGTGGCGGTGGCGGTGGTGGCGGCGTCTCTCAGTCAGCAGGGAGTGCGGGCTCTCAAGGGCCAGGAGGCGGGGTCGACAGTGGATCCCGGAGCATACTGAGTCCAGCTGCAGCGGCTGCGGGGAAGGAGGCGACGACGTCCAGGTGAAGGGGCACAAGGGCCAGAGCTAGCTTAGCGGTGGCTTCTAAGGCAGGAAGTGTGGCCAGCAGCACGGCGGGAACAGAGTCTGTGTGAGAAGTGGGCCACGCAGGGGGCCGAATGGGCGGGGAGCGGAGGCAGTGTGGGGCGTGGGCAAGGAGCAGGTAGTCGCGGTGAGACAGAGTGCATGATCCGCGGGACCCGAGATGTACTGAGGACTTGAGAGCCAGGACCCCAAAACGACCACGTGCATCTGTTCTGGACCCCCACTAAGTGACACTGGATTATTTCACAACACTCTGGACAGGAGGCAAACAGTCTTATTATAATCACTACTTAAATAAAATTTGAAACCTAAAATATAGTCAAACAGGAGGCTAGAAGGAGCCTGGGCAACTATACGAAGAAACAAATGTTCATTTAATGCAATTATGGGAGACATTTGGCTAAGATTACACCTTGAATTTAGTGAGGGATGGAGGGTGGCAGCTTCAGGTAGACTCTCCAAGTTAGGTTTGTTCGGCAGCTGCTCCTTTCTCAGCCCCTCTGCCAGTATCTTAAAACAGTTTTTGACCACATATACATACTTTTTTTTCACCTTAAGTCTCTGAGCTTCCTTACTGGAGTGCCCTGATGGATGTGTTCCAAATGCAGATCCCCAGGCCCCATTTTCTGGCCAGGGTGATGTCTGGGGACCCTTAATCATACACAGCCTGAGAATATGGTGGGGTGTGATAAAGGGAGAGAGGTTCCTTGGAGATGCTGGCTGCCATTGTAACTTAGAGCCTTAAGGAGGTAGAGAGGAAGAGTCAAAGGAGGGATACCTTCCTCGCTGCTTCTAGGTTCGTCCCAGCTCTAGGTCTCAGAGGCTTAGGTACCTGGGCATAGTCCCCTGGGGCCTTGGGATGGGCAAGATATTCGCAAGCAGAGATAGAGATAAAGAACTTCCAGAAGGAGGCAACCACAGGGACACAAGGATGAATGTAAGGGTTCAGAGCATGGGCTTAGTCTCAGGAGTTGGATGTTTCATACCTTGTTCTGCTGCTTCAGAGCAGCCAATCCAGAGGCAGATTCCTGCCTAGGCATTCTCAGTTACACAGTGAGACATGGCTTTGGGAGGCTGGTGGTTGATAACTACTTTGAACACATGCCACTCCTCCTGCTGAAAACCTAAGTGATGCATGGTGGGTGGGTATGTGGGGAGACACATTTAGTTTTATGACCAATAAAAGTAAATTGGGGAGCCCATGGGAGCTACTTTGCTGCTGCTTCCTTTCTCCTCCTCCCTCCCCTGCCCTGTTTGCTGATTTTCTATCCCCTACCTTGTGCCCCACCCTTTTTTCAATGTTACCTCAGGTGAACAAATTCCAAGTATAAGCCATGGGTCCTTCCCACCACTCCAGTCCAAGTGCTGCACTCTAATGCTCTCTAATACTCTCCTGCACCCCATTTCTGTTTCTTCCCCATCTTTTTCATCCCATAGCAACAGAGGAGGTTATGTCTGCTGGTGATGGTGAACATGAAATTAGGGAATGCTTAATGGAGGCTGAATTTTGTTTTCAACAGGTAGGGTGGAGAGAATGGACATTACAGAAAAAGGCATCCATATTGAAAAGACATGGAGAATATAAAGATCAGTTCACAAACTTTAGTATACATTAAAATCATAGAGGTAGCCTAATAAATATGTATATATCTTAACCCTGCCTCTAAAATTTGATGCAAATGGCGTGTGGACCACTCTGAGAAAATACTAGTCTAGGCTCTTCTCGCCCAAGTTTGGTGTAGGGTATGTTTCAGGTAGGAAATTAACATCTTCAGTGTACTTCATGGTTACCTTGAAAATGGACCCCTATGAAAGTGTTATCAATTAAATAGGTAATTAACAGCTTGAGGCCAAAGCAGATTATGGCCTAGACAGAGAAATTGTACCTATTAAGTATATAGAACTTATTATATTTTACTATATAAACTTATATCTTTGCTATACTGTATTATTATACTAACAAGCATTGTTGCAACAATTTTAGAAATATTATCTTGTTTAATCTACTATTATAATAACAGTCATTCTATTTTGCAGATCAGAAAAATGAGGCTTGGAGAGGTTATGATTTTGTCTAAAATCAATGGATTAGTAAGTGATGATGCAGGATTTGAACACAAGTAGTCTGGATCCATATTCCATGTTCTTATCTACTTCTCAGTGATTGGGCTTATGTTAGAGGTTGAGTGAAAGGGTCTGCTAGTGATAGAGATTTAAACATTATTTCTTTGTGCCACTAAAAATGTTGAAACATGGCTGTGGATTCAGCCTGTAATCAGTGGTAAGGCTTGATGAAAGAGACAGCTCTATAGCTATTCTGGCATAGACAGACAGACTAGCAAGAACCAGTATAGGGCATCCTGAAAACATTCTGTAGTGGAATGACCAATCAGGGTATCCATAACAAACAAAAACTAAGAGCTATATCTATCTACTTTTTCCTGAGACCAAGTAAGCATCAAAACTGATACTATCCCATAGAAAAGGGAGGGGACCTTTGAAATTACTGATATTGGAGTTCTAACAGCCAAGTGTGTGCAATTTGAAATCAAATGCAAAATTTGTCTTAGAAAAACAAACAAAACAACATGTTCTATCTCCCTCCCATGTTTCATGAGAAGATAATACTCATTACCTAGTGCTCAGAAGAATGAGCAGAGGGTTTTATATGCTCTGGGGGTTGTGGCATCACACATAGTAGACTGACAACCCCTTATATACTTAATATCATTACCCAAGTCATAATGCAATCTCTTTATGTCTACAGTGGTGGAGATTGGGTATTATAACTGTCCAAAACCTCATGGAGTTACAGGAAAGGAGTCTTCTAGTTGTTGAAAAGAGAGAATATCCCTATTCCTTCCAGGTCTTCACTTTTAGAGCTAAAAATACCACAACAAACAAGTAAAGAAAGTCTGTAAAAGGTGGAAAGAAGTTGGAAAGACTAAGGATCTCAGAATTTGAAGAGATAGGGTGGTGAGTTCCCTGAGTTTCCTTATTGTGTCCCATGTATTCCAGACAGAGTTGCAGAAGCTCCAAGCCAGGCACTGATAATAAAAATCTCCAAGAAAAACCTGCCCTCCACCTTAAGCAGAAAAGGGAGACCTAACAAGAGAAAACCATCCTACTCCAGCCAAACACTAACATAAAATTATCCCACCTCTTCCTGCCCCCACTGTTTCAGTGGAACCAGGTGAGAAGCTAATATTCCACTATCAATATAGTAGAAGCAGGTATTACACCCTGATTTCCCTGCAGTAGTAGTGTCAGTGCAGTCCCAGGGTGAACTGAGCCTTCCCCCATAGCTGGCAACAAGGAAACTTAGAGGATTCAAGGAGAGGCTAATCACCACTCTGCTTGAACCTCTTCTTCTCCAGTGTTTTAACAGGGCTCTGAGGAGCTGAACTTTCACTGTGACACAGCATCAGAGACTGAGCTGGTCAGCACTCTACACTCTCCCACCCTTAGTATCAGCGGGGAGCTGAACCTCCACATCCATCCAGTAGCAAGGAGACTGAGCAAGTGGGTGGGAAATAGGGTTAGTCCTGTTCCTCAAGGAATAGTGAAACAAATATGTATACCTACAGATTCAAGAAATTATGTGCACACAAATAGCATAAGACTGAATAAATCTACACCAAGACGCATAATTAAAGTCTGAAAATTAAAGATGAAAAAAGTCTTAAAAGCAGAAAGAAAGGATGCATTACCTAGAGGGAAAAAAAAATACATGACAGCAGATTTCTGATCTGGAATGAGGGAGGCCAGAGGAAGTGCTAAAAAGAAAAGCCATGTCAACTGAAAATTCTATATTCGGTAAAAAAAATTGAGAAATGAAAGGGGAAAAAAAAAAAGACATTCTATGATGAAAGAAAGTAAGAGAATTTGTTGCTGAAAAACCTGCCCTTGAAGGATGGCTAAAGTAAGTTCTCTAGGCAGAATGGTAATCATTAAAGAATTGTATTTTTAGAAAGGAAAGAAGAACATCAAAATGGATAACAATATGATCAAATATAATAAACTACACTACTTCTCATGAGTTTCTTAGATCATATTTGATGTTTGAAGCAAAAATTATTACACTTTATGATGTGGTACTCAATGTTTGTACAGGGAATACTTAAGACAATGATATTTAAAAATAGATAAAATAAAGGGAACTTAGGATAAATAAGGTTTTTTATACTTCACCAAGGTGGTAAAATACTGATAACAGTATACAATGGTAAATTATATATGGATATTGTAATACCTAGAGTACCACTAAGAAACATTATAATCAAAAATACTATAAGTAAATGAAAATGGAATCCTAAAAAAATGTTCAGATAACCCACAGGAAGGTTAGAAAAGGGAAACAAAGCAATGAGAAAGAGCAGAAAGGTCAGCAAACAATTTGCAGACTTAAGCCCAAATGTATCAATACTTAAATATAAATGTTCTAAATGCATTAATCAAAAGACAAAGATAGGCAGAGTGGTTAAAAAGAAAACATGATCCGGAAATACGCTTTCTACAGATTACTCTGTTCAATTATGACATAGATAGGTTGACAGTAAAAGGATAAAAAAAATAGATAATGCAATCACAAAAAAGCAGAAGTTATATTAATATCAGAAAAAATGAAGTTCAGAGTGAAGAAAATTACTAGAGGCAAAGAGAGTCAATACATAATGCTAAAAAGATCAATCCGCAAGGAAGGCATTGCAATCCTAAATATGTAAATGCCAAACAAGAGAGACTCCATTATCAAGTTGGTTTTATTCCAAGTATGCAAGGCTGGTTCAACCTTTGAAAATCAAGCAATGTAAAACGCCATGTCAAAAGTATAAAGAAGAGAAATTTTATGATCATATCAGATGACAAGGAAAAAACATTTGACAAAATCCAACCCCCATTCAGCAAACTCAGAATAGAAGAGAACCTCCTCAACCTGGTAAAGATAATTTACAAAAAGGTACAGCAAACATTTTGTTTAAAGGTGAGAAACTAGGGACTTTACCGCTAAGATCAGAAACAAGGCAATGGGTTCTGCTTTCACCATTTTTATCGAATATAGAATTGGAATTTCTGCCCAATATAATAAGGCAAGAAAGAGAAATAAAAGGCCAAAGATTGGAAATAAAACTGTTTCTATTTGTGGATGCAATGGTTGTGTATGTAGAAAATCCCAAGGACTCTATAAGAAGAAATTTCTAGAACTAATAATTTAGCTCAGCAAGGTTATAGGATTCAAAGTTAATGTTCAGAAATCAGTTACATTTCTATATACCAACAATGAACATATAGAAACTGGAGTTAAAAACATAATACCATTTAAAATCATACAAATAAAAGGAAATATTTACATATAAACTTACCAAAATTTGTAAAGGATCCATAAGGTGAAAATCATGAAATACTAATGCATGAAATAAATTAATATCTAGGTACATTCTATGTTCATATAGTTGAAGACAACATAATAAAGATGTCAGTACTCTTGAAATTGATCTATAGTTTTAATGCAATTCCTATGAAAATCTCAGCAAGCAATTTTTAAAGACATAGACAAATCTGTTCTAAAATTCATGTGGAAAGTAAAAGGACCTAGAATAGCTAAAATGATCTTGAATAAAGAACAAAGTGGAAGGAATCACTGTCCTCATATTGTCTTACTACATAGTTACAGTAATCAAGACAGCATAATATTAAAAGACCAATAGATGCATAGATAAATAAAACAACATAGAGAACCCAGAAATAGACCCACACAAATATGTGCAGCTGATTTATGACAAAAGTGCAAAGGCAATTTAATAGAGTAAGGGTGACTTTTTAACAAATGATGCTGGAGAAATTGGACATCTATAGGCAGGAAATGACCCTTGACCTGAACCTTATTCTTTATATAAAAAAATAAATAAAATGGATCATGTATTTACATTTAAAATATAAAATTATGAAACTTTTAGAAAAGCATCAAATATTTGAGCTCTAGGGCTAGTCAAAGAATCCTTAGAGTTGACATCAAAAGCACAATTCATAAAAGAAAAAAATGATAAGTTGAATTTTTGCTTTAAAAGTAAACAATATAGTGAGTTTTGTTTTAATTTTTGAGTACTAAGAAGTACTATTTTTATTTCTGTTTTATTTTATATTTATTTTTTAATTACAGTTAGCCTATGATATATTAGTTTCAGGTGTACAACATAGTGATTAGAAATTGATATAACTTACAATGTGATCACATGATAAATCTAGTACCCATCTGACACCATATATAGTTATTACAATATTATTGACTATATTCATTATGCTATACTTTACATCCCCATGACTATTTTGTAACTACCAATTTGTACTTCTTAATCCCTTTCAATTTTTCACACATCTCCCCAACTACCCTCCCATCTGGCAACCATCAAACTGTTCTCTGTAACTGAGTTTGTTTTTGTTTTATTTTTTAGATTCAACATATAAGTGAAATCATTGGCATTTGTCTTTGTCTGACTTGCTCTACTCAGCACAATACCCTCTATGTCCATCCATGTTGTTTCATATGGCAAGATTTCATTCTTTTTTATGGCTAAATAATATTCCATTGTCTATATGTACCACCTCCTCTTTATCCATTCATCCATTGATGGACACCTAGGTTGCCTCCATATCTTGACGATTATAAATAATGCTGCGGTGAACATATAGATTTACATGTTTCTTTGAGGTAATGTTTTGGGTTTCTTCTGACAAATACCCTATAGTGGGATTAATGAGTCTTCTTTGTCTCTTGTTATAGCCTTTGTTTTAAAGTCTATTTTATCTGGTGTAAGTATTGCTACCCCCAGCTCTGTTTGTTTGTTTGTTTCCATTTTCATGAAATATCTTTTTCCATCCCTTTACTTTCAGTCTGTGTGCCTTTTGATCAGAAGTGAGTCTCTCATACAAAGCATATGTAAAGGTCTTGTTTTCCTATCCGTGCAGCCACCCTATCATCTGATTAGAGCACCTAATCCATTTACATTCAAAGTAATTGTTGATAAAGATTTAGTTATTGCCATTTTATTATTCATATGTATTTTTTATCTTTCTTTTATTTTCTCTTCTTCTTAAAGAAGTCCCTCTAATATATATTGTAATACTGGCTTGATATTAATGATTTCCTTTTGCTTTTTGTTGTCCAGGAAGCTTTTTATCCATCTTTCGATTCTAAATGATAGCTTTCCTGGGTAGATAATCTGGGTTGTAGGTCCTCACTTTGAATATTTCATGTCAATCTCTTCTGGCATGCAAATTTTTTGTTCACATATCAGCTGACAGTCTTATTGGAACTCTCTTATAGGTAACTAATTGCTTTTCTCTTGCTGCTTTTGATTCTCTCTTTGTCTTTAATCTTTGGCATTTTAATTATGTTGTGTCTTGATGCATGCCTCTTTCAGTTCATCTTGTTTGGGACTCTCTGCTTTTCCTGGGCTTGTATGTCTATTTCCCTCACCAAATTAGAAAAGTTTTTCATCATTATTTCTTCAAATAGATTTTCAATTCCTTTCTCTCTCTCTTTTCCTTTGGGTAGCCCTATGATGTGAATGTCGGTATGCTTGATGTTTTCCCAGAGCACAACTATCCTCATTTTTTTTTTTTTGATTCTTTCTTTCTTGCTGCTGTTCCAATTGGGTATTTTCTGCTAATCTTTTCTTCTACATTGCTGATTCACTCCTCTGCTTCATCTAATCTACTATTGATTTTCTGTAATGTATTCTTCATTTAGTTATTATATTCTTCATTTCTGACTGGTTTCTTTTTGGTTTGTTTGTTTTCTATCTCCATTTTTACGTTTCCTATCTTTTTTGTTAATGTCCTCACTGAGTTCATTTACTCTTTCCCTGAATTCATGGGGCATCCTTATAACCAGTGTTTTGAATTCTGCATGTGGTAGATTGCTCGTCTCCATTTTGTTTAGTTGTTTTACTAGAATTTTGTTCTTTTTTTTCATTTGAGACATGTTTCTTGTCTCCCCATTTGTCTGCCTCCCTGTGTTTGTTTCTATGTATTAGGTAGGGCTGCTAGGTCCCTCAGTCTTAGTAGAGTGGCCTTATGTAGTGGGTGTCCTGTGGGGCTCAGTTGTGCAATCTCCCTGTTCATGTGAGCAGGGTCCTCTAGGGGTGTCCCTTGTATGAGTTGTGTGTGTGCTCCTATTGTAGTTGAGCTTTAGTTGCTGTTTCCACATCAGTGAGAGGGAATAATCCTCAAGCTGATTGGTTGTGAGGACTGGCCATGACTCCAGTGAAAGAGCTGTTGTGCATGGGCTAACCTTATAGAGCAAGATTTTCACTAACAGGGCTTTGGCGCCTGCTTAATCTGACCTTGGGTGCGTCATTCTTAAATATGGCTCCACCGCAGACCAAGATCAGCCATGGCCTGTGCCATGCCTTAGGTCATCTGGCATGATTATCCCACGGTCCATTCAGGCTGAGTAATTTTCCATTGTGTATATGTACCACAGTTTCTTTAGCCAATCATCTATCATAGCACACTTTGGTTACTTCCATGTCCTGTCCACTGTGAATAAAGCCGCTATGAACATCAGAGTTCAAATATCTTTTTGGATATGGGTTTTCAATTCTTTGGGGTAAATACCCAGTAGAGAGATTGCTGGATCATATAGTAGATCAATTCTTAGTTTTCTGAGGAAACTCCATACTGTTTTCCATAGTGGCCGTATCAATTTGCAGTCCCACCAGCAGTGTATGAGGGTTCCTTTTCCTCCTCATCCTCTCCAATGTTTGTTATTACTTGTCCTGTTGATTATAGCTATTCTAACAGGTGTGAGATGGTATCTCATTGTGTTTTTGATCAGTATTTTCCTAATAGCTAACAATATTGAGAATCTTTTCATATATCTGTTGGCCATTTGCATATCCTCCAGGGAGAAGTGTCTGTTCAGGTCCTCTGCCCATTTTTTGATTGGATCATTTGTTTATTTTTGTTGTTACTGAGTTGTATGAGTTCTTTGTATATTTTGGATATTAGGCCCTCATCAGAGGTGTTGCTTGCAAATATATTTTCCCATTCAGATGGTTGTCTCTTAACCTTGTTGATAGTTTCTTTTGCTGTGCAGAAGTTTTCAGTTTCATGTGGTCCCATTCACTTATTTTCGCTTTGACTTCCCTTGCCTTTGAGGTCAAATTCATAAAATCTCTTTAAGTCCAAAGTCCTTGAGTTTAGTTCCTATTCTTTCTTTTATGCTTTTTATTGTTTTTGGTCTTATATTTAGGTCCTTAATCCGTTTTGAGTTAATTTTGGTATGTAGGTATAGACAACCATCAAGGTTCATCCTTTTGCAGGTTACTTTCAAGTTTTCCCAGCACCATTTATTAAAGAGGCTTTCCTTTCTCTACTGCAGTTTTTTTCACTTTTTAATCAAAAATTATTTGTTCATATAAATATGGGTTTCCTTCTGTACTCTCGATTCTGTTCCACTGGTCTTTATGTCTGTTTTTCTGCCAATAGCATGCCGTTCTGATTATTGTCGCTTCGTAGTATAATTTGAAGTTGGGCAGAGTGATGCCTCCAGCCTCGTTCTTTGCAATAGCAAATCTTTTTATTGTTTACGCTTATACTCCCCTGTTCTTAGTAAAGGTTGCACTTCTCTGCTTCTATCAGAGTGCTAGTCACCTTATTCCTAATTACATATTTTTTTTTGTCATTTTGTTTTAGGTGGGCTGACACCTTTTAATATTTACTGTAATGCAGACCTTATAATGGAGAAATCACTCAATTTTTGTATGTCTGGAAAGGTATTTGATTCCACTCCTTTCTAGCTTGTAAAATTTCTGCTGAGAAATCTGATGATAGCCTAGTGGGTTTTCCTTTGTAGGTTACCAACTTCTTTTCCCTGGCTGCCATGAGAATTCATTCTTTGTCATTAATTTTTGATAAATTTAATACAGTTTGTCCTGGAGAAGGTCTTTTTGGGTAGAGATAATTGGGTGTTCTGTTGAATTCTTGAATTCAAAGCTGCAGCTCATTCCTTAGATTTGGGAAATTTTCATCCACTATTTGTCTGAAAATTCTTTCCAATTCCTGCTCCTTTTCCTCACCTTCGGTAATGCCCATTATTCTTTTGTTTCCTCTCCTATGGTATCAGCTAGTTCTTGTATTTCTCTTTTATTGTTTTTCATTCTTTAGTTTCTCTTTTCTTCTTTCTGATTTATTTACAGATTTCTATCTTCGATATCACTGATCCTTTCCTCCATTTGGACTACTCTATTTCCCAAGCTTGCTATTTCATTTTTCAACTCGTGTAGTGTGTTCTTTATCTCCAGAAGTTCTATATGGTTCAATTTGAGGGTTTCAATCTCTTTGCCAATGAACTCATTCTGCTCCTCTAGTTTTTTTTTGTTGTTGTTGTTGTTTTCAATTTCTGTAATTATTTCTATGAATCATTTCAGATCTCATTGAGTTTTTTCAGAAGTACCATCCTGAATTGTCTGTCATTTAAGTCACATATCTCTATGTCTGTAAGCTTATTTTCTGGAGATTTTTCTCTTTCTCTCTGAGACGCCTTGTCAACTTGGTTGTTCATAGTGTTTAATAGACTATTTCTCTGCCTAGACATTAATAGAAGTGTTTTCTGCTCTTTTTCCAGAAAGAAGATTTATTGTATAAAGGTCTCTCTTTAGCTTGTTTCAGAGAAGGCATTTTTCTTTTGATTTCATGTAGGTGATATCTAAGCTTCCTGGATCCCTGCTTTATATAATGCCTAATAATGCTTTCTGTTTTCTTTATAGATTTTTAATCATGCTACCTACTCTCAGTCCTATTCCCTGTCAGCGTTAGCAACAGTTTCAGTAGCATTTGTTTAGAATCCTCTGGGGTTCAGCGGTGTTCATTCTTGGAGTAGATAGTGAGATGGACCTTCTGTGTTGGGGAATGGGAGCTGTAGCCCAGCCTCAGTCAGCTGGTAAAAATCAACTGTTGTTTCTCTGCCCTCCTCACTTCTCTGTTTTTTTTTTTTTTTTTTTGCCGTTATCCCTGGGTACTGCTGCCAGCCGCGTGGAACTCAGAGCTCTCCCAGGCAGGGCTGTTCAGGGAATTCGCCACACCTTCTTCCCTAGCTCCTCCTCCTACAGGGAGCTCAGGCTGCTGGAGTCAGCTTCCTTTTTTCTCCCTGTCCAATGCCTGACACCCTGCGTTCTGACCTGTGGTAGCTCTTATTCCCAGATCCCATGCTCAGAGTGCTAGTGTGCAGTTTGGGTGTTTTTCATTAAGTTTTAGATGTCCAGCTTATTGCTGTTTCAAGGGGAGAGATCTGGGGATGTCTCAGTCTGCCATGTTTTTCACCTGAAACTGGTATATTATTGTGTGCCAACTGGCATTCAGTCTCATACCAGAGGCCGGCTTTTTCCCACTAGGCTGTTGAGAACTAGAGGTGCAGGCCACACAAAGGTATGCAAATGCCACATGTTGCAACATTCACCTATCTCAGTGAATGCCCCGGCACCTCCATAACCTGACCTACGTTTTTGTTGTTGTTGTCGTTGTTGTTGTTTGTTTGTTTGTTTTGTTCTGTTTTGTTTTGCTCGGCAACTTCTGAACGCCGTACTGCCCAGAAAAGTTTTCTATCATCATTTCCTTAAATATATTTTCAAATCCTTGCTCTCTCCCTTCTCCTTCTGGTAGCCCAACGATGCAAATATTGGTGCCCTTGATGTTGCCCAAATGCCCCTTAAAGTATTCTTAATTCTTTTTTTCCTTGTTGCTGTTCTGATTGGGTGTTTTCTGCTACTTCATATTCTAAATCGCTGATTTGAACCTCTGCTTTATCTAATCTTCTGTTGATTCAGTTTAATGTATTCTTTATTTCAGTTATTATAGTCTTAATTTCTGACTGGTTCTTTTTTATGTTTTCTATCTCCATTTTTATGTTTCCTACCTCTTTGTTAAAATTCTCACTGAGTTCCTTTCCTTTTCCCTTAAATTCATCGGGCATCTTTATAACCAATGTTTTGGACTCTGAATGTAGTATATTGGTTGTCTCCATTTTGTTTATTTTTTTTTTTCCTGGAGATTTTTTCTATTCTTTCATTTGGGATATGGTTCTTTGTCTTTCCATTTTGGCTGCTTTCCTATGTTTGTTTCTGTGTATTAGGTTGGGCTGCTATGTCTCTCAGTCTTAATAGAGTGGCCAGATATAGTAGGTCTCCTGTGGGGCCCAGTGGCACATTCTCCCTGTTCACATGATCTGGGTGCTCCAAGTATTGGTTATATGTGCCTTCCTGTTGTAATTGAGGCTTGATTGCTATTTGCTTGTCAAAGGGAGGGATTGATCCTCGGGCTGAATGGTAGTAAGGACTGGCTGATGACTACAATATAGGAGCTGTTGTACTTAGGCTGACCCTAAAGAGCAGGATTTGCTTTAGCAGGGCCCTGCTGCCTAACTATTCTGCCCTTTGGGTATGTTGTTATGGAATGTGGCACCATGTGGTGCATCAGTTCTGTCAGAAGTGAGCCATTGGGCAATCCAGCTCTAGGGCCTTTAGGACGGGTCTTACCCTGGGCAAAGATCAGTTGCAGCCTAAACCTTGCCCCGGGTCCACGTGGCATGAACCACCAAGCAATTGGCATAAGGCCACCACTCATGCTAGGTTTGGACATGTCTCAAGAGGCCAAGCCATGAATTGAGATTGGCTGCTCCTTATGTCAATTTTAGGGATACTCAACAAGAGGTACTGGGCATGCCAATACCAAATGCTTTTTGTTTGGGTTTTCTGAACCTTTGAGAGATTTTAAGAAATTTTACAACATGATCTGAGACAGAACCTTTGTATGGAAAAGCCACTGATGGGCCTGCAAGTTATCTGAGATACAGTCTCAGTGAACTTCCAGGGTGGGGTGACCAGTGTTAGCCAAATTGATGGAGACTTAGATATGGCAGCTGCCTGCATCTGTGAGCTGCATAGAGGGAAGACTCAAAAAAGAAACAATAGATTCTACCGGCACTTCTTTCTGGGAGAAAACTGCCCCTTCAGCACTTACCCTGAAACCAGACAACTCATTCTCCCCATTTGTCCATGATGCCCCTCAAGTTGCTGCCCTAGAGCTGGATCTCAGGGGCAGTGAATTCATCAGCAAGCAAGTCCATATGGGGGCCTTTTAAGATAATTGCAGGATACTCCAGCAATACTTTGTCTCACTCAGCGACTATCTCTGCTGGTTTTCATAACCAGAAATTGTGGAGACTTCCCTTCTTGGCACTGGAACCATGGTCTCAGGAGCCTAGTGTGGGGCTGGAACCTCTTGCTATTCAGGGGACTTTCTACAGACAAGATACCTCTCCTGATTTTTAACCATCACATGTGGGTTTGGAACCAGCCCATTTTCGGCCTTTGCTCCTCCTACCAGTCTCAAGGTGGCTGCTTCTGTATATCCTTAGCTGTATGATTTTTGTACAGTTAGACTTTAGGCAACTCTCAATGATGGTTGTTCTGTAGCTTAGTTGTACTTTTGATGTGGATGTGATAAGAGGCCAGTACAGTGTTTTTCTACACTGCCTTCTTCAGATCTGACAGAGGCATGTTTATGTTTTAAGTGATTTTTTAATCTAAGTTCTTTAGAGGTTATAATAAGATAAGAAAATCTCTTCTAGAATGAATATATTATTTTTTACAAATTAGAAATATTAATTAATTTTAAGATTTTTTAAAACTCTGTTAATAAGAATATTATGTAAAGTCCTTCCTTTGGAGTTAGAAATAAATCATGTCCCTATACTCTTTAGAAATTCCTATCTCCCAAAGTATGGAAAATATTTCACTTTTGCTTATTAACAAAACTTCTATAATAATGCTGCTATGATCAGTCCTTTGAAGCAGCGCCTATGTTTGAGTACAACCATTAGTTATAGAATTTAGATAATATAAAGATTACATAGAGAGAATTTTACACAGCCAGCCTTTGAGTTTTGTTTTGTAAACTTTGTATATTTTTTACATAATTCTTTTAATTATTCTGTTTTAGTTGTGCATATCAGCATTCAAGATTTTCAATGCTAGGGTTTCTCATTATCACAACATGCAAAGTAAAATTTAGAAATGGAGAAAATCTTAACAAAACTGATTATTCAGATTCCAAAATGTATGATGCTATCCATTTATTCAGCTTTAAAAAAAGTACGGCTTTCATTATTAGGTTACAATGGATCAAGATTTGTGATCGCATTAATGTTGTCCTCATTTCCATTTATATTAAACTGGTATTTGTTCTTTAAAGGTGGCACATGAATGAACAGAGCCTTCCCCAATCTCTATTTGTTCAGCTTGTAACATGCACAATAGTAAATTTAATTTTGTTAAGAGGCTTATTTCTCCATTGTAGAACTTACTTGAATTGCAAGAAAGTTTAGATTAGAGTAGGTTATGAATTTGGGTGAAAGAATAAATTAAAGTTTCTAAGAATTTTATTTTTCTTTTTTAAATAATAAATTGCTAATGAATTCTTAATTTCAAACATATTTTGCCCACTCTACTACTCAGCTGAAGGGAAATAAATCTTCAATTAAATAATAGAAAGTTCAAGTTTATGTGAATCAATAATACCCAAAATGTTGATGAAATTACACCTCTTCAAACTTACAAGGACAATTTCCCACTCAGGTAAGTTCTTTAAAGCAAACAGTTTTTCTTTGATAAGGAATAATTTAGTTTAAGTCAGGTAACAAAGCATTGGATACGTGGCCATAATGTTCCCTTCGTTAGCAAACTGTTTTGAGACACATATAAATTTATTTTATCAAGGATCTTTTCCCTTAAAAATTTATTACAATCAAAGTAGCATCTAACACATGAAAAGAGTAATAATTAAATTTTGGTCATATTACAAGCATGTAAGTCATTTTGTTAATCTATAGTCAGATGTGGACAACTGAGTAACCACTATCTTTACTGTAATACATTAAGTGTCATGATAAGATAAAGCAGTTGCCATTGGGCATATAGATGAGAAACCTATGAAACACACACACAAATGCAATACATTGAGGGAATATGTTTCAGTGGAAAAATAGCATTAGAAAAGGAGTCAGAGGATAATTTAACCCTGCCCTAGCATTTATCGACTGCAGCCTTGGCAAGTCATTTAACCTTTTTTCTAAGCTTCAGTTTTTACCTTTATAAAAATTAAGAAAATAATTTGAAATAATCTGTTTCATATTAAATGACACTAAAGTTACATGAAGCTAAATGTAATATGGAATCTTCAACTGGGTCCTGAACAGTAAGAGGGAAATAACAACTGAATAAGGTGAGTGATAATTTATAGATTTTCATAATTGCACTGTGATTATGTAAGATGATGTCTTTTTTTTTTTTTTTGAGAAGAGTATGTAATTACCACTGAAGTATTTGAAGATGAAGGGGCATCATGTTTTCAACTTATGGTGAATAGTTTTAGAGAAAAGGAGGGGAAAGAATCAACGAATAAGCAAGTATTGTAAAGCAGTAGCATTTGGGGGATGTGGGAAAAGAACATAATGCAATATTTCATGCTATTCAATAAATTTGTTTTTCTTTTCTAGTTTCTTAAGGTAGCATTTGAGGTTGATTTAAGACCTTTCCTTTAAAATTTGTATGTATGTATGTGTGTGTGTGTGTGTGTGTTGTGTGTGTGTGTGTGTGTGTGTAGTTTTGTCCTATATATTTACCTTTAAGTATTCCCTTAGTAACACAATACAAAATCACATATGCTGTTTTTCTTTCATTCAGTTAAAAATAATTTCTAATTTTATTTTTTTATTGTTTTGTGGCTTATTTAGAAGTGTGTTATTTAATTTCTAGACAACATAAAAACTCCTGGAAAAAAATAGCACCTTTAGTAACTCTCCTAAAAATTCAAGAAAGAAAAAGTACCAATTTTAAACATACTCTTGTGGGGGATTAAAAAGGAAATATTTCTCAACTCATTCTCTATAGTCAACATTACCTTTATACTAAAACTATACACATTATAAGAAAAGAAAGAGAGAAACATGGCAGAGTGAAAGATGTCTCCAGATTTCTCTCTTTGAAACAATAATAAGCTGAACATCTAAAACTCAACAAAAAAACACCAAAACTGCACAACAGCATATCTGACCATAGGATCTGCGCATAAGAGCTACCGCAGGTGAGAATCCCGGGAATCCGGCAGTAGACTGAGAGAAAGAAAGAAGCTGCCTCTTGAGCCAGAGCTCCCTGCAGGATGAGGAGGAAGGGAGAAGGTGCAACGGGAGAGCTGTGAGTTCCACTCAGCCAGTAGCAGTACCCAGGGAGGAGGGCAGAAAGCAGAGAAGTGAAGATAATAGAGAAATAACAGTTGATTATTAGCAGTTGTGATTGAAAAAAGGAAAGCTGAGCCACAGAACCCACCCCTAACTCACACCTTGCCCCATTACCTCCAAGTCCGAAAACAATGAAGCCCCAGGGGAATATGAGCTAATGCTACCAAACTATCCATAACACTGACAGGGACTGAAACAGAGGGTAGCTAGCAGGACTGAATATTTACAAGGAAACAAAAGGCATTATTAAAGCTTTATTTAAAGCAAGGATCGAAGAGGCTTATATGCCACTTACTGGAAACTAAAAGAAAAATGCCCTCTTTGCAACAGGCTAAAGAACTTTATATAATAAATCTTCGTGGGGGGAAAAAAACCAACAGAATACACTTCCATTAATACCCAGATGGAGAAATAATTCATTAAACACCATGAACAACCAAGGTAACAAGGCATCTCAGAGGGAGAAAAATCTCCAGAAAATAAGCTTACAGACATAGAAATATGCTACTTAAATGATAGACAATTCAGGATAGTACTTCTGAAAAAATTCAATGAAATTCGAAATGATTCATAGCAACAATTACAGGAATTGAAAAAACAACTAGATGAGCAGAATGAGTTTCTTACAAAGGAGATCGAAACCCTTAAAAAGAACCAAGTAGACCTTCTGGAGATAAAGAACACACAGCAAGAGAAGAAAAATGAAATAGCAAGCTTGGAAAATACAGTCGGCTAAATGGAGAAAAGGATCAGTGATATCGAAGACAGAAATTTAGAAATAAATCAGAAGGAAGAAGAGAGAAATCAAAGAATAACAAATAATGAAAGAAAAATATAAGAACTAGTTGATACCGTCAGGAAAGAAAACATAAAAACAATGGGCATTATCGAAGGCCGGAAAAAGGAGCAGGGATTAGAAATGATTTTCAGACAAATAGTTGATGAGAATTTCCCAAATCTAAGGAATGGTTTAAAGCTTGGAATTCAAGAAGTCAACAGAACATCCAATTATCTCAATCCGAAAGGCCTTCACGAAGACACAATGTTTAAAAATTATCAAAAATCTAACAAAGAAAGAATTTTCAGGGCAGCCAGGTAAAATAAGACAATAACCTATGAAGAAAACCCATTAGGTGATTATTGGACTTCTCAGCACAAACCTTACAAGCCAGAAAGGAGTGGAATCAAATATTCCAACTATTAAATGAAAGGAACTACCAACCAAAAATAATGTATCCAGCTAAGCTCTCCTTTAGATATGAAAGAGAAATAAAACCTTTCTAGACATACAAAAATAGAGGAAATTCTCCACTACGAGACCTGCAGTACAAGAAATACAGAAAGGGTCACTTAAAACAAAATGACAAAAAAAAATACATAGCTAGGAGTAAGGTGACTAGCAGGCAGATAGAAGCAGAGGAGTGCAACCCTTACTAAGAAAAGGGCATTGTAAGCATAAATAATAAGAAGAAAATTGCTATTGCAAGATAATAATGAACATTCAGCATACATAGGGACAAATTGAGATAACAATGACTGAAAAGTGAGGATTCAAAGATCCAGATTCACAAAGGGCAATGGAGATAAGGCATGTGCAGAAGAAAATGGACGAATTATACATATACATAAATATATATATATATATTACATATTCATAATGGTAACCACACAAGATTCAGAACTGAAGTACATAACATAAAACAAGAAGAATCAGAGGGAAAACCCACAAAAGCCAACTAATAAAGACAACAGAAACACAAGAACAAGAAAGCAATGGAAACACCAACCTACCAGAAAGCAAAAGATAAAATGACTATAAGAACTCATATTTCAATAATCACCTTAAATGTAAATGGACTGAACTCACCAATAAAAAGGCTCAGAGTTGCAGAATGGATCAAAAAACCAAACTAAACCATATACTGCCTCCAGGAGACACATCTCAGCTCCAAAAACAAATATACAATCAAAGTGAAGGACGGAAAATCATATTTCAAGTAAATGGAATGAAGAGAAAAGTAGGAGTAGTGGTAGTAATATCAGAGGAAATAGACTTCGAAATAAAAAAAAAAACGATAAAGAAAGATACTGATGGACACTTCATAATGATAAAGGGAATCATGCACCAAAAAGACCTAGCACTTATTAATATCTATGCTATCTATGTTCCCAATTAGGGAACCCAGAAATATGTAAAACAATTACCAACAGAACTAAAGGGAGAAACAAACCAAAACACTATCGCAATAGGGGACCTGAATACTCAACTTTCAGATATGGACAGATCATCCAAACAGAAAATCAGTAAGGAAATAACATCCTTAAATGACACAATAGACCAACTGGACATAATTGACATTGACAGTGCCTTCCATCCAAAAAACAGCTGCTTATACACTCTTCTCTAGTGCACATGGAACATTCTCAAGATTTAACCACTACTGGGATGCAGAAATAGCCTCAATAAATATAAGAGGGTTGAAATCATACCAACCACATTCTCTGATCATAATTATCTGAAACTAGAGGTCGACTGTAAAAAGAGTGTGAAACACCAAAAATTGATGGAAATTAAACAACATACTACTGAGAAAGTACTGTGTAGGAAAATAAATAAAAAAGAGAGATGAAGAGATACATAGAAATGAATGCTAATGATAGTAAAACATACCAAAACTTTTGGAGCACAGCACAAGCAGTTATAAGAGGAAAGTTCATATCATTACAGGCCTATCTCCAAAAACAAGAATGAGCCCAAATAAACAACCTAATGCTTCATCTTAAAATCTAGAAAATGAAGCCTAAAGTCAGCAGAAGGAAAGAAATCATCAAAATTAGAGCAGAAATAAATGAAATTGGAAACAAACAAACAAACAAAACAATAGAAAAAGTAAATGCAAAAAAGAGCTGGTTGTTTGAGAAGGTTAATAAAACTGACAAACCCCTTGCTAGACTCACTAAAGAAAAAAGAGAAAGGACACAAATAAAAAAAAAAAATCAGGGATGAAAGAGGGGGAATTATGAGACATCACAGAAATACAAAGGATCATACAGGAATGCTATGAAAAATGTAGAACACCAAATTTAATAACTTAGAAGAAATGGACAAGTACTTAGAAAAATACAACCTCCCTAGATTGAATCAAGAAGTACTGGAAAATCTAAATGGACCAATCAGCATTATGGAAATTGAAGCAATCATCAAAAACCTACCAAAAAAGTAAAAGTCCAGGAACAGATGGCTACGCCAGTGAATTCTACCAAACATTCAAAGATTTCATACCTTTTCTCCTCAAAATCTTCCAAAAAAATCAAAGAGGAGGCAATTTTTCCCAACGCATTTATGAGGCCAGTGTTAATGTGTTACCAAAATCTGGTTAAGATTATACAAATAAGAAAACTTCAGACTGATATCTTTCATGAGCACAGATGCAAAAATCCTAAATAAGTTACTAGCAAACTGAATACAGCAACATATTAAAAATATTATACACCATGATCAAGTGGGCTTCATCCCAAGGGCACAGGGATGGTTCAATGTATGCAAATCAATTCATGTGATACACCACATAAACAAATTAAAAAATAGGAATCGTATGATCATATCAATAGATGCAGGAAACATCTTCGATAAGATACAGCATCCATTTATGAACAGAATACTTAACAAAATCGATAAAGAAAGAAAGTACATTAACATAATAAAGTCCATATATGACAAACCCTCAGCCAACATTATACTAAATGGTGAAAAACTAAAAGCCTTCTCTCTAAGATCAAGAACAAGACAAGTCTGTCTACTATCATCACTGTTATTCAATATGACATTGAAGGTACTAGCAAGTGCAATCAGGCAAGAGAAATATACAAAATGAATCCAAATTGGAAACAAAGAAATGAAATAGTCACTATTTGTGGATGACATGATTCTCTATATAGAAAACTCTAAAGACTCCACAAGAACACTACTAGAAACAATAAGCAAATACAGTAAAGTTTCTGGATACAATCTCAATGTTCCAGAATCCATAGCATTCCTGTACTCTAATAATGAATTGTCAGAAAAAGAAGTGGAAAAATAATTCCCTTTACAATTACAACAAAAGAATAAAATACCTAGGAATAAATCTAGCAAAACCTGTGAAGGACTTATATAATGAAAACTATAAGACTCTATTAAAATAAATAGAATAAGATACAAAGAAATGGAAAGATATTCCGTGTTCTTGGGTTGAAAGAATCAATATAGTTAAAAAGACCTTATTACCTAAAGCATTATGCAGATTTAATGCAATTGCCATCAAAATACCATCGACATGTTTTAAAGAAATAGAACAAAAAATCATCAGATTTGTATAGAAGCGGAAAAGATCCTGAACTGACATAGCTATCATGAGAAAAACGAACGAAGCTGGAAGCATCACTCTGCCTGACTTCAAACTATACTGCAAAGCAACAGTAATAAAAATGGTATGGTCATTTCAGAAACACAGATACACAGACCAGTAGAACAAAATCTAGAGTCCATAAATAAACCCATGATTATATGGGCTAATATATTTCAATAAAAATGTCAGAAATATACAGTGAAGAGAGGGTAGCCTCTTCAATAAATGGTGCTGGGATAACTAGAAAGCCACCTGCAAAAGAATGAACCTAGACCGTTGTCTGTCTCTACACACCAAATTTTACTCAAAATGGATTATGGACCTGAATATAAGACTTGAAACAATAATGTGCATAGAAGAAAACATAGGGACTTAATTCATGGACCTTGAACTTAAAGAAGATTTTATAAATTTGACCTCAAAGGCAAGTGTAGTAAAAGCAAAAAATAAATGAATGGGACTACATTAAACTAAAAAGCTTTTCCACTGCAAAAGAAACCATCAACAAGGTAAAGAGACAACCATCTGAATGTGAAAATGTGTTTGCAAGTAAGACCTTTGATAAGATCCTGATATCCAATATATACAAAAACTCATACCACTCAATAATGACAACAAAACAAATGATCCAATCAAAAAATAAGCAGAGGACCTGAACAGACACTTCTCCCAAGAAAATATAAGAATGGGCAGCAAATATATGAAAAAATGTTCATCATTGCTAGCTTTTAGGGAAATGCAAATCAAAACCACAGTCAGATATCATCTCACACATTTTAGAATAGCTGTTATCAATAGGACAAGTAATAACAAATACTGGAGAGGATGCAGAATAAAAGGAACCCTCATACACGGCTGGTGGGACTGCAAATTGGTAGTCACTATGGAAAACAATATGCATGTTCCTCAAAAAACTAAGAATTGATCTACCATATGATCCAGCAATCCCGCTACTGGGTATTTGCCCCAAAGACTTGAAAACTCATATCTGAAAATATATTTGCACATCCATGTTCATAGCAGCATTGTTCATGGTGGCCAGGATATGGAAGCAACCGAAGTGTCCTAAGATAGACGATTGGATAAAGAAGTAGTGGTACATATATACAATGGAATATTACTCAGCCATAAGAAGAGATGAAATACTGTCATTTGCGACAACATGGATGGACCTCAAGATAATCATGCTAATCTATCTATTCTTCATCTGGGTTGCTATAACAAACTACCATAGATGGTGACAGCATCAAATGTTTATTTCCCACAGTTCTGGAGGTTGTGAAGTCCAAGATCGAAGTCCCAGCTGATTCGTTGTCTGGTAAAGGCATACTTCCTGGTTCATAGATGGTCATCTTCTCACTGTGTTCTGACAAGGCAGAAGTGGTGAGGGAGATCTCTAAGGTCTCTTTTACAAGGGCACTAATACCATTTATGAGGCTTCATTCTTATGATCTAATCACCTCCTGAACCTATCACATATGGGGTTAGGATTTCAATACATTTATTTTGGGAGGACACAAACATTCATTCCATAACTGAAAGATAATACTGTATTAGAAAAAAAAATCTTGGTTATTTGAATATCAATTTACTTGTGTTTTATTCTAAAATTTTTCATCTGTTGATGGTGAGAAATGTAGGCAGTCAATAAATTTTGTGAACTGAATACCAAAACTTTACATATAATTTAGAATCAAAAATAAGAAAAATAAAGCAGCATACTTTAGTACAAAATCATCCTAAGAAAGCATTAAAAAGAACAAATTAAGTAGAGGATGGAAATGATGGAAAAGAGGAGGTAAGAAAAAAAAGAGAAATCCCTTTAGGCTTAGTTGCTAAGGCAATTAAACATCTATTATACTTACTTAATTTAACAAGTTAGTATTGAAAAATAAAAAGTGGAAAATTTGACTTCCTTAACTTGAACTTTAGAAACTATGAAGGAAACATCTGAAAAGAGCCACCTGCAGAACAAACTTATAAAATGAAAATTTGTCATTATGAAATGCCACTACATAATTCTGTGTGTTCGGGAGATAATGTAGTCATAGACTGCCTAACTTAACTTTCTATACTAGCAACTTACCCAAATGGCAGGACAAGTTGAACATAAAGTAATATTGTAGTCCCTCTCTTATCTGCAAGGGATATATTCCAAGACCCCCCAGTGGATGTCTGAAATTGAAGATAGTATCAAACCCAATATACACTATCCTATATGTACATATTTATGATAAAGTTTAAATTCAAATTAGGCACAGTAAGAGCTTAACAACAATAACCAATGATAAAACAATTTAAAAACATGCTGTAATAAAAGTTATGTGAATGGCTTTAGAGCCATTATTAAATAAAACAAAGGTTAATTGAATACAAGGACTGTGATACTGAAACAGTCAATTTTATAACTAAGATGGTTACTATGTAACTAATGGGCAGGGTACAGTATTTAGTGTAGGACAAAGGAAGGATTTATGTCCTGGGTGAGATTTCATTACTAATCTCAGAACAGCACACAATTTAAAACTTATGAATTGTATATTTCTGGAATTATTCATTTGTATTTTCTGACCATAGATGATCTTGGGAAACCAACACCACAGAAAGTGAAACTGCAGATAAAGGGGGACTCCTATGTAATGTAATATAAATAAAATATGTAATACAAATTAGAAATCTTGTTTTTCCCTTTTTCAATATATTTTAATAACACAGTCGTGATGGTCCTTCCCTTCCTGAAGAAGATACACATTTCTTCAGTGTGAAATCAGAAAAGTGAGAGCATAAGGTTATATTTTAGAGAGAAACTGATATTTCTTTGAAAAAAGTGACTACATGTATTCATTCTAAAGAAACTGGAGGTAGCTAATGTCTAAATCTCAGTAACGATGTGGGAGCTTAAGTGAAGACAGCCGTTGTAAGAATTGCAATTCTTGCTTGTTAATTCAATAGAATCCATGAGAACATTTAAAAGTTTTGAGCTCATACAGATTTACAAAATCTACAGGGTCACTGAGAGAGGAATTATGCTTCTTTCTCATTAAGATTTTCATATTTACTCATACAGAAAGGAATATCTAACTAAGCTGTCATTCGAGTAGTTACAGTAAGATGTAATATTTCTCCAACTACCATATATGTCATCAAAGTAGGCAGAGCAGAAGAACCTTTAGATTTGACTAAATGAAGACTCCTTAAATACAAAAAGTATTTACATTATCAATGTGCAAAATTATGAACATAAACATTAGGTAGAGGTTCTTATTTTCTTACTTTTATACATAATTATATAAAGCAGCTCTTTTATGTAGACTACATTACTGGGAAGATTAAAGAAACAATACTGCTAATAGATACATATATATAAGCTCAATATATTTTATAGTATAAGAAAGAATACTTACTAATGTGGCAGACAGTTACTTTTAAGTCAATGGACAACATCGCACTTTCTGTGAAACAATAAAAGTAACACCCTTAAACTAGGAACAAGAGAAGTTAGTTAATATTGTCTAGAAAATTTTGTAGAATGTGATAAGATCTAAACTAAATAAATAAAAGGTGTAATTATTGGAAAGATGAGGAAAAGTTAAAGTATTTACAGATAATTAAATTATGCACCTAGAAGCTCCTTGAAAATAGAAGTAACAATTGCTGTTTATTAAGTATTCTAAAAACTTTACCTAAATAAAATAATTTAAGCTCATAATGAAACTATGAATAGATACTATTATTAACACTCTCATTTTACAAATAAAGAAACAGAGCCACTAATGAGGTTAAGTGACTAGATTAATGTCACACAGTTAGTTGCTAGTGAAACTGGGATTTGAATTCAGAATGCGGAGTTTTAGAACCTGTATTCTGAACTTCTATACTCTGCAACTTCTATTAACATAATAAAAGAGTTCAATCATGGGGCCTCATGTACAAACTATATTAATACTTTTCTTATATTTCAGCAATTACCAATTAAAAGGTGGAATAGAAAATATTTTAATTAAAAGAAAAAATATAAAATATCTGGGAATGCATGTTTAATAAGAAATTAAGAGGACCTACATGAAGATAAAAGTAAATAAAACATCTACAAAGTTCTATATGGGAAGATCCATACATACATATGTAAAAATGATTATTTTTCCACAATTAAAGTTTAATTGAATTCTAATTAGAACCCCAACGGCATTGTGGTTTTAAATGTAAAGTGATCTTTAAGTTCAGCTGAAGAAATAAATGCATAAGATTAGCCAACTTTAAAGTATATCAATGAAGGATTATTCATCACATATTTTAAATGTTAAATCTTTAAATAAAATAATGTACTATATACTCGATACTAACAAAATAAAAAAAATAAATAATATGATTTATATAAAAAAGATGGAACATATATATCTTAGACTCAAATATAAGCCTTTGGTGTAAAATAAAAGTGATATCACAAAAGAGCAGTAAAAGGTAGACTTATTCAGTATAAAATGTTGGGATATCTAATTGATTATTTGAAAAAGAGTGTAACAGAACTTTTGATAGTGATTTACTTAGGGCTTTGTTATCTTCCACAGTATTTACAAACTAGAAGCTGCAAAATATCAAAAGTGTGGGAAGTTGACAATGTAGATCACAAATAGTTTCCCAGTCTTACATAAATGAGGGTAATCTTTAAACATCACAAACTATATTCTGCCAGGTACCAAATTAATCATCAAAGTTATTATTCCCCTCACACCTTCCTAAGTGATATAGATAATTGAATTTAACTGTGAAAATAACACCTCTTAAAAAACCACCACTGCTAAGTGCAAAAAGAGAGAATGAATTAAGTGTATGAATGAGTCCAGTGAATGTGTTCATAAGACACCAAAAGGCTTTTGGGGGAAAGATGTATATCACATGGCTTTGATGACCGTTTCCCTTGTGTCTGTTTTAAATATTGGTCTTATTGTAAGGTATTTGATATACAGTTACATAAAAATGAATGTCTGTAGAATGTGATAATGTGATTGTAAGATATTTGATTTTGAATCCTCATTCATTATTCTCTGCATACCCTGTTTGTTGACACATAAATTAACTTAAAATGATTATTCAGTAAACTGGCATTAAGTAATAGGTATTTGAAAATTATTTATGAAACTTTTCCAATTCAGAGGCAAAGCTGATTAGAAAAGTTTATCATTGTCTAGACAAAACTTAGTCCTTTATATGAAAGCTATAGCTCTCAAAACACACTTCTGGAAATTGACTAAGGTAGACTTAATCTCTAGGGATAACAGCGACAGCTAAGTAGAGTATAGTGCTTACTTTATGCCAGGTTCCCTAGTGTCATAAGTTCTTTGCATATATTAACTCACCTTGTGCTGTCAACAACCTTATGGAGAATTTATTATATTATTTTCTTATTGTACAGGTTACGAAATTGAGGTGCAGGGAAGTTGACTTGTCCAAGGTTATACCACCAGTAAGTGGGAGAGATAATATTATGAATACAATAGACTGGCTCCAGAGTCCACATACTCAGCCATTATAAATTGCTACCTCTATTTAAAATGAAAAGCATCTAAGAATTTGTCTGAAATATTATGGTCACTTCCTCCCTCCCTCCCTCCTTTCTTCCTTTCCCCCACTAAGCTACTTTGCTATGAATGACTGTTTTGTTTTGTTTTTTTTTCTTCTCTGTCTGACCTTGTGTTGCTCTCTTACTTCAAGGTAGAGAAGGTCATGAAAACTAAGAACATGTGTAGGTACGTCTAGGTGACAAACCATGTTTATATAAAGCAATGATTCAGTAAAGATCTAACAACATATCCTGTGATTTTCTATTTTCAATACCTTAAAGAGTCATTGGTGCTAAACAATATTTTTGGTTTGCATTTCAAATCGTCAATTAGCTTTACTTCTAATACATAACCATTATCCACTGTTTAATAGCTTTATTGAGCTATAATTTCAATATCATGAAATTCACCCATCATAAGGATATGATCATTTATTAAATTTATTTAATAAATTTATATAGTTTCGGATATATATGATCACCATTACAATGTAGTTTTGACTATTTCATTATTCCACAAAGTTACCTTGTAATCATTTGGAGTTAAAATCAGTACTCATCTCCAGCCTTAGGTAACTACTGATATGCTTTTTATATCTATAATTTTTTCCTACCTGGACATTTTATATAAATAGAATCATTTTATGTGCTCTTTTGGATCATGCTCCTTTTACTTTTACAAGATAAATTTGAGTACATCCATGTTACAACATGTATCAATATTCCCTTTTGTTGATGCAAGTATTCAATTGTAGGTATATATATATATATATATATATATATATATATATATATATATATATATCTTTTGTTGTTGTGTGTGTGTATATATATATATATATATATATAATCTATTTATCATTTGAAAGACATTGGGATTATGTCCTTTGGGGGCAATTATAAATAATAATGATATAAAAATCTGTGTACAGTTGACCCTTGAACAATGTGGCGATTAGGGACACCAACTTCTTGCACAGCTGAAAATTCACATATAAGTTTGATTCCCATAAAATTTAACTACTAATAGCCTGCTGTTGATCAAAACCTTATCGATAACATAGTCAATTAACACATATTTTGTATGTTATACATATTATATGCTATATTCTTACAATAAAGTAAGCTAGAGAAAAGAAAATGTTATTAAGAAAGTTATAAGAAAGAGAAAATACATTTTCAGTGCTATATGTATTAATTTAAAAAAAATCTATGTATAAATGGCTACCCAAACACTTCAAATCCATGTTGTTCAAGGGATACTGTATATAGTCTTGTGTATACATAGATTTTTTTCACAGTGTTTTAAAAGTGTACTTTATAATGTCTGAAAGCAAATGTTGATATAAAGGACAAATATAGCTTTATCTAGTTAATATATTTCATCTGTAAAAGGGGATAATAGTGCTTGTCATCAGCTAATCTCAGAGAATTATTATATGAGTTAATTGAAAAGAATTATGCATCATTGGATGGATGTAAAAGCTACAGTAATGTATGACATAATTATTATTTAGGGATTTTTTTGTGCTTCTGATATTATGCTGATAAAATTGTCCTTAATTTAAACGAGACATAAATATCTATTTTTTGCTCTATGCTCAGTAAACAAAAGTTCTTGTCTTTCTTTTTTTTAGCTATTTATTTGATTTTATTATTAGTTTCAAATACACTGTACATTGGTTAGCCGTTTATATAGTTTATGAGGTGATTCCTCCAATTAGTCTTGCACCCATTTGACTCTATACATAGACATTACAATACTACCGAATATATTCCCTATACTGTACTCGATGTCTCTGTGACTATTTTGTAACTATTAATTTGTATATCATCCCTTCACCTTTTGCTTTCAGTACCCCAACCTTTTCCCCTCTGGCAGTCACTAGATTGTCCTCTTTATCTGTGAGTTTGTTTTCATTTAAATTGTTACTTTTGTTTCTTAGATTCCACATATAGTGAAATGATATGGCATTTATCTTTCTTTGTCTGACTTATTTCACTGAGCATAATAATCTCTAGGTCCATTCATGTCATTGTAAGTAGTGAACAACTGTGTTTTCCCTCCTACTACTCTTAAGACCAAATGTATTCATTATAAGTGCATGCAAGTGTCTTATTTCTTTATTAGACCTTGCATGTAGTTATTCCTTAGCATTTCCATATTAAAATGCATAATATATTTTCAAAATGTGTTTTTATTTCTTCTTTGTATTACAATTGGGATATTACATTTTTAAAATTATGTGTGAAAGTATGTTACATCATGATTTCTATTTTGGGATAGTAAAGGGTCATTTCAAAACGTTAGTTATAGGAGTTGTCGAGTCTGATAGGGTTTGGGAATTAGTGACATGGTAAATTCAACGACAACTTTCTTATTGTAGCCTAATTATCTTAACTTCCTTCACGTGCGGTTAAAATGTTACAAGTCTAATTCAATTGTTTACATAAAGTTATTGCTACTAAATAAGGAAAATTTTGTTAATTTTAATATTCTTTTTTACTTTTCTTATATCTAACAAGATGTTTTAAACAAATTTTATTATTTACCTGTATGAATAACAGAGACTATAGATTAGTTACCGTATAGCCATTCCCAACTTTTTTCTTTGAAAATAACAAATTTGAACTCTAATGACCATTGACTTCAACAAGGCTAACATCTTTCTTCCCATTAAGACCCATGATGAATGACAAAAATTTTAATTGAAATAAAATATACATACAGCAGAGTGCAAAATCATAAGTGTATAGTTCTGTGAAATAGAACATTCCAAAACCAAAGAAACCCTCTCCTGCTCTCCTTTAGCTATCAAACATGTTTGGAAGGAGTATGAATTGTGATTTGTTTAGACTATGCCATTACCTTTGCCAATTATTAATTTAGAACTTCGTGTCACAATGATGGCCGATGATATATAAATAAAATCTGTTAAGAAATTTTAGACTTGTTTTTCTCACTCTTAAAAACAGGACACAAGAAAAAATGTATTCTCTTTCTCCTTCTGACTTTTTGACATTTTCCCAATGTGTGAGGATATGATGCTTATTATTGCTGCAAACATCTTGTATCTATTAGGATATAAATTCTAAAGACAAAAACCAACAGTGTGAGGATGACAAAATATAAAGTGCAAAACACCTGGGTTAATGATAGTAGCTTTATTTTTCAGAAATTGCTATATTGTATATCTTTTGTTATGAGAGATACTATTTTTTTATTATTATTTTAGATACTGTTGGTTGAATTTCTTGTTACTTGCATCCCATATCTTTCTCACGGTTGTCTTGTTTTATTCTTTTTCCGTCTTTATTGAAATATAATAAACAATTAGTTGCTTGTATTTACATTATACAATTCATTGATAATTTTTTTCAATTATAGTTGGCATACAATAACATACAAGTTTCATTTATATAGAGATCCACATAATTCACAAAGTTAACACCCCACTAAATCTAGTACCTCTCTTCTTCCTTACATATATATTACAACATTATTAACCATCTTCCTCATGCTACACTCTACATCTCTATGTCTATTCTGCGACTATCCATTTGTACATCTTAATCCCTTTGCCTTTTTTTTACCCCCTAATCCCTCTCCCATCTAGTATCCCTCAAAATATTCTCTGTATCTAAGAGATTGTTTCCACTTTTGTTGTTGTAGTTGTTGATTTTGTTCTTTATATTCCACATGTATGTGAATTCATGCAATATTTGTCTTTCTCTATCGACCATTTAACTCAGTACAATACCCTCAGGTCCATCAAGGCAATATCTTTTTCCAACCTTTTCCTTTTATTCTATGTGTGTCTTTTAATTTGAAGTGAGTCTCTTGTAGACAGCGTATGTAGGGGACTTTTTTCCTTATCCATTCAGCCACTCTATCTTTTGGTTGGAGCACCTATTTTTTTTTTTTCCATTTGAAGTAACTGTTGATAGGTATATAGCTATTACCATTCTTTATTCTTGTTTTTCATACATGTTTTTTCTTCTTAAAAAAGTCCCTCCAACATTTCCTGTAACACTGGCTGGGTGATTATAAATTCCTTTAGTCTGGGAAGCTCTTTATCTGTCCTTCAATTCTAAATGATAGCTTTGCTGGATTCTTGGTTAGAGATTCTGGGTTTTCATCACTTTGAATATTTTGTGCAAAGCCCTTCTGTTCTGGAGTTTCTTTTAAGAAATCAGCTGCCAGTCTTATGGATGCTCTCTTGAAAGTAACTATCTGCTTTTTTCTTGCTATTTTTAAGATTCTTTTTTTGTATATAACTTTTGGCATTT
The DNA here is from genome assembly GCF_902729225.1 of Pteropus medius. Classification (NCBI taxonomy): domain Eukaryota; kingdom Metazoa; phylum Chordata; class Mammalia; order Chiroptera; family Pteropodidae; genus Pteropus; species Pteropus medius. The sequence continues at coordinate 979,072 of NW_024345861.1, read as the reverse complement.
TAATTATGATGTGTCTTGGTGTGGGCCTCTTTGGGTTCCTGGTTTTTGGGACTCTGAGCTTCCTAGAGTTTTATGTCTATTTCCTTCACCAGGTGAGGGAAGTTTTCCATCATTATTTATTCAAATAGCTCTTCAACATCTTATTTTCCTTCAGGTACCCTTATGACCTGGATATTTTTACATTTAATAGTGTCCCATAGGCTCCTTAAATTATTATTATAGTCTTGGCTTCTTTTTTCTTGCCATTCTGATTGAGCGTCCTTGGCTTCTCCTCTTTACCGGTGATTTGATCCTTTTCTTTATCCATTCTGTTTATTTCATTCAATATACTTTTTATCTTTGATAATGTGTACTCCATTTCTGACTGGTTCCTTTTTATAATTTCCATTTTCATTTTTATGTTTTTTTATATCTTTGTTAAAGTTCTTGCTGAATTCACCTACACTTCTCCTAAGTTCACTGAGCATCTTTATAACCAGTGTTTTGAACTCTGAATCTGTTAAATTGCTTGACTCCATTATTCCTGGATCTCTGTTCTTTTCTCTCATGTGGTTTCTGCTTCTTTGTCTTCTCATTTTGGCTACCTTTCTGTGTCTGTTTCTATGTACTAAGCAAAGCCCCTAAGTCTCCCAGTCTTATTAGTGTGGATTTGTGAAGTAGGTGTCCAGTGGTACAGTCCAGAGAGCAGTTCAGCTTCAGGCCAAATTTAGCCCAAGCTTCTACCCCTCTTGGGCCACCTGTTAAGATTCTGCAAGCAATCCACAGATGCTGTGCTTATAGTTACCTTAAAAAGCAACACCAGAAACCAAGGCCAGCTGCTACCAGTATGAGTCTAGGTGCTGCTCAGCAAGGAGCCCCTGACTAAGCGAGGATACACTTAGATGTAGCTTGGGTAGGGCTGTGAGTTGGGGGAGGCAGAGTTTCAGGGAATCCTCTGGGCAGAGTGACCTCTGCCCAATTTGATGATATTTTAGCTATGGTGGTGCTGTTTCTGTGCACTGGAAGGGGGAGGGCTCAACACAGGAATGATGGATACTGCCAGCACTTCTGTACAGAGCGAGTCTCTCCTGGGCCCTCGCTCCGACAACTCAGTGTTCCTCTGTAAGTCCCTGGTGTCCTGTCTGCGGCCTAACCGGTACTGCTGCTCAGAGTGACCATGTCCATCTCTGCAAAATTTACTTGTCCTTATAAGAGGTGTCTGCATCTGTCGCTGCCGCTACTATGGCCTCTGTTCCACTTAGCCGCTCAGGCCCAGGCAGCCTGGTGTCCTCACTCCATCCTACCTTCTGCCATTGCAAGAAGGTTTCTTAGATTTGTCCCTGGTTGTATGGCTTGTTCATCCAGATCTCAGGAGATTTTCCTTGCTATTTGCTCCTTGTTTCTGTCACAACTTTGATTTGATCGCCAGAGGGATGAACAGAGCCTCTACCATCTATGCTATTTTTTTCTCCCCCTGTTTTATTCTTTTTAAATAATTTATTATTTTTTTTTTTTTGTAAACAGTGAGCATATGATACTATATTAGTGTCAGGTATATAACATAGCGATTAGACCTTATATAACTTATGAAGTGATCACACTGACAAATCTAGTACTCATCTGGCATCATATAGTTATGATAATATTATTGGCTATATTCCTTATGCTCTAATTTATACCACCAAAACTGTTTTGTGACTACCAATTCATATTTCTTAATTCCTTCTCCTTTTTCACCTGTCCTCCCTCCCCCTCCCATTTGGCAACCATGAAGTATTCTCTGTATTTATGGGTTTGTTTCTGTTTTACTTTATTTTCTGTTTTAGATTTTACTCGTAAGTCAAATCATATGGCATTTATCTTTCTCTGTCTGACTTAGTCCAATCAGCATACTTCCCTCTAAGTGCATCCATGTTGTTTCAGAAGGCAAGATTCCATTATTTTTTTTATGGCTGAGTAATATATATATGTTTATTTGTATATATAAATATATAATCACCTCTTTTTTATCCATTCATTCATTGATGGACACCCAAGTTGCCTTTATATCCTGACTATTGTAAATAATTCTGCAATGAACACATGGATTCGCATATCTCTTTGAAGTAGCGTTATAAGTTTCTTCAAATAAATACTCAGAAGTGAGATTCTTTGTCTCTCATTATAGCCTTTGGTTAAATTCTATTTTGCTATCTTTGCTTTTGTTTGTTCTTTTTCATTTCCATGAAACATTTTTTTTATCCATTTGCTTTCAGTCTCCGTGTGTCTTTCGATCTCTTGTATGCAGCATATGTAAGTTTTGTTTCCTAATCCATTCAGCCACCCTAACTTTCGATTGGAGCATTCAATCCATTTACATTTAAGGCAATTTTTGATAGATATATGGTTATTGCCATTTTATTATTTATATTTTAGATTTTTTTTTCTTTTTTCTTCTTCTTAAAGACATCTGTCTAACATTCCCTGTTAAACTGGTTTGGTGGTGATAAACTCCTTTAGCTTTTTTTTCTTTTTCTTTTTTCTTTTTTTTCTTTTCTTTCTTTTTTTTTTTTTTTTTTGACTGGGAAGCTTTTCTTTTTTGATTCTGAATGATAGCTTTGCTGGGTAGAGTCATCTTGGTTGTAGGTCCATGCTCTTAATTTCTTTGACTATTTCCTGCCAATCTCTTCTGGCCTGCAAAATTTCTGTTGAGAAATCATCTGACAGTCTTATGGGAACTCTTTTATAAGTAACTAATTGCATTTTTCTTGGTACTTTCAAGAATCTCTTGTCGTTTTTATCCTTTGGCATTTTAATTATAATGTTTCTTGTTGTGAGACTCTTTGAGTTGATCTTGTTTGAGACTCTCTGTACTTCCTGAACTTGTATGACTATTTCCTTTACCAAGTTAGGAAAGTCTTATTTAATCATTATTTCTTCAAAAAAAGGTTTTCAATTTCTTGTTCTCTCTGATCTCCTTCTGGTAGTCCTATGATGTGAATGTTGGTATGTTTGATGTTTTCACAGAGGCCCCTTAACTATCCTCAATTTTTTGGATTGTTTTTCTTGTTGCTGTTTTGATTGAGTGTTTTCTGCTACCTTATCTTTTAAATCACTGATTTGGTTCTCTGCTTCACTTAATCTACTGTTGATTCCCTGTAATGTATTCTTCTCTTTCAGTTATTATATTCATTATTTCTGACTGGTTTCTTTTTATGTTCTCTATCTCCATTTTTATGTTTTCTATCTCTTTGCTAAAGTTCTCACTGAGTTCATCTACTCTTCTCCTAAGTTCATTGAACTACCTTATAACCAGTGTGTTGAATCTGCATATGTTAGATTGCTTATCTTCATTTAGTTTAATTATTTTTTCTGGATCTTTGTTCTGTTCTTTCAAGACGTGTTTTTTTGTTTGTTTGTTTTGTTTTGTTTTGTTTTTGTCTCCTCATTTTGGCTTTCTCCCTGTGTTTGTTTCTATGTATTAGGTAAGGTTGTTATGTATTCCAGTTTTAGAAGAGTGGCTGTATATAGTAGGTGTCCTGTGTGGCCCAGTGACACAGTCTTCCTTGGTCACCTGAGCCGGGTGCTCCAGATACTTCTCTTGTATGGGTTGTGTGTGGCCTGCTGTTGTAGTTTAACCTTGGTTGTTGCTTGCATGTTAATGGGAGGAATTGACCCTCAGGTTGATTGGTTTTGAGGAGTGGGCAGTGGCTACACTGGAGGAACTGTTGTGCAGTGTCTGACCCTATGCAGCAGAATTTGCTTTAACAGGGCTTGAGTGCCTGCCTAGTCTGCCATTTAGACAAGTCATCCTCAGATGTGGCCCTGGGGTGTCTTCTGGATCAGATGGAAGCTGGACATTGTGAATGCAGTCCAGGGCCTCCTGGGAGGGGTCCCACCACAGGCCAAGTTCAGCCGCAGCCTATTTCCTGCCTGAGGTCACATTCATAAACCACCATGCAAATTGCAGATGGCCACCACCCATGCCAGGCTTGAATGTGGCTTGAGAGGCCAAGCTGTAAACTGAGACTAGCTACTGCTAATGCCAGGCTTGGGGCTATTCAACAAGAGGTACAGGGCATGCTGAGGACAGATGCTACTTGTTTAGGTTTTGTAAATTTCTGAGAGATTTTAGGAGATCTGTAGCATGAGCTAAGAAGACATTTTGTACGCAAAATTCACTGGAAGAGGCTTGGGAGATCATGTAAGTTGGGCGGTATCTCAGTAAATCACAAGGGCGGGGAAACCAGTTTTAACCAGGGTGATTGAGACTCAAATGGTGGCTGCCTACATCTGCAAGGCAGGTGGGGGAGGGCTCAAGAAAGAAACAATGCCCTCTGCCAGCACTTCTGTATAGAAGAAAACAACTCAAAGCCTGACACATCAGTTCCACCCTATATGTCTCTGGTGTCTCCCGAGCTGCTGCCACTCTGCTGGAGCTCACAGTGAGTTAGTCAGAGAGTAAGTCTATGTGTGGCCCTTTTAAAAGGAATTTCTGCGACTCCAGTGGCCCTTCTTCTCACTCAGCCACAATCTTCACTGGTTTTCATGGCCAGAAGTTATGGAGATTTCTCTTCTCAGCAATGGAACCCTGGGCTGGGGAATCTGTCATGGGGCTGAGACCCTCACTAATCCAGAGGGATCTCTGCAGCCCAGATAACCCTCCTGATTTTCAACCACTACATGCAGGTGTGGGAGCAACTTGTTCCATATCTCTGCTCCTCCTACCAGTCTCAAGGTGGATTCTTTTGTATATCTACAGTTTTAGAATTTCTGTTCAGCTAGACTTCAGGTGACTCTCAATGATGGCTATTCTCTAGTTCTTGCACCCCATGATATTTTAATTTCCTATAAATTTTCTATAAAATACTCACATTCTATTATCTCCCACTACAATCTGGGTTTTACCTTCACCATCCCACTGAAACTGTTTCCAACAAGATCACTAATTATTATTTATTTGCTAAACTTCATGTACATTCTTAATTCTTAAGCTTCATGACCTGTGTCATTTTATACTGTTTAGCACTCCCTCTCTGCACCTTTCTGTTCTGTTGACTTCCTTAATGTCATGTACTTTTCCATAAACCTTAGACTATTTTCTACACTCTTTCCAGTATTTCTTATCATCTCCACCCATCTGTTTAAATAAGGATATATTACAAGGGTTTTCCGTAACACACTTTTATTTTTATGAACTCTTGCTAAGTAATCTCACCCACTTACATGGTTTTAATTGTCACGTATAATACTGATTTGATAATACCCAAGTCTTTATCTCTAGACCTAATCTCTTTTATAATCTTCAGACCCTTATAGTCAATTATGCATTAACTATATCCAATTGAGTTTCAAGTGGAATTTAAAATAATATATCTGAAATGACATTGATTATTTTTAATCTTAGGTCTACCCTTTCTTACATATTTCATACATTGTTCTCTGGCCCTTCTAGTTGCCCTATCTTTCCAGAGAAAAAATCTGGAGTCATCCTTAGTGCCAATTTATTCTTTACTTATTTTTGCATCTAATCAAATATTACTTTTTGTCACTTTTCCCTCTAAATATTTCTCAAAACTTCCATCTCCTTTCCATGTCTTCTACCATATCATTAATTCACTATTTAATCATCTCTTTTTTATTGGAAAAACCTCCTAAAAAATTTCTTTCCCCCTAATTTCAACTTCTTGGAATTTATCTTCCATGCTATTACTGCCAGTGTTCTTTATAAGTTTAGCATCTGACAAAGTAATTTCCTCCTTCTAAAAAGTTTAGTGAATTTACATGTTCAAATTTCCCAATCTTTTCATTGAATAAGTAATAAAAGCACAGTAAGTGATGCAAAATATCAACAGATCTGGAATAGCAGTGAAAGTTGGGTCACACAATAGGAGTAGGTTCTGTTAAAGAAAGTTCAAATGAAGCCCTCAAGCAGAGAGTAACAGAAACTTAATTGACCTTAAGAAGGGAGAACACCCTCTACTTCACAGTAGCTTGTATCTAGGGAAGTCAAAGATATTATATCCAACAGCAACTATGCTCCATTCTCTCATTCTTATTTCTCCTGAACTTGTATTCACAGATACATAATGTGACTTCAGTAAAGGAGCTAAGAAGTGGTGCTTTGTATCTTAGAATGTTAAATAAACACAGGAGGAGGCTAAGCATGGGAGAGCTATGGGAGTACACTCTGGGCATTATAGTTTTCAAATTGTGTTCAACAAGTTGACACCTATAGACTAATTCAGAATATTCAGATATACCAAAGTAATATTTCTGAAATTATTTTTCCTGATATTTCATCAATTTTCCTTCTATAACCACTCCTACTTCATTCAAGCCTATATTTATGGGTTTGCTGCTTCAGAGAACAAGTGGAAATTAGTTTGTTCAACAAATAGTTTTTAGTACTGTGTATGTATCAGACATTGTTCTAGATTCTGGAAATACAGCCATCAAAAAAAGAAGCAAAATGGGAGAAGATGGACAATTAATAAATTAATAATAGAAATTCAGGCAATGATAAGAGCTATGGAAAATAATAAAATAAGGTAACAGGATAGAGTGTAGGGAAGATTTTTCTGAGGAGGTGACATTTGAGCAGAGATGTGAATGAAAGGAATGAGTGAATCTGCAAGTATTCAGGGAATAAACATTGTAGAAGGAAGAAAGAGCAAATTTAAAGGCCATTATTACTATGACTTTAACACATTTAGTTGAAGAGTTCTGCTGATATCCACACGAGGATGTTTCTGTTCTAATTCAACATCAGCCAGCATTCCACCCAAAGACCTTTAGAAGAAGCTAAACATACACAGCTTGAAACCCCCCAGTAAGTTGCGATAGTGAAATGAATTATTCCACATCTATAATAAGAATAACAGGTCATGAATTTAAGAGATTTCTCTTCAGTAAATCTGCTTCTGATATCTATTTCTGGGTTGTTTGTGATTTATAATATCCTGTAAAACATGGACCATATATAAGAAGAGATAAAATTGGGTTCATTTGAGGTGAAAACAGAGCTATCTAAGAGGTAGAAATATTTTTTTTTAAATTCTGGATAAGCAAATAATCAGGAAAACGAGAAGAAAGATGTTATTCTGGAATGCAGAAAAAAGTACATATGAAAAGATTCAGTATGTGGGTGACATTAATAACTAATATATCACTTATGACCTTGAAAATTAAATATTCATATGTTTAAAAATGATCACTTTAACATGCTTAAAATGATCAGCTAAAATGAATATAAATTTAAAAATGCATACTTTTGTGACGATAAAGAAATAAGATATAAAGCATGTATTTTTTATTATATAAGAAAAAGCATTAAATAAAACGGAAAAACAAGGACAACCTTTTTAGTTCCATAAATAAACTTTAAATGAATCACTCTATTAAAAGAAAAGGAGGAGACCTGATTCCTGTGCTCTCAGAGTTGCACCTGTAGCTCAGCACATCCAGACCATTCTCTACCTGTTGCTCCATCAGGGCCAATAGACCTGACCAATGGAAAAGTATAAATATTGTTCTATATTACTTTGTATTTCTTATAAATAATTAGAAAAAAAGAAACAACATTTTTGGAGTGACATTAGAAATATGGCAGATTGACAGATGTCCCCAGATCTCTCCCCTTGAAACAACAATAAGATGACTATCTGAAACACAACAAAGAACACTCACTGGCACACAAGCACATCTGAGTGAGGGATCTGTGAATAAGAGCTATGACAGGTCAGAACCCTGGGAGATGGGCAGTAGACTGGGAGAAATAAAGAGAAGCTGCCTCTCAAGGTCAGAGCTCCCTGCAGGAGGAGGGTGAGAGGAGAAGGTGCAGCGGGTTTGCCAGAATAATCCTGCCTGAGAGAGCCATGAGCTCCACACAGTGGCAGTGCCCAGAGATCAGGTCAGAAAGCAGAGAAGTGGTGTCAACAGAGAAGCGACAGTTGAATATTACCAAACACAGTTGTCCCAGCTCCAATCCTCAAAACCAGAGGGTACCTCCTGCCATAACCTCAAAGACTGAACACTGTGGAACCCAGGTGAATCTGAGTAAATACTACCAAAACTGTCGCTAACACTGACAGGGATTGAGACTGAGGGTAGAGAGAATGGTTGAATATATATATATATATATATATATATATATATATATATATATATATATATATATATATATATATATATATAAAAGGCATTTTAAAGACTTTATATAAAACAGGGACAAAGAGGTTTAGATGCCACCAACTGGAAACCAAAAGAAAAACACCTTCATAGCAACAGGAGAAAAGAGAACTTTATATAATCTTCCTGGAAAAAATGCAGAATAAACTTCCATTAATACCCAGGCAAAGAAACAGTCCATTAAACACCATGAACAACCAAGGTGACAAGGCAGCTCAGAAAGAAAGAGAAAAATCTACAGAAAATAAGCTTACAGATTAAAAATATGCAACTTAAATGACAGAGGATCCAGGTTGGTACTTGTGAAAAATCTCAATGAGATCCAAAACAATTCATATCAAAAATTTCAGGAATTGAAAAAAATAACTAGACTAGCAGAAAGAGTTTTTTAGGAAGGAGATTAAAACTCTCAAAAAAAATAGAAATTCTAGAGATGAACATTAAATGAGATGAAAAATAAAATAGTAAGCTTGGAGAAAAAAAAAAATGACCCAATGAGGAAATGATCCCTGATATCGAAGACAGAAATCTAGAAATAAATCATAAGGAAGAAGAGAGAAACTAAAGAATGAAAAATAATGAAAGAGAAATACAAGAACTACCTGATACCATCAGGAAAGGAAACATAAGAAAAATGAGTATTCCAGAAGGAAAGGAATAGAACAGGGATCAGAGAGCATTGTCAGACAAACAGTTGATGAGAATTTTCCAAATCTAAGGAATGAGCTGGAGCTTGGAATTCAAGAAGTCAACAGAACACCCAATTATCTCAACCTAAAAAGGCCTTCTCCAAGAAACATTACATGAAAATTATCAAAAATCAATGACAAAGAAAAAATATTCAGGGAAGCCAGGAAAAAAAGAAGATGGTAACCTATCAAGGAACACCAGATAAATTATCATTGGACTTCTTAGACTAATCTTACAAATAATAAAAGAGAGGAATCAAATATTCAAACAATTACGTGAAAAGAACTACCAGCCAAGAATAATGTATCTAGCAATGCTCTCCTTTAGATATGAAGGAGAAATAAAGACCTTTCCAGAGAGACAAAAATGGAAGGAATTCTCCACTACGAGTCCTGCATTACAGCAAATATGGAAAGGGGTCAGTCCACATAAAACAAAATGACAAAAAGATACATAACTAGGAGTAAGGCAACTAGTAGGCAAATAGAAAAAGAGGGATGCAATCCTTATTAATAACAGGGCATTTTGAGCTTAAACAATAAGAGATTTGCTATTGCAACATAGCAATGAACGTTCAGCATACCTAGGGACAAACTGAAACAACATTGGTTAATGAAATTCAATAAGTTCCACCTGTACTTTAACAGTAAGGCATAAATATACATTTACATTGTGTGTCCACCTCTCATAGTTACATTTCTTTCTGTCAACACATATTTGACCCTCTTTACCCCATCTACCTCCCATCTCCCTCTTAACTTCTGATAACCACTAGTCTATTGCCCATGTCCATGAGTCTCTGTTTGTTTGTCCTGTTCATTTGTTGCTTTTAGGTTTATATCCCACATATAAGTGATATCATGTGATTTTCAATTTTTTCTGTCTGGCTTATTTTGCTTAGAATGATTATCTCGAGATCCATCCATGTTGTCGCAAATGGAAGTATTTCATCTCTTCTTTTGGCTGAGTAATATTCCATTGTGTATATGTAACACAGCTTCTTTAGCCAATCATCTATCATAGGACACTTCAGTTGCTTCCATGTCCTGGCCACTGTGAATAATGCTGCTATGAACATCGGTGTGCAACTATCTTTTTTGGATATGGGTTTTCAAGTCTTTGGAGTAAATGTCCAGTAGAGGGATGGGTGGATCATATAGTAGATCAATTCTTAGTTTTTTGAAGAACCTCCATGCTGTTTTGCAATGTGGCTGTACCAATTTCCAGTACCACCAGCAATGTATGAGGGTTCTTTTTTCTTCTCATCCTCTCTAACATTTGTTATTACGTGTCCTATTGATAACAGCTATTCTAACAGGTGTGAGATGGTATCTTAATGTGGTTTTGATTAGCATTTCCCTAATAGCTAGAAATGTTGAGCATCTTTTCAAGTACATGTTAGCAATTTATATGTTCTCTAGGGAGAAGTGTCTGTTCAGCTCCTCTGCCTATTTTTTGATGGGATCGTTTGTTATTTTGTTTTCATTGAATTTTATGAGTTCTTTGTATGTTTTGGATACTAGGCATTTATCAGAGGCATTGCTTGTAAATATATTTTCCCATTTGGATGGTTGTTCTTTACCTTTCTGATGGTTTCTTTTGCTGTGCAGAGAAGCTTTTTAGTTTGAAGTAGTCCCGTTCATTTATTTTTGCTTTTACTTCCTTTGGCTTTGAGTTTGAATTGATAAAATCTTCTTTAAGTATAAGGTCCTTGAGTTTAGCTCCTATGTTTATTTCTATGCTTTTTGTTGTTTCAGGTCTTATATTCAGGTCCTTAATCCATTTTGAGTTAATTTTGCTGTGTGCTGATAGACAACAGTCTAGATTCTTTTGCAGATGGCTTTCCAGTTTCCCCAGCACCATTTATCGAAGGGGCTTTCCTTTCTCCACTGTATGTTTTTGGCTCTTTTGTCAAAAATTATTTGCCCGTAGAAATATGGGTTTACTTCTGGACTCTCGATTCTGTTCCACTGGTCCGTGTGTCTTTTTCTGCCTATACCATGCCATTTTGATTATTGTTGTTTGTAGTCGGGCAGACAGATGCCACCAGCCTCATTCTTTTTATTCAGGATGGCTTTGGTAATTTGGGGTTTTTGTGCTTCCATACATATCTTATGATTTTTTTTTATTTTATTTCTTTAAAAAATACCAATAGGATTTTGATGGGGAGTGCATTAAATCTGTATAATGCTTTAGGTAATAAGGTCCTTTTAACTATATTGATTCTTCCAATCCAAGAACACAGAATATCTTTCCATTTCTTTGTATCTTCTTCTATTTCTTTTAATAAGGTCTTGTAGTTTTCATTATATAGGTCCTTCACATGTTTCATTAGATTTATTCCTAAGTATTTTATTCTTTTTGTTGCAATCGTAAAAGGAATTATTTTTTCCATTTCTTTCTCTGAGACTTCATTATTAGAGTATAGAAACGCTATGGATTTTTAAATGTTGATTTTGTATCCAGATAATTTACTGTATTTGCTTAGTTTTTCTAGTAGTGTTCTTATGGAGTTTTAGGGTTTTTCTATGTAGAGAATAATGTCAACCAGTGACATTTTGACTTCTTAATTTCCTATTTGGATGCCTTTTATATCTTTTGGCAATTGCACTCGCTAGGACCTCCAATATTATAATGAATAATAGTGGCAATAGTGGACAGCCTTGTCTTATTCCTGATCTTAGAGGAAAGATTTTTGGTTTTTCACCATTAAGATAATGTTGGCTGAGCAGTTGTCATATTTGGACTTTATTATGATAAGGTACTTTCCTTCTATCCCAATTTTCTTAAGTGTTTTGATCATAAATGAATGCTGTACCTTGTCGAAGGCTTGTTGCATCTATTGATATGATGATATGATTTATATTTCTTAATTTGTTAACGTGGTAAATTACATTAATCAATTTGCATATGTCCAACCATCTCTGAGCCTCTGGCATGAAGCCCACTTGATCGTGATATATAATCTTTTTAATATGTTGTATTAGGTTCGCTAATATCTTATTTAGGATTTTTGCATCTGTATTCATGAGAGATATTGGTCTGTAGTTTTCTTTTTTTGTGTTTTCTTTACCTGATTTTGGTATAACGGTAATACTTGCCTTATAAAATGAGTTAGGACGTATTGTCTCCTATTTTTCGGAAGTGTTTGAAGAGAATAGGTATTAAATCTTTGAATATTTGGTAGAATTCACTGGAGAAGCCATCTGGTCCTGGAATTTGACTTTTTGGTAGATTTTTTATGATTTTTTCAATTTCCATACTGTTGATTGGTCTATTAAGAGTTTCTAGTTTTTGATTCAGTCTTGGAAGGTTGTATTTTCCAAGTACTTGTTCATTTCTTCTCGGTTGTTAAATTTGGTGTTATATACTTTTTCATAGGATTTTTGTATGATCCTTTATATTTCTTTGATGTCTGTCATAAATTCACCTCTTTCATCTTGATTTTATTTTTTTGTGTGCATCTTTTCTCTTTTTTCTTTAGTACGTCTAGCCAGGGGGTTGTCATTTTTATTAACCTTCTCAAAGAAACAGCTCTTTGTTGCATTTATTTTTTCTATTAAATTTTTGTTTTCAGTTTCATTTATTTCTGCTTTAATTTTCTTTATTTCTTTGCTTCTGCTGACTTTAGGCTTAATTTGTTCTTCCTTTTCCAGTTTTTAAGATGAGGCATTAAGTTGTTTATTTGGGCTAGTTTTTTTTTTTTCCTTTTTGAGATAGGCCAGTCATGGTATGAACTTCCCTCTTATTACCACTTTTTCCGTGTCCTAAAGACTTGATGTGTGGTACTATCATTATTATTCATTTCTATGTATTTCTTGATCTCTCTTTTTATTTGTTTTCTGACCCAGTTATTCTTCAGAAGTATGTTGTTTAATCTCCATGTATTTGTGATTCTTCCTGCTTTCTTTTTGCAGTTGATCTCTTGTGTCAAACCATTATGATCAGAGAATATGGTTGGTATGATTTCAATCCTCTTTTATATTTTATTGAGGCTATCTCTGTGTCCCAGTATGTGGTCGATTCTTGAGAAAGTTCCATGCACACTAGAGAAGAATGTATACGCATCTGTTTGGGGATCAGAAAGACTCTGTAAATGTCAATTATATGTTATTGATCTAATGTATCATTTAAGGATGTTATTTCCTCATTGATTTCTTGTTTGGATGATCTATCCATATCTGGCGATAGGGTGTTTAGGTTCTCTACTTTGATCATGTTTTAGTTTGTTTCTACCTTTAGTTCTGTTAGTAATTGCTTTATATATTTCGGGACTCCCTGATTGGGAGCGTAGATATTAATAAGTGTTATATCTTCTTCGTGTATTATTCCCTTTATCATTATGAAGTGTCCCTTAGTATCTTTCTTTACCTTTTTTATTCTGAAATGTATTTTGTCCGATATTAGTAGCTCTACTCCCGCTTTTCTCTGAATGCCATTTGCTTGAAATATCATTTTCCACCCTTTCACTTTGACTCTATCTTTGTCTTTGGTACTGAATGTGTCTCCTGGAGGCCTCATATGTTTGAGTTGTTTCTTGATCCATTCTGCAACTCGGTGCCTTTTTATTTGTGAGTTTAGTACATTTATAATTAGGATGTTTATTGAAATATGAGGTCTTCTTATAGTTATTTTATCTTTTGCTTTCTGGTAGCTCAGTGTTTCCATTGCTTCCTTGTCCTTGTGTTTCTTTTTTTTTAATCTGTTTCATTTCTTTGTGTCCTGACTTTGTTTTATGTTGTTTATACTTTCTGATGTTTAAATGTTTGATCATGTAAAGTGTTTGTAGTTTTTTTTTATTTTATATAGTTTTCTCTGAACTTTATATATATGTTTATGTATAAAAACCCTACCTTCTGAGATCTTTAATATATGGTTATAGGTGTGGATATCAGCAAAGTTTTATACGCCTTTTAATATGTCACATATATGTCGAACTATTATATATTTTATATATATGCAGCAATACATATACATATATGGAGCATATATATATATAGTTTTATATATATATATGTATAAAACTACCTTTTACATATTCATAATGGTAACCATAGGCCAAAGATACAAAGATATATATATACATTTATATATATATATATAAAACTATATATATATATAAAACTACCTTTTACATATTCATAATGTATTGAATGTATTCTTATGTATAAGAAACTTAACTATATATATATAAACTATATATATATAAATAATATATTAATAAATATAACTATATTTAAGTTTATATATATAAAGTTTATATATATAAGTTTATATATATAAACTTAACTATATATATATAAACTATATATATAAATAATATATTAATAAAACTATATATATATATATATATATATATATAACTACCTTTTACATATTCATAATGGTAACCATAGTATTTGTGAATCTGGATCTTTGAATACTACCCTTTTCAGTCATTGTTGTCTCAATTTGTCCCTATGTATGCTTAAAGTTTATTACTATCTCACTCTAGCAAATCTTTTCTTATTGTTTAAGCTTATAATGCCCTGTTCTTAGAAAGGGTTGCACTCCTCTGCTTCTATCTTCCTGCTAGTCACCTTACTCCTAATTATGTCTGTTCCACTGCCTTGATCCTGACTTTGTGAGACCCTAAGCAGACAACCCAGTTGAGTCATGTTGTACCTAAACTTCTGAGTCATGGAAACTATAAGGAAATAAATGGGATTAAAGCTGCTATATTTGTGATAATTTGTTATGGCAGCAAAAGATAACTAATATACATGAAGTAGGGCTTGATATAAGAACCCCATACCATAGGCTTCACAATATCTTCAGCCCCACTTTCCCTCCATTTTCCCAATTTTTATTTAGACAATAGATTGTCCTCTGCATCTTGACTCATTTCTTAGAATGTCTCCTGCCATAGAAAGTTGTCCTGAAACTTATGATTAATACCCTTATGTTTATTGATCAGAATCTTTATAGTCTAGCATTTTTTCCAGACTACTCTCATCTTTATTCTGTTGATGGGTTTCTGAAACCACTGGAGGACCATATTGACAGAAGGAAGGCTCCATGAAGCAGAACAGACTGGTCCACTCCAATCATCACATAGGCCCTAGAATAATACCCAGATTTTCCCTTAAATACCCTAAGCTAGCCTGATACTATTAAGGCAGTTTTTGAAGGTATTAATCTGCTGCCTTCTCAGATCACAGGTGCTCTGACAATAAACGCTTTTTCTAAATAGCCCAACTCCTGTATTTCTCTATTGGCTGAGTGGCATAGGCAGCACGAGGCCTGTACTCAGTTACCTTTTGGTTTCTGTATCCATTTACTCATATCCTGTACTAATTTATGAGTTACTAAAGAGCTGTTATTGATTTTTAACAACCCCACTCCAACCAAACCACAACATATGGCCTATATTAGTGGTAGTCATTAGTAGTAGTTAATAAATTAGTGGCTCATTCTTTTTCTGCATTTTGTGCCAGATATTAAGTTTCTTATACATAAGAATACATTCAATACTCACATTACTAATGTAGGAAGGAGGCAAGAGAATTAAAATGTTAAGAAAGCTACATTCAGAGACTGCAATATGCTAATCAGTTCTATAGCCAGGCCATGAGGACACCTTCAGAACAAAGGCAGATTTCTGCTGGGATTGCTACCAACCCATTCCCCACACCTGTGAAGGGGAAACAGGAACCAAGAGTCATTCCATATGGCTAAAACCATGGGGAACCTATGGATTAAAGTCTGATAACTGCCAGCAGGCCTTTCACTCTACATATTCTTACTTTTTCACGCTACATACTCTTCTCCTTATTCACTGTATATCCATATCAAAGGAAATGGGAACTAAAGAATGATATATAAACTGAATTCCCTGAACACTCAGCATCCCTCTCAGTTCCTTTACTCTGTCTGTCTCACTGTCTCTCTCACCGTCCCTCTCATTCTCTGCCTCTGAGAGGCAGACCACAGAGAGGACACCACACTCTGTCTGTGGAGTGTTACTCATTTTCCAATAAACTTTCCTTTTGACTATAACATTGGTGTATGTGTAGAATTCTTTCTACACTCTCTGCCAAAAGACTCTTTTCTTTTCTCATGCGGGGCTTGGCCTCTCCTCAAACTCCAGAAAATTTGCCCTGTCCCGCAATATTATGAAGTAGGTAAAATGCTTTTCCCATTCGCAGAGTAGAAAACTGAAGTTTAAGTGGTGTTAAGCAGCCAATAAGTTGCAGTGTCAGAATTTTGGGTCCATGTAGTGTAGTTCCAGAGTCTGTGCAACATTAAGAACCACTATACTATATGGTCTATTGAATGAACACTCAATAAATATACATTAAATTGTTGAATTAATTTCAAGGAAACTACTTCTTCCTTTAAGAAGAGGGACAGGTATTCAAAATAAAGGTCTGCTTAGGTAATTGTCAGTGTCTCAAATTTGCTCCAGGCTCCTTAGCTAGATATTTCGATTGAGTAGATTTAGGATGGGTCTGGGAAATTTACATATTTAAAGCCGCAGGTAATTTTTCCAAAGTCAGGCTGAGAAACAAATACTTATATTATCTAAGCACTGATTTAGTAAATATTTGCATACATTGGTTTTAATACTTATCTAAACTAATAAAGTAAAGAAGTAAGATAGTGAAGTTAAAGACTTTATTCTTCCTTTTAGATTCTCCCCAAATAAGAGACATGTCTTGGAAGCTATGAGTTTTAAAGTACTGCTCTTTATCATAAGAACTGTCATAGGAAAAGTAATCCTAAGTATAAGATTCAGGAATATGTCAAGGACTTCCAAACATTTCACATAATTTTAAAATGTAAAATTTTCTGGTCTTTTGAATTAAAAAAAAAAAATGATGCTAAAGAGATAAATACCAGACTGTTTTTCTTATAGTTATTTAAATTGCTGTTGGCAATTTACATGACTTGTTAAAGTAAAGGGGCCTTTTAAACAGTGCCAAGGTGTGTGTGTGTGTGTGTGTGTGTGTGTGTGTGTGTGTGTGTGTGTGTGTGGTTGTTACACTGATATCATAAAGCCAATGAATTGTTTTATTGTACTGAATTTATCAAAACAAGTTATTTATTGCATATTCCCTTATTTGTATTGTTACCCTGGTCAGTGAAAAATAATTTATATTTTCATGACATTTATTTGTTGAATAGTAGTTTTTATAACCTTGTATTTGGTTCTATTATTCATTCTAGTCATGATGATTTGTGCTTTAAAAATTTTACAACAGCCTCTGAGTTTTATGCGTAGTTAATCATAATACAGGCAAACTGTCTCCTTGTGTATGAAGTCAATAGTAGAATGAAAATGTTATTACTACAGTGTTTTAGAATTAAAAATAAATAATTAAAAGTATTGCAAACAAAGAGGCTACCATAATAAGACCTTTGAATGCATTTGTGTCTTTTCACAATGCCAGATTTATTGATTGGAACCTTCTCAGATAAACCAATCATATATCTATAAAGGTTAATGCACAGCAGAGAGAGAGAAAGTACAGAGTCTCACGTGACAGAGTGAAGGTATGAGAGTCTTTAGCATGTCTAAAGCAAGTTCTGTTGACTAGCAGCACTGATGGTTTCATGTCAGTCCCAAGCCAACTGCTATGACAAGTAGAAGGTCAGAGTCTTCTGCTTTCAGCATACCTGTTCGGCTTTCAGTGTACCCATTTGTGATTCTTTCAGGTCAGGCTTGAGCATTGTCTGTCTGAGGTGTTCAGCTAATGCAGGGTGGAATCCTTATGCTTTATACTTATAGACTCCTGCAGTCAGGGCTTATTGACTCAGTCCTCGATGATGTTTCTGTGGTTTGGGGTGGTCCAGTCACACTCTAAGGGCAGTTCCATTATGTGCTAGTTGACATTACTGTCATGGCTTTCATGGAATCCATTTAGTAATATTCAAAAAGTCTTCAATTCTTTATGTTCTATACAAAAAGTTAACCAAATCTTAATTCATTAAGAAATACAAATATACCTATTCATTTTGATATAAATTATCTTTTCATCGTTTCATAGCTGGAGCGACGGATACCCAGTATGCAGATGACAAATTATGATGGATTGTGCTCAATAAATTTTGATTTTATTCATTAGAATGTGTCTCATAAACCAAATAAAATTATCTAAATAGAGAAAATCAAACTGGAATTATCTATTTACTGGGAGAACTTATATTCATAATTGTAAGCTAAAAGATACACATTATACTGGAATATTTTCTCAATCAACAAGGGACGATTAAATTATGCCCAGTATATTGTCTATATTACATATATTTTATTTATATTCTAATTATATGAATAATAGTGATATATGTATGGTTTATGATAAATATCTACTAAATAGACTTTTTGATTCCTCAAAGCACTTCATTCTCTTATATTATTGGGTAACAATTTATCAAACCACGCTTTTAGATATTATCCCACTCTCTTCCTAAATTAAATGTTAATGTTAGCTGCAACTGCCAGATATCATTCATTCTAAAAGATGTAGCAGAAATGGGAATTTTTTGAAGTGCTTAGTGAAGCTCCAATGAACTTATTTCTTTCTGCAAGATGGGTGAAAAAGATGGGGATAGTTAGCTGATACAGTAGAGAAGGGACTCTGGTTTCCCCTTCAAACTTTTCCCAAATACACTGAAATGTGCCATCAATTAAGGCTCCATTTAAGTTAAAGATCTCTTATAAAAGGTAGGTCAACTTTATGGGCTTCAATTTTTGTTTTGTCTTTGTTGTTCCTTTATGCCTATCTGAAGTTAATCGCTGCTGAAGAATGTTTACTATCAAATAAGAACATACACACAGAATGGTATAGTCTTTAATTCTGCTTCCTATATATCCTCTCTTGTCATTGCTCAGTTTATCAACTTCTTCTAATATACCTTCTTTTTAGCTGCAGCTTCAGATATACTACAGTATCAGGTGTAATAAAGCAATTAATACAAATTATAAAATCAGCAAACAATATACTTTTAAAAATAATGATAAGTCAATCTACTGTCCTGTGATGGCTTGTAAGAAATATTTTGGATCAAGTTCATGACCTTATTTATTGCTCAATGGACTTTCTTGTTCATTTTGATTCCTGGGAAATACATGGCTGAAATGTAAAAACATAAATGGAAAGTATTGACTCTCCTCATTAAGTTTGGGTGATTAATATAATACGTCAAACAACAAAATCTTAATATTAGAGGTTTTATGACATTCCAACTTCTCACAGATATAAGCAAAAATTAATCACTGCTTCCACCACTAACATCACAAAGCAAAATACAGTAATAGGTCTTGGCAGCTTCAGAGTATATGATTAAATAATGCAAGAATATAATACACACACACACATACATAATATATATATATATGTGTGTGTGTGTGTGTGTGTGTGTGTATATATATATATATATGTATATATATATATATAACAGTGTACTTATATTTTACATAATAATAGCAATTACCTAAGGTGTAAATCAGCATCAAAGTATAGCTTTTTACTCCTTCCTTGATATAGGTTCTTTGATGATGAACATGTTCTTATTCAATTTTCCAACTTTTCATTTCTAGCTTCATATAGTGCATTTTCTCTAATATCCTAGGCATCAGTGAATACTCATTGAATGAATATCTAGTCTATCCAGACCTTATAATATTAGCTATGCAATCAGTTACTGAATATTCAGAAGATAATACTCTCTTTGAAGACAGAGACCTTGTCTAATTCATCTCTATTTTTCTTACCACCTCACACAGTTCATTGAATATCCATGCATCCAATAAAACATTTTGAATTGAATTTAATAAAACTGAGTAAAAAAAAAATATTAATGTGACCATAACAATTTGTCCCACCTTTAGGCTATGCAGTTTGGAGTCATACATACTTTATTCACAGACTGATTCTCTAAACATAATTTACATTAACCACCTGGAAAATGCGTGCAATTGATTTTTAAAAGAATGGGCCAGAAAATGTTCATATATTAAAGCTGTGTTTGTCAAACTGTGCTGAAGAAAACCTATAAAGTTATGCAGCATGTCCTCAAGGAGTAAAATAAAAGCAGAAAATGGAGCTCCTTAACCCCTCCTGAAAATATTATTTTTTATGTGTTGAACATATTACACTCATAAGATTTCATTTCTATAAAGTGTTCCTGAGGTTTAAATAAGTAACCCCAATAAGTCTTACTACAATAAGTCTAATTAACATTTATCTTCTCATAGAGATTAAAAAATGTTTGTTTTTTTTCCTTGTGATAAGAACTCTTAAGATTTACTCTTAACAACTTTCAAATATACTATATAACAGTGTTAACTATATATTGTATATTCAACATATTGTAAATTGCATCCCTAGTACTAACTTATCTTATGACTGGAAGTTTGTACCTTTTGATCACCTTCCTCCAATTTCCCCTCCCCATCCCCAGTCTCTGAAAATGTGGATTTCTAATGGATTTTTAAAAGTAAAAAAAAAAAAAATTAGTATATCCTATTACTGCATTGAAACTTTAAGAGCTAGAACTATCATACTAAAAAGATTGACTCTATCAGATTGAGGTCATAATCAGTGCTTTATCATATAATTTAAATGTTATTAAAATCAAGACTGTTTGATTTCATTAAAGAAATATGTCTTTCTGTTTCCTTGAGAATCTTAGTGGTTAAGAAGGTCAAAATGGTCAATTCTTCGCAAACATGAAAATTGACTAAATGAAAAAATTAAACTTTCTCCTAAATCTTTTCTCAGTGTATATTTGGAATTAATGAGCAAAACTTGAAAACTAGTTTTTTCAAGGACAATGTTACATGGGGAAGAAATGAGCAGGCCTTGATAAAGCATCACTTTATTGTGAAAGGTTTCAAACTGTGTTCTCATGAGCACTTGTGCTGCTATCCATCGAGGGCTCTATTGGTCACACATGGCTACTGAGCACTAGAAATGTGGCTGGTTCAAATTGTAAAATTATAGTACATTATATTTTGAAGAGTAATCCAAAAATGTAAATATCTCCTTAATCATATTTACATTGATGACATATTAAATCTAATGTTTTCTATATGTTAGGTTAGTTAAATATATATCACTAAAATTAATTGCACTTAATTCTTCTTACTTTTTTAACATAGTTAATAGAAAATTTAAAATCACCTATGTATTTCATAATTCACATTTCCATAGGACAGTGCTGCTCTAAAAATTTCTCCAAACAGGGGAGAAATTGTTGAGAGGAAACAAGAAGGCAGGTCTTTGAGTCCTACTCTCCTACTTCAACGAAAACAGCTCTGATTTAATTTGTCCCAAGTAGTTGGCTTCTTCTTTTTTTTCTTTTTATTTTTTGTCACATCTCTGCCTGAGATCTGATTCAATGATCATACATATCAGTTTGCCTGGGATAGTTCGTAAACCTGTTGTCTCATTTTAATTATTAACATTGTGCCCTTTCACTCTCACAAGTGTTCCAGTTTGGATTATAAGTTATATGGTCACCTTGGCTCTAACCAAATTTTCAGATTCAACCTCAAATTCCCTGGAATCCTGCCCTCACACCATGCCTCTTGCTTCCTGCCCCAGGGTTTCCTGTTAACACTGCTATAAATATTGTCATGGAATCAGTGCCCTTGTCCATGTGAATTTTGTATTTATATGACCAACTTATAAATACAAAAGAATTAAAGCTCCATAAGTAAACTTTTGACCAATGGGAAGAGCAAGTAAACAAATTATTCTTCTGCTCTCTCCTGTCACCCTTCCCCTCCAAGGATAGTCTATATATAGTTTGTATAACAAGGGGTGAAAAGCACAGGTAATCAGTTCCAAGAATCAGGTAATCACATTTAGCAGTGGAGCTCAATAACACCTCTTCATATTAGCTCTTCCTCTTTTCCTGATTTTTCTTTCTTGTCTCTCACTTCTGTTTCCTGAAATGGGACTTTCTAATAAAACAATAGCATGGAAGCTTTCTGAATCACATCTGCTTTCTGGTGAACACAGGACAAGATAGAACCTCATCTTAAAAAGTTTAAATCTGTCAGGCTCCACCAGCTTCCTGTGTCAACAGCCATCATATACATCTTTTGACCCTTGGTTGAAAGCTCACGTATATGGAAATTAATCCTAAATTTAGGCAAAGGAGTCTTATGAAGCTCCATTTCAGAATGGATCAACATTAAATGATTCTATGTTGATACAAGCCTTGTTTTGATAACTGAGCTTTTGCCTCACTTTTTTTTCAAAGATACAGTCACCATCTTTTACCTAATTTCTAGGAAACAGATCTATTGCCATGCTCTTTTCATCTATTCCCAAGATTTTACATGTTGAAAAATACCAACACCAAATATACTCTGTTGTCATTCTATCCAGATATTATGTTCTATATGTAGAACACCTTTTAGGTTCTGCCCCTTTTCTTCTGCAATTTCAGCCATTCCCATTCCTATCAATGCCATAAGAGATAGCAAACAAACTGGACCAAGACCACAATTGAGAAAATTTAAGGGACAACCAAGAATAAAACTAATTTTCCTGGATCCTAGCCCATTGCTCTTTCTAATTAAATAGTTGGGAAATATATAACTGCATGAATGGGCATGCACATAAACACATTAACATATACACGGAACTAATCTTTCAATAAATCACTGTAGCATGAAGTCGTTGAAGGTATCAAACACAAGAGGTATACAGCATGAGGAACTTAAAAGAAACAAACCTTTAACAGTAAGTCATTTGACTTACTAGCATATAGTGAATAAAAATAAAATAAAGAGTAGCCTCCATTATTAAGAATGTTCTTTCAGCTAGGAAGCGCTAAAATACTGAGGTTTTCTCTATGAAATTTCTAGACCAAGGGTTTATCCAACTTTTGTGAGGCATATTTGTGGAAAATACCAGAAAGACTGGTCCTTAAGGATATTATTATATCATGGCTAGATTCTACTTGCCTTACCTTTAATTTTTATTTATGTAAAATAAAAAATAGCCTTATTATTTATACAAATTTGAGCTGAGTTTTCTATTACTTGCTTCCTAAATAAAATGCCTATAATAAACTAAGTGCCAATGCTATACTTAATATTGAAATTCCCATAAAACTGGCTTTCATACATACTAGCAATGAAAATGCCTTTTATCACTCCTATTATTTGACATGATTCTAGAAGTTCTAGCTAAGAATTAATAGATACAGCTTTTAGAAAAGAAACAACAAATACATCATCATTTATGGATAAAATAATTTTATGCCTTGAAAACCCAGTTAAACAACTAAAAATCTCTTGGAACTATAAATATTCTGAAATGTGGCCAGGGAAAACAATAAATTTACAAAAAAACATTATCATTCATTCATGTCAACAATAAGCATTTTGAAGTCATAATAGAGGAAAAGTTCTATTGATAATAGCAGCAATATTAAATTTATTGAAAAATCCTTAATATGAAATGTGTGCAAGTTTATAAAAATTAAAATATCTATAAAATGTTAAAGAAGGATTTTAGTAACCTAGTTTAACTTCCAGTTTGATTCTTTGCTCTCTCCCTTCTCCACAACTTCTGAAGAGAAATAATGTACAGTTGACCTTGGAATAATGCAGCAGTTAAGGGTATCAACTCCCCCCAACAGCTGAAAATCCACATATAACTTTGACTCCCCACAAACTTAACTACTAACAGGTTACTGGTGACCAGAGGTCTTATGAATAACACAAACAGTAGATTAGTACATATTTTGTATATGTATTATATACCAGCAGTCCCCAACTTTTTGGTACCAGGGACCAGTGCTCCTATGAGAATCTAATGCCTGATGATGTGAGATAGAGCTTAGGCAGTGATGCTTGCACTGGGGAGCAGCTGAAAATACAGATGAAGTTTCCCTTGCTTGCCCACTCTCACTTCCTGCTGTGCGGCCCAGTTCCTAACAAGCCACAGACCAGTACTCGTCCATGGCCCAGGGGTTGGGAAACCCTGTTATATATTGTATTCTTATAATAAAGTAAGCTAGAGAAAAAAATGTTATTAAGAATATCATAAGTAAGAGTAAATACATTTAC
>NW_024345861.1:945540-954622 GCF_902729225.1 Pteropus medius | reverse complement strand
AAGTCTTTAAGAGCTGTCATGTGTTGCAACTCGCTGGATCCCTGGGGAAAAAAATAAGAAGAAAGTTTCAAAGAATTAGACCAATTTTAATTAATATACTATACTAATATTCACGCTTCTTCCTTCCTGAGCTTTGGGCCTGTTTAGATTGGCCACAGCCATATAAACAGCAAGTAAAGAATTTATGTATAACAAGATGACCTTGAACCAAACAGAAATAAACTCAAATATTAGATATATACCAATGTAATATTTTGTGTTTGTGTAGTTTTGGTCACAGGAGCAATAATATACCTTGGAGAATTTTCCTCTGGAGATGATTGGCTAATCCTGGAGGATTAAATGAAATTGGCCTTTCAATTGATTGGAAGGACGTCCTCACCTCTCATAACCTAGACTTCAGGGTAGCAGAGATGAGCTGCCTCTGATCATGTGCAATCATGGAAGATATAAATGTCATTCCTGAGCCCAGATTTCTGATACAAGTGTCAGTGAAGGCAGCAAAATCTGTGGCAGGGTCAGCAGTATGAAGAAGAGGAGTTTTTGGAGTGGCCAATATCTTAGGGAGTAGTTGCAAAGAAATCTAGCTTCGAGGAGTTATACCTGAGTTCTGACCATACTGGCAAGCTGCAAGAGATACTTACTCTAGCCAGAAAGATAAATATGTCCCCTCCATAAGGCTGATGCTGACACCAATAGTGGTCACTTATAATGGTATCTATGTTCATCAAAATAGAGATATTTGGTGTTTAGACTAGTAGAAGCTTCAGGGGAGAGAAATATTAAAAAGTGGTGAGGGGCAAAAGCACCTGAAAATCGTATTCTGGAACACACAAATGTAAACTCTCATAATTAAATGGTTCGAGGCAGTGGGATGGAGGAGTGCTTTGGACTAAATTGTTCTCCCCTCAATTCATATGTTGAAATCCTACCCCCTAAAGTGGTTTTATTTGGAGATAGGGCCATTAAGGAGGTAAGGTTAAATGAGGTCATAATAATGGGGTTCACAAAGAAAGATTAGTGTCCTTATAAGAAAAGACACCAAGTCTCATCTCTCTCTCTCTCTCTCTCTCTCTCTCTCTCTCTCTCTCTCTCTCTCTCTCTCCATCATGTGAGGACTAAACAAGAAGGCTGCATCTACAAGATAGAAAGAGATTTTCCCAGAAACCATACTAGCCAGCACCAAGACCTTGGACTTCTCAGACTCCAGAATTGTGAGAAATAAAATTATTATTTAAGCCTCCCAACCTGTGATATTTTGTTATGGCTCTCCAAGCAGACTAATACAGAGCTTAGTACTAAGAAGTAGAGTGCTGTAACAAATACCTAAAAATGTGGAAATGACATTGGAACAGAGACTGGGGGAGCTTTAAGGTGTGTACTAGGAAAGGCCTGGATTGCCATGAAGGGACTGGACTATTGGTAGAAATATGGATGTTACAGACAATTCTGGTGATAGCTCAAAAATAAAAGAGGACAGCTTATAGAGAAGTTTCTACATTCTTATAAAGAAGATATAAATAATCATGAAAAAGATTATTGGTAGAAATATGGACATTAAAGTCATTCTGGTGAAGTCTTAGAAATGAGGAATAGGTTATTAGAAACTTGAGGAAAGGCAATCCTTGTTATAAAGTAACAAAGAACTTGGCTGAATTGTGTTGTAGTGTTTGGTGGAAGGTAGAAATTTTTGGTGATAAAATCGGATATTTAACTGAGGAGATTTCTAAGCAAAGTGTTAAAATTGTGACCTTGTTTCTTTGTGCTACTTATAGAACAATTCAAGAAGAGAGAAACAAATTGAAGGAGTTGTTCAGCAAAAAGAAACAGAACTTGAAAACTTGGAAAATTCGCAGCCTATCCATATTTCAGAAAATGAGAAAGCTTATTCCAAAGAGAACATCAAGTATTTAATTTAATTGGTCACCATAACAGAAACCAGCAACAAAACTAGAATTATACAAGCAGAAACACTGCCAGCTGAGACTACAGTACAGAATACAGAAAAAGATACCAAATAGTATAAGGTTGGTAACATGAGCTATCCTTCAAGAAAAGGGAAGAATCACCCCAAGGCAATTCAGAGTTCATCAGAGCCACCACGGCCACCACAGGCTTCCAGGCCAAGGGTGCTTCTTTCTCAGTTTCAGAGGGTGAAACCTTTGTAGAGAGCCAAAAGGGCAAGGCTTCTCCTCTAAACTAACTTGGCAGGGCTGCCCTGAAGAACCCTGTGGGTATCATTGCAACATCTGTGGGCCTGAAGGGCGGAGCTTTAGCCTCACTATGTGAGGACATAGTGGGAAGGAAGCTGTCTACAAGCCAGGAAGAGAACCTGCACCAGAAACCAAATCAGCTGACACCTTAATCTTGGACTTACCAGCCTTTAGAACTGTCAGAAATAAATTTAAGTTGTTAAACCACCCAGCCTATAGTATTTTGTTATGTAGCCCAAGCAGACTATACAGGGGGGATGACATGCATGTAAAATGGTTAGGGTTATTATTTTCTTAGACATTGAGATACATAAAAATTTAGATTTCCACTACAATTAATATTCTATGGATAAACACTGGGATTTGAGGTGTCATATTTTGCTTAGAAAAAAAATACATATGCTTTTATATTGAAGAATATTTAATCTCGATTAAACAGTTACTATTTAAAACTGAAAACATAATTTAAAGGTGCTATAACTTCTCACATGGAGCCAGGAGATCTGATATCAGTGAACATAGGCCACTGAAAACTCATTTGTGACTTCAAATTGTTAGCGAAGTTGCATTTTTGGAAACAAAGTCCCATATAAGGATCAAGGCTCCTGCACTGGGAAAATATTTTTGATCAGTGTTTTTTGTTATATTCTGTTTTTTGGCAGAAAATATATATCATTTTGAATGGCTCCCTAAAGGCAAAACTTGTGAAGCTTAAGCAGAAGGGAAGCACAGGGCTAATAAAGCCTTAAGATCACTACAGGATAACAAAAATACAGAGAGAAGAGCAGAAGATTGGAAACTTGAGAAATTCAGGGCCATGAACTTCTGTCTTTTATAAATGTCAAGTACCTCGATTATAAAATAGAAAAGTAGGATATCCACTAAAGGAAAAAAAAAATGATTACTTGTGTTTCCCTAAGCCTTAGAGATGACTTTCTGGTCATGTGTTATCCTTATGGATATTGGGATATACATTTGAGCTTAGGAAAAAATGAGTTTAATGAGAGATTTATGATTTTAAATTCCAAAATATTGATAGCAGTTTTCTGTGGCTATAGGTATTATGAGTAGCAGTATAGTGGTGAAGAGTGTAGGCTCTCAAACTGGACTGCTTGAGTTTCAATTCTGATTCTCACATTTACAAGTGTGACACCCTAGGAATAAGATTAAGTTCTCTGTACTTTAGTTTCTCCATTTATAAGAAATAACAATAACATCTCTCTCTCTGTTCGTCATGAGCATTAAACAAAATAATCCATTAAAAATTTAGCAAAGTATCTGATCCATAGTAAATACCTAGTCACTGTTACACTGTTAATTATTTTCTTCAAAAAGTTTCAGAACTTTCTACAATAAACAGAAAAAGTGTTATATTAAAATATATATAACACTATTGAAGATTTATGTGATTTATTTGTGTGTTTTGCTGTTTTGGATTTGAATAAGGTTTGAGATAAGGAGATATTATTAGCCATTTATTTTGTAATCCAGCAAAGCCAATCTGGATTCTAGACAAAGAATATGCATGCATTTTACATTTTAATGTTCATAGCTCTTGCATTTCATTTCTGACAGTGATCAACTGTGAGAGTTTATACATATTATTTAATCCCTCTGTAAAAATTAGAATTATAATACCCAGTTTGTGTGGCTGTGATAGTAATTAAGTTAGATAAACGTGAAAGGCTCCTCCCTACATAGCAGCTGACATTCAATAGGCACTCAATAAATATTAATTATTATCTACCACTTACCTTTAACAGATTAGACCAAGTAATCTGGCATGTACTACACTCCAGTACAGTTGTTTTTCAATATAGGAATGAAGTCTAGGCCATTAAATATGTCTTTTTCCCAATGTTTTCATATAGAAAATTCCCAGATATACTTAGATTGTATGGGCAAATCACAATTGTATCATTTTTTTTTCAATTACCATGGTACAATCTGTAAGATATATTTTTAATATCAGTTTCCTATATGGTACACAAATGACTTGATTGTTTCAGGAAGTTCCTCTAAGGGATACCCAGTCTTTCCTTAAAAATTATGTCTGTCTGAAATTCCATTATCTGTACAATTTGATCAGCCTAGAGATGTGTCAAGGAGGTCTTTTAACATCAATGTTTCCATAGAGATGGCATATCACCATCTGAGGTGTAAAGAGGCAGACAGCTGTTCATATTATAACAATTTATTTTTTGCCTAAAATACTCAGGTACTGCCACTATGGTGGCATAATTAACATTGCAGGTTTACCCTATGAAGAATCTCATAAGACACTTGAAATTAATATAGATTGTGAACACACAACAATTAAAGATATTGTGGAAATCTTGAAATTTATAATGATAGGGAGGACTTCTTTTCAATTTCTGTTTACTTCTGTTTTGTGCATGGAATTGCCGTAGAGTAGTTAACAATCAGTATTTCAATGCCATCTGCCATTTTTTGGAATGCACATTTCCAACTCCATAAGGTGAAATATCAATTGTTAAAAACAGGTTTATGTTCTCTGTAATGTACTAGCACAGGCTCTGAAGTCAATAATTGTTTGCTAGTCTCACAAAAAAACTACAAACTAGAAATTCAGTGTCATAGCATATCAGACAGTCCTACTCCCACAATTCAAGCACGTGATAAAGCTCAGCAGAAGATGCCTTTTGTGAAATAAAAGTTGACACACTGAATAATGTTAGCACCCCCTTGAAACTTACCCATTCCTAAAGTCAGCTTAATGATCCATTTTTATTTTGAAATAGTTATCTTATGAATTCTATTCAGTGAACTTTAGCATCACTGAAGCAATAGATGTCCTGTGACATTTAATGAATTACCGAATCTCTCTGTGCCTCAATTTTCTCATCTTTTAAATGGTAATACTCTCCAGGTTTGTTAGTCCCAGATTTGTTATAAGATTAAATGAGTTCATATCTCTAATTCACTAGTCTTTCTTTTTCAATCTTCTACATTCAGAACTTCATTAAAATAGCAATGGTTAAGGTTAAAAATGACTTTCATGTTACCCTCTCAGCAGCATTCAACTCAGCTGACAATGTCCTCTCTCCACTTCTGAGACACCACATCTTCTTGACTATCTACTGAGGTTCCTTGACAATTCTCAGGCTCCTTTGGGAGCTCAACATTCTCCTTGTAACTTTGATACTTGGTGTATCCGAGGACTCACCCTTGTGGTGCTTCTGTCTTTCTTTACCTTCTCTTTTTTCTACACTCCATTCTTCTTTTTTCCTGTATAATCACGTTCTAGTTAATTCAATTCTAGAATCATGGCTTTAAATACTATTGATATTTTGATGATTTCCAAATTTCTATCTAAATCCCAGACCCTTATCCTGTGTCCATATTTGTATATTACAGATTTTGACATTGATACTCAGACATTTATTAGGCATCCACAATTAATATGTCAAAAATACCTCTTGATTTTCATCTAAAACAAGAACTCTTTGCTCATTCAGTTACCCTCAGTTTCCTAAGTATACCACAGTAAACCTCACTTATTTAAGCTGAAAACCTAGAATTTATCATTAATCCTTCACTTTCCTCATCCAATGCATTGGTTTTGCTATGGTTTTATTTCCAAAACAAGTCCCCAAACAGTTCCTTTCTCACTGTCTCTAGCATTACCATTGTGATACCATACGACATCTACTGTCACCCTGAACTAATTTGACAGCCTCCTGATAGGTTTTTCTGATTCTATTCCTGACTCTCCCAAAAATAAATAAAATAAAATTTTAAAAATGGAAATAGGATCATATCTTTTCCTGTGTAAAATACTTCAATGGAGTGCCATTGCTCTCAGGATAAAATTTATATTTCTTACATCGGCCTACACAGTTTCTAAATTATTTAGTTCCTGACTAATTCTCCATTATCTCATGTCATTTATCCTCAGTGAGCTCTGGTGAAACAGTCTTCCCTCTTTAACTTCCTAAACTCCTTTGTAACTTATGCCTGTAACGTTTTGCCCCCAGATCTTTGTACGGCTAACTTCTTTTTGTTTCAGTCTAAATGTCAGCTCCTTAGTTATACTTAACTCCTGTTCAGTTATACTATCATATCACCCTGTTTACATTCTTTAGAGCACCTGATATAATCTATAATTATTTTGTTCATTTACATTTATCTGTTTCCTCTAGTAGAATGTAAGCTCTATGTAAGCAGGGATGTAACTTGCTACAATAGTTTCTATATCTTAGAAGTGTTCAAATGTATTTGTAGAATGAATGAAGAATTATACAACCATTTGGAATAATTTATGTGTTCAAAATGGTAATTATAAATGTTATATGAAAAAGTGAAGAGGGAAAAGGAAATGAGGATAAGTGAGGAATAAGAAAAAATAGAGGAAAATGTTGGAAGATGAATTTCTTAAGTATTTTTGTAAATTTATACTTTATTGATTCTGTGATAAAGACACAATACATAGAATTCTAAAAAAAAAAAACACAAAAAACAAAAACAAACAAACAAAAACTATTTCCATCAAGCTATGGAAAATTTCAAGAGAGAAATAAATTTTGATCTGACAGATAACATTGAATATCTCTTTCACTGTGAGGGATGTTCAGACTCATTTGTGTCATCATGTTTCATATTGTTAACGGCAATGACATTCTCCATCAAATGTTGCATAATCAATAAGGTTTTCTGCAAGAACCTACTTGGGTTCCTCAAACTCTCAATTTTTTTTCTTCTTTAGAGAAACTGACATATCTCCTATTTACAAGCAAATAGAAAAACTTAATTGGAATGATGCTAATTCTACCTTATAATACCTTCATTTCCAAAAAATACCTTGGAACTCCATATTGGGTATTTTTTTATGAATTTATTAGTCCATGATTCCAAGAGTTATGAACCATTTTCTGCCCAAAGTTTTCTAATTCAAGCCCTTATATATCTAAATACGACTTCTTGAGCAGGGGTACTCCTGTGTGTGTGTGTGTGTGTGAAATTGTGTGTGTGTGATCTTCCACAACATTAATCTTGATTGATATCATAGTTTATGTAGTGAACTGTTCTGCAAAAAGCAGTATGAACCCTATTTTCCTGTATTATGTTAACACATTGTCAAGGACTCTCTGTCCTTATGTCCTTCTTTTATAATGAAAATTATGTTACTTGATTTTTTAATGACATACATTTTTCTATACAATTAGAAATGTTAAATCTGGTTTAACCATGTGGAACTGTCATTGAAGGGTCATTGCATGAACTCTGCAAAATTAATCTCAAGCATATTCTCTCCTTTTGTCTATTTCTCTCTTTCCTTCCTCCTCCCTTTACCTCCCTCCTCCCTTCTTTCCTCCCTTTCTTCCTTTATATATTCCTGCATGAATATTTCTTCTGCATGAGATATCATCCTCTAAACAATTCCCCATATTGCTGTGTTAAAGAAGACAGCACTGTTTTAAACCGGCAAAAGGAGCATCCTCTTTTGCGTAACTTAACATCTCTGAACAATGAGTGATGATATTTATGAGGTGTGGCTTTAAAAAGCAATGTTATCATCAATTATTTTATTTGCAGCAAGGATGCTATATGTGAGACCTTATTATTTTATATATTAGCACCCCAGAATGGATGTAGTTATGGATATTTTTGGTTCCATTAGGCAGATTGATATCAAACTCTCCAATAAGCCAAAAAGAAGTTATTTTAAATACTCAGTGACCACAGTTCCCATGGTGAACTCCATATCCATCTGTTTGCTAGGAGTAATTAGAATAGACATACATTGTCTTCTGTTGTCCTGTTTTCTCGTTAAAGAAATCCCATACTTCTTGCCAAAAATCAAAAGCAATAATTTAAACATTCTATCATTTCAGTGACACACAACCCTGTACTAAACCTACCTGAAACCATAGCAATTTAAAACTACGGGAATTTAAGTAAAATAAAACATGAACCAGGATTCAAGGACAACAAAAGTATAGACGATTAAGCACAGTTCCCTTTGCTATATGCACCAGATTTAGAAATATAATCTCTAACTAAACATTCTCTATCCTCTTCCTCCTACAGTTTTTTTTTTCACTTTCATAGGCTTTTGGTTTGGATGTTTGTAAATTGCTAAACAGATAAGATGCTAGATGTCCAGTCTCTTTGGAAATAAATCCCACCAGAGAGCAATTAAATTTTGCAAAACTGAGAATTTTAATCATTTTATCTTCAATTCTTCTTCAGGATTTTTAAGCAGCATGAATGTAGTAAAAATGTTATACCTGCTAGCCATAAAATGAGCAGTGCAAAAAATAATACATTGACTTCAGGGTGATAATTAAAGTATTGCACACATGTTTTTTGAATGAAACTTTCAAATTGGAGACTAACATACAGTTAGTGAATCTTTTAGGAAGTTTTTCTTAAAAAATCATTTATATAAGGCCATGTTTCCCAAAATATTTTCTCATGGAACACTTGTTCTGAGATGTTATGCATAAAAACAAAATGTGTATATATATATATACACATATATATATATATATGTATATATATATATATCTCTGCTCTTTCTATATATATATATATATATATATATATATATATATATACTTGTTTAATTCTACTGTTATGGGATCATGGACATTTTTCTCTAGAAGAGTCATTGTGCTACTAGTATATTAATACTAATATACTAGTATATTAATACAACAATAACACAAATAACCTCCTGAACCCAGAGATCTCCAAATGTATTTTCTTAACCTAAATATTTCTCCCACCTACACGATGTTCCCCTCTTTATTCATCCTGAAGAACTTGCTATAGAAAATGTTGATGAAACAATTTCTTTTCTAAATCAAATAGGAGGTCATGGCTCATTTTAAAGATCCAGTCTT
>NW_024345861.1:922620-945529 GCF_902729225.1 Pteropus medius | reverse complement strand
GAATATTTCTTCTGCATGAGATATCATCCTCTAAACAATTCCCCATATTGCTGTGTTAAAGAAGACAGCACTGTTTTAAACCGGCAAAAGGAGCATCCTCTTTTGCGTAACTTAACATCTCTGAACAATGAGTGATGATATTTATGAGGTGTGGCTTTAAAAAGCAATGTTATCATCAATTATTTTATTTGCAGCAAGGATGCTATATGTGAGACCTTATTATTTTATATATTAGCACCCCAGAATGGATGTAGTTATGGATATTTTTGGTTCCATTAGGCAGATTGATATCAAACTCTCCAATAAGCCAAAAAGAAGTTATTTTAAATACTCAGTGACCACAGTTCCCATGGTGAACTCCATATCCATCTGTTTGCTAGGAGTAATTAGAATAGACATACATTGTCTTCTGTTGTCCTGTTTTCTCGTTAAAGAAATCCCATACTTCTTGCCAAAAATCAAAAGCAATAATTTAAACATTCTATCATTTCAGTGACACACAACCCTGTACTAAACCTACCTGAAACCATAGCAATTTAAAACTACGGGAATTTAAGTAAAATAAAACATGAACCAGGATTCAAGGACAACAAAAGTATAGACGATTAAGCACAGTTCCCTTTGCTATATGCACCAGATTTAGAAATATAATCTCTAACTAAACATTCTCTATCCTCTTCCTCCTACAGTTTTTTTTTTCACTTTCATAGGCTTTTGGTTTGGATGTTTGTAAATTGCTAAACAGATAAGATGCTAGATGTCCAGTCTCTTTGGAAATAAATCCCACCAGAGAGCAATTAAATTTTGCAAAACTGAGAATTTTAATCATTTTATCTTCAATTCTTCTTCAGGATTTTTAAGCAGCATGAATGTAGTAAAAATGTTATACCTGCTAGCCATAAAATGAGCAGTGCAAAAAATAATACATTGACTTCAGGGTGATAATTAAAGTATTGCACACATGTTTTTTGAATGAAACTTTCAAATTGGAGACTAACATACAGTTAGTGAATCTTTTAGGAAGTTTTTCTTAAAAAATCATTTATATAAGGCCATGTTTCCCAAAATATTTTCTCATGGAACACTTGTTCTGAGATGTTATGCATAAAAACAAAATGTGTATATATATATATACACATATATATATATATATGTATATATATATATATATATATATATATATATATATATATATATATATATATAGAGTACATACATATATATATATATATATAATTTGAAGTTTAATTCTACTGTTATGGGATCATGGACATTTTTCTCTAGAAGAGTCATTGTGCTACTAGTATATTAATACTAATATACTAGTATATTAATACAACAATAACACAAATAACCTCCTGAACCCAGAGATCTCCAAATGTATTTTCTTAACCTAAATATTTCTCCCACCTACACGATGTTCCCCTCTTTATTCATCCTGAAGAACTTGCTATAGAAAATGTTGATGAAACAATTTCTTTTCTAAATCAAATAGGAGGTCATGGCTCATTTTAAAGATCCAGTCTTTTCTCTATACCCCAACTAAGTTATTCTTCAGATAATTCCCTTAATAACAGTGCTACTATACAAATGTCTTTTCTTTCAAAACTAAACACTGACATGTTGATACAATAAAACACAAAGAGATACTATAACAGCCAACAGTTTCCCTCTTCCCAGTGTGCCAATTAATAGTTAATTCTTTCGTTTATTCTGAAAATCCTTCTCGTGACCCTATTTCTATTCTCAAAACAAGGTTTCATCCCTCGCTTTCTTTTCACTGACAAAATGTCAATTTGTTGCTTATCAAGTCTATCTCAAATAACCCACTTGTATTTACTCAAACAATTCTTATTTTCATACCTTTAGGTCTCCACTTCTACTGTTTACTCCAGAAAGAAATGATTTCCTTCCAATTTTTTAGTTGCTGAATTAACAAACAACTTATTTTTCAGTTTCATATATTAGTTGCTCTTAAATGTCTTTTTGACTTTCTACTTTCACAATGAATCTCTTGTTTCTTTGCATTTTTCATAGAAGATTGCTTATGCAACTAATCCTGCTTAAACTTGTGCCTAATTTCATCTCATATTAAGATATATATGCCTTTCTGTTAAATTGTAGACCTCAAACTTACTAGAATTTGTTAACCGATGTCACCATAATAAAAAAAATTAAAAAGATTATGTTCCTATATTTACAGACTGTAAACCTCTTGAGAGTGGGAGGCCATGAATTTTTCTCCTCTATATTATGTAGAGCAGTGCCTTACATAATTTGCCATTAAATATACATTTATTCATTGAGTAAATGTCAATAAATTGAATTTTGGGGAGAGCTCTATCTATTCTCATGGAGAAAGGTTCACACTTAAATTCTTGACTTTTGTAATAATAAATACCTGAATTTACACAAAATATGTATTCCACTTTTTTTAAGCTGTACAACTCTCTTTAATTTGTTAATCCTCATAATCCTGTCATT
The DNA here is from genome assembly GCF_902729225.1 of Pteropus medius. Taxonomy (NCBI): domain Eukaryota; kingdom Metazoa; phylum Chordata; class Mammalia; order Chiroptera; family Pteropodidae; genus Pteropus; species Pteropus medius. Next base: position 943,045 of record NW_024345861.1, on the reverse strand, counting down.
CGTCTAAAGAAAGGAGGATGTTTGGAGACACATGGCAGAGTGAGTGACATCCCCAGATCTCTCCCCTTGAAACAACAATAAGCTGAACATCTAAAACTCAACAACAACAAAAACAATAAAACACCTAAACAGCACAGCAGCACGTTTGAGTGTGAGATCCGCGTATAAGAGCTGTCACATGTCAGAACCCTGGCTGTCAGGTGGTGGACTAGGAGATATAAAGAAGCAGTCTCTTGCAGCCACCAGAGATACATATAGGAGGAAGGAGACAGAAGAAGGTTCAGTTCCCTGAATAGCCCTGCCTGGGAGAGTTGTGAGTTCCATGCAGCCCAGTCATCAGGCCAGAAAGCAGAGAAGCAGGAATACAGAGAAACAACAGTTGATTTTTACCAGCTATGGTTGAAAAACCACGGCTGAGCCATAGCCCCCAACCCCAACCAGAAGGCCTCACCCACCATACCCTCCAAGAATGAACACAGTGGAGCCCCAGGGGAATCAGAACAAATGATACCAAAACTATTGCTAACACTAACAGGGACTGAAATCGAGGGTAGTGAGAATGATTAAATATCTATAAGAAAATAAAGAGGCATTATTAAGGCTTATATAAAGCAGGGATGCAAGAGGCTTAGATGCCACATACTGGAAACCAAAAGAAAAGCACCTTCTTTGCAGCAGCCTAAAGAGAGACCTTTATATAATAAATCTTCTTTCTGGAAAACAAAAACAAAAACAAAAACAAAAACAAAATACATTTCCATTAATGTCCAGGCAGAGAAATAGTCCATTAAACATCATGAAAACCAGGAGACAAGATATCTCAGAAAGAAAGAGAAAGGTCTCCAGAAAATAAGCTTACAGACATAGAAATATGTAACTTAAATGAAAGAGAGTTCAGAATAGTACCTCTGAAAAAACTCAGTGAGACACGAAACAAGTTATATCGACAATTTCAGGAATTGAAAAACCACCTAGATGAGCAGTGCAAGAAGATTGAAACTCTCGAAAACAACAATAGATCTTCTGAAGAAACACACGTGAGCGCACGCACACACACACACACACACACACACACTGCAAGAGTTGAAAAATGAAATAGCAAGCTGGGGAAATAGAGTCAACCTAATGGAGGCAAGGATCAGTGATAAGAAAGACAGAAATCTAGAAATAAATCAGAAGGAAGAAGAGAGCAACCGAAGAATGAAAAATAATGAAAGAGAAATACAACTAGCTGATACCATTGGGAGAAGAAATATAAGAATAATGTGCATTATCGTAGGCGAGGAAAAGGAGCAGGGATGAGAAAGCATTTTCAGACAAATAGTTAACGAGAATTTTCCAAATGTGAAGAATGAGCTGGAGCTTGGAATTCAAGAAGTCAACAGAACTCCCATTTATCTCAACAGAAAAGGCCTTCATCAACACACATTGTATTAAAATTATCAAAAATCAATGATAAAGATAGGATTCTCAAGGCAGTCAGGGAGAAGAAAACAGTAACTTATAAAGGAAAACCCATTAGATTATTGTTGGACTTCTCAACGCAAACATTACAAGTCAGAAAGTAATGGAATCAAATATTTGAACTATTAAGTGAAAGGAACTAACAGTCTAGAATAATGGATCCAGCTAAGCTCTACTTATATAAGAATGAGAAATTAAGACCTTTCCATACATACAAAAATTGAGAGAATTCTCCACTATGAGGCCTGCACTACAAGAAATACTGAAAGGCATCAGCTAACCTAAAACAAAAAGAAAAAAAATACATAATTAGGAGTAAAGTGACTACCAAGCAAATAGAAGCAGAGGACCGCAACCCTTACTAAGAACAGGGCATTATAAGCTTAAACAATATGAACAGATTTGCTATAGCAAGATAACAATGAACTTTCAGTATACATAGGGACAAACTGAGACAGCGATGACTGATAAGGGGAGGATTCAAAGATCCAAATTCACAAAGGGGAGTGGAGATAAGACATGTACAGAAGAGAATGGACAACTGTATACACATAAATATCCTTTTCATATTCGTAATAGTAACCATACACCAAAGATTCAGAACTGAAGTATATAATATAAAATAAAAAGAACCAGAGAGAAAACTCACAAAATGAAACAAAAACAAAAAACTGAAACACAAAGGCAAGGAAGCAATGGAAACACCTAGCTACCAGAGAGCAAAAGGTAAAATGGCTATAAAAAGACCACATATTTCAATAATCACTTTAAATGTAAACGGACAGAACTCACCAATAAAAAGGCACAGTTTTGTAAATGGATCAGAAAACAATAACACAACCATATGTTGCCTCCAGGAGACACATCACAGCTCCAAAGACAAATATAGACCCAAGTGAAAGGATGGAAAATGATACTCCAAACAGATGCCATTCAGAGGAAAGGAGAGTAGTGGCACTAATATCAGATGAAATAGACTTCAAAATAAAAATAAAAAAAAATGTAAAGAAAGATACTGAGGGATACTTCATAATGATAAAGAGAATCATACACCAAGAAGACATAACACTTATTAATATCTCTGCTCCCAGTCAGGGAGCCCAGAAATATGTAAAGCAATTACTAACAGAACTAAAGGGAGAAACAGACCAAAACACTATCACAGTAGGGGACCTAAGTAACCCACTGTCAGATATGGGCAGATCGTCCAAACAAAATCAGTAAGGAAATTACATCCTTAAAGGACACATTACATTAACGGGACATAATGGACATTTACAGAGCCTCCATCCCAAACCAGCCTCTTATACATTCTTCTCTAGTGTGCATGGAACTTTCTCAAGAATCGACCACATACTAGGACACAGAGATAGCCTTGAAATCATACCAACCATATTCTCTGATTATAATGCTTTGAAACTAGAGATCAATTGCAAAAGGAAAGCAGGAAGAACCACAAATACATGGAGGTTAAACAACATGCAACTGAATAATAACTGCATCAGAGAAAAAATCAAAAGAGAGATCAAGAGATACATAGAAACAAATGATAATGATAGTACAGCATATCAAAACTTTTGGGACATGGCTAAAGCAGTTCTAAGAGGAAAATTCATAAAATTGCAGGCTTATCTCCAAAAACAAGAATGTGCCCAAATAAACAACCTAACACTTCATCTTAAAAAACTAGAAAAGGAAGATCAAATGAAGCCTAAAGTCAGCAGAAGGAAAGAAATAATTGAAATTAGAGTAGAAATAAATGAAATTAAAAACAAAACAAACAAACAAACAAAAACAATAGAAAAAATAAATGCAACAAATAGCCGCTTGTTTGAGAAGGTTAACAAAATTGAGAAATCCCTGGCTAGACACACTAAAGAAAAAAGAGGAAGGGACCAATAAACAAAATCAGGGATGAAAGAGGCTAAATTATGACAGACAACATGGAAATAAAAAGGATCATACAAGAATACTCTAAATACATATATAACATGAAAGTTAATAACCTAGAAGAAATGGCCAAGTATTTAGAAAAATACAACCTTCCTAGACTGAATCAAGAAGAACTGGAGAATCTTAATAGACTGATTGGCAGTATGGAAATTGAAACAATTATCAAAACCCATCAAAAAGTCAAAGTCCAGGACTGATGGCTTCACCAGTGATTTCTACCAGTCATTCAAAGATTCAATACATATTCTCTTCAAACTCTTCCAAAAAATCTAAGAGGAGACAATAATTCACAACACATTTTATGAGGCCAATATTACCCTAATACCAAAACCTGGTAAAGATAACGCAAAAAAAGAAAACTACAGACCAATATCTCTCATGAACATAGATGTAAACATCTTAAATAAGATACTAGCCAACTGAGTACAGCAGCATATTGAAAACACTATACACCACGATCAAGTGGGCTTCATCCCAGGGACATAGGGATGGTTCAACATATGCAAACTGATTAATGTGATACACCACATTAACAAATTAAAAAAAAAAATAAGAATCATATGATCATATCAATAGGTGCAGAAAAAACCTTCGACAAGATACAGCATCCACTTATAATCAAAACGCAATTGATGTAGAAAGAAATTCATATAGAAGGAAAGGACCTTAACATAATGAAGGCCATATATGACAAAACTTCAGCCAACATTATACTTAATGCTGAAAAACTAAAAACCTTCCCTCTAAGAACAAGATCAAGACAAGGCTGTAAACTATTGCCACTGTTATTCAATATAACATTGAGGTCCTTGCCTAGTGCAATCAGGCAAGAGAAAGATATAAAAAGCATCCAAATAGGAAAGGAAGAAATCAAACTGTCATTATTTGCGGATGACATGATTCTCTATATAGAAAACCCTAAAAACTTCACAAGAACACTACTAGAAACAATAAACAAATATAGTAAATATTCTGAATTAAAAAAAAATCAACATTCAAAAATCAATAGTGTTCCTATACTCTAATAATGAAGTGTCAGTAAAATAAATAGAAAAAAAAATAATTCATTTTACAATTGCAACAAAAAGAATAAAATACTTAGGAATAAATCTAACGAAACATGGTAAGGACCTATATAATGCAAACTATAAGACTCTATTAAAAAATTGAAGAAGATACAAAGAAATGGAAAGATATTCCTTTTTCTTGGATTCGAAGAATCAACATAGTTAAAAAGACCTTATTACCTAAAGCATTATACAGATTTAATGCAATTTCCATCAAAATCCCATCGGCATTTTTTAAAGAAATAGAACAAAAAATCATCAGATTTCATTGAAGCACAAAAGATCCCGAATTGCCAAAGCTATCCTGAGAAAAAAGAACAAGGCTGCAGGCATCACTCTGCCCAACTTCAAATTATACTTCAAAATGACAATAATGAAAACATCACGATATTGGCAGAAAAACAGACAGACGGACCAGTGGAACAGAATTGAGAGTCCAGAAGTAAACTTATAAGTAAAATAATTTTTGACAATAAAAGCTAAAACTGTACAGTGCAGAAAGGAAAGCCTCTTCAATAAATGGTGCTGGGAAAACTGGAAAGCCACCTGCAAAAGAATGAACTAGACTATTGTCTATCATCATCACACATCAAAATTAACTCAAAATGGATTAAGGACCTGAATATAAGACTTGAAACAATAAAGGGTATAGAAGAAAACATAGAAACTACACTCAAGAACCCTGAACTTAAAGAGGATTTTATGATTTGACCTCAAGAGCAAGAGAGATAAAAGCAAAAATAAATGAATGGAACTACATCAAACTAAAAAGCTTCTGCTCAGCAAAAAGAAATAGACAACAAAGTAAAAGAACAACAATTCGAATGGAAAATATATTTGCAAGCAACACCTCTGATAAGTATATTCAAAATATACTAAAAACTCATACAACTTAATAATAACAACAACAACAAAAAATGATCCAATAAAAAAAATGGGCAGAGGATCTGAGCAGACTCTTCTCCCTAGAGGACATAAAAATGGCCAACAAATATTTGAAAAGATGCTCAACATCACTAGCTACTAGGGAAACGCAAATCAAAACCACAATGTGATACCTTCTCACACCTGTTAGAATAGCTATAATCAACAGGTCAAATAATAACAAATGTTGGAGAGGATTCAGAGAAAAAGAAACCCTCATACACTGTTGGTGCGACTGCAAATTGGTTCAGCCACTATGGCAAACAGTATGGAAGTTCCTTAAAAAACTAAGAATTGATCTACCATATGATCCAGCAATCCCTCTAGGTATTTACCCCAATCCCTCTAGGTATTTACCATATGATCCAGCAATCCCTCTGGGTATTTACCCCAAAGACTTGAAAACCCTTATCCGAAAAGATATTTACACTCAGATGTTCATAGCAGCATTATTCACAGTGGCCAGGACATGGATGCAACCTAAGTGTCCCACGATAGATGACTTATAAATTAGCTGTGGTACATATATACAATGGAATATTACTCAGCCATAAGAAGAAATGAAATATTGCCATTTGCAACAACATGGATGGACCTCGAGATAATCATGCTAAGCGAAATAAGCCAGACAGAAAATGTTGAAAATCACATGATATCACTTATATGTGGGATATAAACCTAAAAGCAACAAATGAACAGGACAAACAAACAGAGACCTATGGACATAGATTATAGACTAGTGGTTACCAGAGCGTTGGGGTTGGTCGGAGTGGGGTGCTAGACTGGGTAAGAAAAACAAAAAATAAAATAAAATAAAAAATAAATAAAAATTTAAAAAAAGGAATTATTGCAAGTCCCATGTGTGATAAGCTCCTTTCCCCTTATAACTTTCCAAAACCTCCATGCTACCAAAATATACCAGAGTTCCTAAACTCTAAGATGTTAATATCAAAATTTTAAAAAAATCAACCAATCCAAACCAAACCAAAACAACAACAGCAAAAAACTCTGCAGAAATCTTTTGTGAAGAAGGTCATTTTCAAAGATGAAAAAAAAATTTCTCACTCAGTATACAAACACTGGTCATGAAGCACTAAGATGCTGAAATCTTGGAAAAGAGGCCCAGGTAGGAACTGAAATCTCTCAGCTCTCTGTGGGTCACAAAACATAAATAACATCAACACAGAGCTAATAAGTGCACCCATTTATCCTTTGCTGTGGCTTTTAGGAAGCTTTAATCAAATTTATTGCCAGAGCTGCTCCATATTATTGTGTTCTTTATTAGGCATTCTTCTCCCTGAAGATTAATTCAAGACTTTATGAAGCTATATGTTCCAGAGTAATAGATGATTGCAAGTAATTTAAGAGGTATCATATTCACAACACTATAGACACACAGAATTATGGTCAAATATACAATGACATTCTTTATATAGTATATTGGCTTCAACTTGACATGACAACTCTCTTTATGGGCCATTACAAAGTGGAAATGTTTAAGGGACATTCAGATTTGAGCGATATGGATACTGCAGAATGAAAACAGTTGCAGATGTTCCCTCAACTACATCTATAAGATGGCCATACAACTTTTAGGAAAGTGAAATATTTTGTTAAATTACAAGGTCTTGTTTCTCATCTCCCTGATGTCACCTGTGCCAAAAAACTGAGATAAATTAACTGATAAAAATGAACCAGGTGTTTTATACATGTGTCTATGACCTAACTTTTATGGTAATGAATTAGCACTGGTTTAACTTGTACATTTGAAGTTAACTTTGAATTTGCAATAACATACTAACATAAATGAAACTTTGAAATTGTCTACAAGATTTTGAATCAAATCCATTTTTCACTCACCCACTCAATAACTATTGAGTGCCTACTATCTGCTAGGTACTCTTCAGGTATTGGGAAAAGTTGTTCTCTCTTTTTTTTTTTTCAATTGAAATAAAAAAGCTCAGTTGAGTTTATGGTTTAAGTTCTATGTAAATTGACCATTTAAATATTTAAACATCTTTGCAAACAGGTGTGTCTAAATCACAAAGAACAATGTCAGACAGATATTTAGTAAATCCATTTAGCATATTCAACATAGAAGACCCATCTGTGTTACTTACAACTTAAAATGGATTTTTGACAATGTTGCTTGGTCAAATTTACTGAAGACTCAAATTACCTCTTTTTTGTTTTGAAAAAAAAATGCTTTCTATAACTGAACTTAATGTTAAAATGTTTACATAGTTTTACTAAGATTAATATCTATAGGACATGCCTTTTATCTTTAATACAAATGTCATCAAATTAAAAGGATTATTTAACAAAAACAACATATACTTCTAAAAGCACTTACCATGCACCAGACATTGTTCTAAGTGTCTTACATACATTAATGATGCTATGAGTTAGATACTATGATCCTCATTTTATAGATGAGGGAAACTGATGTAGACATTCACACAGCTAGTGAGAAGCAAAGCCAGGATTACATAGCAGGCAGAGGCAGAAATGTTAGTCTCTATGTTATGAGAGAGGAAAGAAGGAAGGAAAGAAGGAAGGAAGGAAGGAAGGAAGGAAGGAAGGGAAGAAGAAGGAAGGAAGTAGCTGGAAGGAAGGAAGGAAGGAAGGGAAGGAAGAAAGGAAGGAAGGAAGAAAGAAGGACAGAGAAAGAAAAAAGAGAGAAAATCTCCTAATTGTAATTTGGAAATTTTGAACTATAAACTTTATAAAGCTTCTGATTTATTATGTGCAGACGTGACTTCTTGATAGCTTATTCAAATTTCCCTAAGCTTAAAAAGCACTCATTTGGAATAAAAACAGAAATCTCATTTTTAACCATTCTCCTAAAAGAGAATGCTTTACAATTATCACCCGTGGATGGCATAGAGTTTTACATATATTAATTTCCTAATTAAATGGATACAGTGATTCCTCTGTAATTCTAAAATTCAATGCTTCATTCATTGACAATTAGAAAAATGGTACCTGCTCATGAAAATTATGGTTGCATGGATAATATGGAATAAAAAGTAAAATTAAGGGGCCCAGAAATGGACTGTCATTCGGTCTGAAATAAAATTATTATTTTTTCTTGTTTTTGGTTCACCAGTTATGGTAGGCATAAAACACGTTGGTTATATTTTTCTTATTAGAACTATTGTTTTAAAATTTTCTTTCTTCAAACAATTTTTTCAACAAAAATATGTTCTATTATTTCTAGAACAGTTGGTTCACTGATCAACAGAATAATAAGGGTGGGCTTTCATTTAATAAATAATGCAAATATATAGAACTAGGCTATTTATATGTGGAAATATACTGGAGCAATATTTAAAGAGACTAAATTAATTCTACTCTCTTAATTTCTGCTTCCAGATTTATTTACAATCTTCCCTCATACCATTCTTATCTTAATGCAGAAAGTTTTGCAGGCTAAAACCTTTTAATTGTTTCTTACAAGCTTTTCCTGGACAGGATTACTAGCAGAAGCCATTTATTAGGTTGTAAATACAGTAAGATCCCTTTTAGTTTTATATTGTTATTTTTAATTAGTATTTTTAGCTATTTATGGAAGAAAGCAGGAAAATTCGGCAAAACTTTTTATAAGTCTTGCATATTTTAGACCAAACTACATATTTGCTTAATTTTTATGGCATCAGATATTTTCCCAAGCCTGCAGCAACAAAGCAAAAATTTGAAAATAAGCAAATAAACAAAACCTTAAAAATCCTGGAAATTAGTGTATTTTTATAAAGGCCTACAAGTTATTCTTGCTGATAAAAATATTCTTTGGGTATAACATTTTAAAAGTCTGAAATGTATGAAATAGCAATAAGATTTTAGAGATTCATATGCAGACATGAAAAATATAGAAATTTGCTGTTATACTAACTTTTAACTACTATGACAAATGATTCAATTAAATAATGTCCACTAAATTGAAATGACCATTTGATAATAACTCATCATTTTTGTATTTCAAAAATATCAGGAAGACATACGCTACTTGATTTTTAGAATGGCAAAGTAAGGAATTCAGCAAAATCAATAATAAAACTGAACCAATCTATCAAAAATAAAGATTTCAGGACTCTGGAAATTGGCCAAAGGCATACAACAAATTGAGAAAAGTTTATCCAAGAAAAACAACTAAACTTTAATAAAGACAATGAGAGTATGTGGCAATTTAACCTGAAGCTGCTTTAACTCCCAAACCCCAGTTCCATGTTGTGACAGCAATACCAGTGCAAGATAGGTCACGAAGACTTACCAGTCTCATTCTGGAAAGGCAGCTGTCTTGATGTAGAATAAGGAGGATAAAAACTGATGCCCAGAGGTTGTCAAAGTCAATAGTAACATTGCTGATCAGCAATGATGGAAGGCTATTCATCCCTAGTTGTACATGAAACTTTGTATACCCAGAAAGGACTGACTTTACAATGACTGACTTGTAAACTAACTGAAATTCGAATGTGTACCCCAATCCACACCCAGAGACATTAGCAAAGTTCTAGAAATCTTATTCACTTAAGTAGTTTAAGTACAAACTATGATCAATCACTGGTTTACCACTAAGTTATACTGACTCAGAGGTAACTTCTATGAAAGTAGTATTAAAAATGAAAGCAATAAAGTAATTTTCAAAAATTGAGTAGGGACATCAGTGACCATACAGTATTTTACAGAATTAGTCTGGGCAAGATATCAAACAAATAAACCAACCAAACAAAACATAGTAACAAGAAAAAAATCCATAGAGGGGATCCAAATCCATAGATACTACACTAAATTCTCTAAAATGATCAGTTTCAACAACAAAAATTACATGACATATAAAGCAATAGGAAAATATGACCCATTCTCAGGAGGAAAGAAAGCAGTGAAAGAAATTGTGTCTAATGGTGTCCAAATGCTGGACTTAGTAGAAAAAAAATCAAAGCATCTATTATAAATGTGTTTAAAGAAATAAAAGAAATTGCACTTTAAAAATTAAAAAAAAACATACATTGACAATGACTCAATAAAGAATCTTAAGTTATAGATAAAATTTATTTTTAAGAAATTCCAAATGTAAATTTTATAGTTGAATAGTACAATAACTAAAACGAGATACTCGCTAGAAGGTCTCAATAGCAGATTTGAGATGATAGTGGAAAGAGTCGCTAGAATTGAAGATAAATCAATAAAGATTATCCAGTATGGAAAACAGGAAAAAAAGAAATTAACAGAGCCTCAGAGACCTGGGACAACACAAACAATACTATCATATGCACAATGGGATTCTTAGACTGAGAAGAGTAATATAAAGAGGCAGAAAGAATATTTGAAAAAAAATGACCAAAACATTTCCAAATTTGAAGAGAAATATTAATCTCCATATCTAAGAAACTCAATCAATTCAAAATAGGATAAACATAAAGACCCACCTAGAGATATGTAAGCAAGAGGTTGAAAGACAAAGACACAGAGAAACTCTTAAAGCCATAAGATAAAATCAACTTATCACATACAATAGAACCAAAGTAAAATTAACAGCTTACTTCTAATCAGGAACAATGAGGGCCAGAAGGCAGTGCGCTGGCATATTCAATGTGTAGGAAAAAGAAAAAAAAAAAGTCTGCCAAATATTATATATCCAGGAAAATTTTCTTTCAAAAATAAAGATGCAGAAAGACATTTCTACATATGCAAAAATTGAAGGAATCTGTGCCTATTATATCTGCCTTGCCGAAAATACTAAAGTAAGTCCTTCAAAATGAAAAGAACAATATGACACATAAAAACATTTAAAAAGCATTGGTAAAAGTAAAGTATAAATATAAAAAGTATAAATGTATTATTTTTTTTCTTCTCATAATTATTTTTGAAGAAAATTGCAAAAGCAATAATTATAAAACTATTATTAGCTTTATAACACATAAAGATATATATGGCAATAACACAAGGGAATAGGCTGAGAATAGACCTACATTGTAGCAAATTATACACATTTATTGAAATTAAGTTAGCATTAATCTGGAGCAGATTGTAATAAGTAAAAACAAATATTGCAAGCTACTATGGCCTAATTTTTTTTCCCCTAAAATTTATATGTTGAGACCCTCATCCCCAATTTGACTGTATTTGGAGATAGGGTTTTTAGGAAGTAATTGAGGTTATGTGAGTTAATAAGAGTAGGGTTCTAATCTGGTAGAATTGGTGACTTTAAAGGAAGAGTAAGGAAGAGATCTTTTTCTCTCCATGTGCACACACTGTGTGAAAACACATATTGAAGAAGTGGCTGTCTGCAGGCCAAGAAGAGAGACCTCACCAGAACTCATACATGCAGGCATTCTGATGTCAGACTTTCAGCCTCCAGATCTATGAAAAAATAAATTTTTGTTGTTTAAGCCCCCCAACATATATTTTGTTATGACAGCCTGAGCCATATATTGTATAGTGACCATTAAGAAAATAACTGAAAAAATAGTAAAAACAAAACATAGTAAATTAAATTGAAATTAAAGTGACACAGCAAAAAATATCTATTCAACAAAAAAAGTCAGTGAATGAGAAATGTAGGAATAAAAAGATGTGAGCTATCTAGAAAAATAGTAAAATTCTCAACAAAGTACTATCAAGCTGAATTCACAAAACTTCAAAATGCATTACATAGAATGGCCAGGTATCCCCAAAATGTAATATACTTATTAACAAGAAAAAAGAGAAAACCACATAATTATTCTGATAAAGAGTTTTATAAAGATAAAATATGACACTAATTCATAAAACAAACAAACAAACCAACAAAAAACAACAACAACAAAAAAAAACCTTTCAACTAAGTAGTAAAGGAAGGGAATTTGGTCAACCCAATAAGAGTCACCTGTTAAAAGCTTACAATCAACATCATGCTTAATAGTAAAAGACTGATTGTATGCTGCCTAAAATTGAGAAGAAAAATAAAGATGTCTGTTTTTTGCTACTTTCATATTCAACATCATAATAGTGATCTAGGTGGTACAATAGGGAGAGAGAGAGAGAGGAGAGAGAGAGTAGAGAGAGAGAGAGTAGAGAGAGAGAGAGAGAGAGAGAGAGAGAGAGACTGAAGTATATAGAGAGAGAGAGAGAGAGAGTAGAGAAGGAGGGAGAGAGAGAGAGAGAGAGAGAGAGAGAGAGAAGGAGGGAGAGAGAGAGAGAGAGAAGGGAAAATAAAAAGCATGAAAACTGTAAATAAAAAAGCAAAAAAGTGTTAGATGTGTTGGGGGAAAACTGAACTCCTCATATACTGCTAGTGGACAAGTAAAGTGCTACAACTGCTTTGGGATATATTTTGGCAGTTTATTTAAAAGATAAACATACATTTTCCAAATAACCTAGATATTCTACTCTTAGAAATCTACACATGGAAAAATAAACATATTCTCACACAAAGACTTATATAGTAATTTTCATAAAAGCATTATTTATAAGAGCCAAACAGTGGAAACCATCCACATGTCTATCAACTGCTGAAAGAATAAATAAAGTGTGTTTTTTTGTGAGTTGAATATTGTCCCCCAAAAGATATTTTCAAGTCCTAACCCTTGATATCTGTAAATGTAAACTTATTTGGAAATAAGGTCATTGCAAATGTAATCAAATTGATATGAGTTTATACTGAATTAGGGAGAGCCCTAAATTCACTGACTGATGCCCTTATAAAAACAGGAAAAGACACACAGACACATAAAGAAGAAGGCCAAGTGAAGACAGAGGCAAAAGTTGGAGTTATGCTGCCACAAGCCAAGGAACTCCTGAGGCCACCAGAAACTGAAAGAGGCAAGGAAATGTTCTTCCCTAGAGCTTTCAGAGGGAGCATGGCCTTAATGTCACCATGATTTTGGACTTCTGCCTCCAGAACTGTGAAAGAATAAATTTCTGTTAATTTAAGCTAAGTTTGTGGTGATTTATTATGGCAGCCCTAGGAAACTAATCCAGTTATATATTATATAATTTCCACACATTTCAGAAATAAAAAGAATGAGGTACAGTTACATTCTACAACATGGCTGAACCTTAAAATAATTCTGCTAAGTTTAAGAAGCCAGATATAAATATGAAATATTTAGAATCCATTCAAATAAAATATCTGGAAAAGGAAAATCTATCGATACTGAAAATAGATTAACAGTTGTCTAGGAGTAGATACAGGGATTGAACGCAATGAGCATGACTGATCATATTTGGGGGTGATGAAAATGTTCTAAAACTGGATTGTTTTTGCAATTCTGTGAAGTTACTAAATTTTATTGATTGTATACTTAAAATAGGTGAACTTTAGTACATAAATTATGCCTCAATAATGATGTTTAATAAAAAAAACGTATTTTCTAGCAACCAGTTTGTATGTATTCCTCTGATGAACCATTCTGATCTATGTAACAGGCATACTTTTAACTATCTTGTGTAGTCATAGATTTTTGGAAAGACATACACAAACATATGCCAAAACTGTAACAGCACCAAGTTCTATGCATCAATCCTAGTCCTAAAGATTTTTTTTTAAATTTATACTAGAAGCTTGTAACAAGTTAATGTCATCTCACAATAGGGACTAATACTGGAAATAATTTCTGAAAGGAGATGTAAGTGGTGAAATAAAATCAAACTCAAACAATAAACATGTGACTATTTGTTAACTCATGAAAATTAATACTGTGCTCAATTCAGAGAATTTACTGTATGATCATAATTATACTCAAGTCATGACAGGATTGATAATTCTTATTGAAAATGAATCTCAGACACTGGTATTACAGAAACTAATGAATAGTAAAATCACAATGGCATCATTAGTGACTAACAAATAATAACTCTATGATATTGCTTGGATACAGTAGTACATTGAAATAGTCAAAAATTCTGTAGCCAGAAAGAAACAAACAAAAGAGGAAAGAGGCAGAAAAGCAATACTTATTGAGCATTTATTATGTGCTATACTCTTTCATACACATTTGATCCTGGCATTTCCCTTGTAAGTTTGGTGTTATTACCCCTATTTAAGAGCTGAGGAAACTGAGGTTTATAGGCTGAGGAATCTGTCAAGATAAAATAGAAACTAGTATTTAAGCCCAGGTCTGTCTGAGTTGATCCACTATACTGTTGACCTGTTTGTTTGAAATGCTGAATTCATTGAGTCAGGAGAATGAGATTAAAAACCTGACTCCAGTCTGTATTAGGTTATTCCGGGGGATAAACCCAGGGATAATAATTTTTTAGAGCCCTGAAGGTGATTCCAATGTGCAACCAGAGTTGAGAATGACTGCTAAAAGAGAAATGGGATTCTCCAGGGGAAATATTATAAGTCTGGGAATCAGGACACTGTGCTTTAGTTGCTGTCACTGCCACTAATTTCTCCTGTGACATCTGGCAAGTCATTCAGCCCTGTTGCCATGGCACTCACATATTAAGAGAGGGAGATAGAAAACAAAAGGAAATATGTAATTGATATAGTGTGACAGAAGGTGATAAGTACATGGAGAAAAATAGATCAGGGTTAGGAGATTCGAAGTGCAGAATCATGGTGGGGCAGGAGGAAGGGAATAGAGCTATCATAGGAGAGTTAGAAATCTCATTGAGAAGGTAAATATGTAAATATTGGGAAAGTATAAGCATTATATGTTTATATGATGTTATAGGACAGTTCTAGACTCAAGGCATATGTTATCTTTCTCTTGATTCAAGAGAAAGAGTAAAAGCTATGTGCTTACATCTGTATAAATGAATAAGTATTTTCATTGAAACATTATCTATTATGGAAGATGATATTTAGGTTATCACTTCACAATGTAAACAATCAATTTGACTTTTTAAAACCATTCTGTTGACCAATTTTCACCAATTGTTGGAACCTGGCATGATTGATGCTTATATAACACTATTCAGTGACCCCTAAATCCAAACTATTAGTCAATTTGGTCTATTCAGTCCCAAATTAAGTGAAGATAAAAATTGGACACAGTAGTTATCTAATTATGTTTTAAAATGGTAAATTCAGTATCCTTCTATGGCTATGACCATATATTCTGCTAAAATTGTCTTATATATTCAGTGTTCTTTTTCAGCTTTACAGTTTCTGACCATGTCCATGTGCCATTGCACTCAAATAGCATTGTGAGATAATAAAAATGTGTTAACTACCAGTGTTGTCAATAGATTTTACTATTTATTAGTCTCTTTTGTGTGCTAATCTAAGTTTATATGTCTTAATAGAATTCATCCATTTCTGAATACCTTCTGCATAATTATGATCATATTGTGTGTTTTCTGAATTGCTAGCACAACGTTTACTGTCATGTGCTTAAAAGCCAAAAAAAAAAAAAAAGTGTCCTTTTTAATTTGCCTTGTTCTGTTTTCAGAATTCTAGCCTTTGTCTATTTGTCTCCTTTATATAAACCTTATGTGACTTATGTTAGCATCTGGCTTCCCAGTCTACTCAGTGATCTTCAGAGAAATCAAAAACCCATGTTTATGCAGTTGATACTGGACACAGTTTTAGCTACATATGGATATTTTGAGTGGCATTTAAGGATGGCTGTCGACTTCAGAAGGGATGTAATCCTGGTGCCAGAAAGCCATCTGTTAGCTCTGAGATTTCTTCATATTGTTTTTCTTGCCTGAAATTCCTCCCTCATTCTCCTTGCTCAACTCTGGCCACTTGCTGTTCTTCAAATATATCAAATATACTTAAGGCCCAAAACATTTACACTTGCTGTTGCCTATGCCTAGGAAACCCTTTCTGAGCTTTCCACATGGCCAACTCCCTCACTTCATTTAATTATCTCCACATCAGAAAGGCATTCATGCACATCCAATGGGAAATATTTATATCTTTCACTATCCCTTTTGCTCTATCCCTTAAGTAGGGTAGGTGGCCTGGCCATGGTCTACTGAGCTGTAATACTGAAAATTAGATGCTAAAAATTATCTAATATGTAGATACACATAATAAGGGAACCATTAAAACAGGGGCACCAAAACATCTTTTTAAAATAATTTGATATCATTAAGTTAGTCACCATAGGACTTTCTTAAACTTATTTTTAATTACATATGAGGGGGTGGGAGTAGGGAACAATGTTCTTTTCAGTGCCTTGGATCTCTAACGCTCTTACTCCTACCCTAGAACTATGTCACTATTTTTGGACAAACTATATTCCGTGCTAAGTGCATTTAGATAACATATCTCATGCATATTATTTAGTCACTTCAAATATGAACATATGCTGAGTTCTTTACCTTATAAAAAAGAGCTCTCAAGATAAAGAAAATACATTTTTCTCCTTACTTCCTTATTTAAAAAGCATCATATTCAGTATGTTGTTTTATTTAAAAAAAAAAATATTGTGGTAACTACAGATGCTGATCACACTCTAGTTATTCTACATTGATTTTGAAGGTGACTCCTCAAACAGAACATATACTAACCATAAGCTGAAAGAGAATTTAACCATCCTCTATCACTGTCTCTCTTAAATGTACTCGTGTGCCCTATGATTCTAGAAGTTGCTATTTAATGATGAAGAGGAACTGTGAATTTTAGTGTTGAATGGCCAATATGACTAAAGCAGACACGTAATTGTAGATTCTCTGGGTGCATGATGCTTACATATTTTTTTTCTAACTTCAAGGCACTGTTGATCCCACACAATTCAGTCTATTACATTTCCCCCTTTCTATCACCAGCATATTAATGCTCTTCATCACCACTCTTTGATAATATGTCACATGTCACATTCTCCATCCTATGAAATATATGATCTAGAGCTATTTAATAGCTGAAATATTATGATTCTGGGCTACTGAGCACAACTGATTGGCACAATAAACTGCTAGGAGACTCTTATCTGAGGTGGACAGAATTCTTTCCAATGTAGTCCTAAGGGACCCTTCAGTAATTAAAAAAAAAAAATAGTAAGTTAAAGTCCTTCCTATGTGTATGTTGCCAGGCAGCTCTAAATGGAGTACCAATAGATTTTCTTTTTCCATGACTCACCCTAAAACAAATCAAGTGCAGCCAGTGGAAATTGGAGAGTTTTACTAGAGACCCTTCTGTTATCAGTTTAAAAAGTATTTTAAAGTCTATTCATCCCCAGATATAACACTATAAAGCAACTTGATGTATGCAAGAAAGTTATTTTCTTAAACTGCTATCTCTAACCTAGATCATCAGTTTAAAAGAAAATCACACTTGCCCATACACCTACATATGTAGTGATTTTTAAAAAAATAAAAATAAAAATAAAAAACTTAAGAAAACTTAAGCTTTTGTAAACCTGAAAGGTATTCTATGGCCTAAAGAAATCTTTCATGTTTCCCCAACCACACATATCCACCCTAATGTGAACACATTTTAGAGGTGAAGAAGCTCTAGTTAGTTAAAATGACACCCGATTCAAGATTCTAAGTTTGAAGACAGATATTTCCTCAAATGAAATTTGAAAGTTTACATTTTAAATTTGAGTATTGCTATTCAAACATTTTAAACATAATGTCATTTTTAAAACTGATAAATATTTAGAATGGAAAATTCTGCAGATGAGTGACATTTTGATGGCAAAATTTCCAGAGATCAAAGAAAATGATGCTGGATTGGCTTGTGTGCAATAATTCTGTATTAATGTGCTCTAATTGCCTATGATATTCTTGTATTACTTGTGATTAATTGTTATATAGGGTAGCTTTATATATGTAAAATTCTCTTAAATTCTGTACCAGAGGAAGCTGCACACTGTACTGACAATAGATTGACCTATTTGTTGGAAAACATCTGAAAAATTATAAGATATTATTATCTGGAAATACCTATAAGCTACTATAGAGTTAATTTTTAAAAATGCTTTGTTATTTCACTACTTCAAATGTTATTTCCTTCAGTTCCATAACCAATAATAATTTCCTGCATTAAAAAAAAAAAGGCTCAGAGGACAAGTCAAAATGGCATAGAAAGTAGATCCTATGTTCTCCTCCTCTCGTGACCACACCGAAATTATAATAAAACTACAGAAAAGCCATCATTGGAAATCACCTGAGGTTTGGCTGAACTGAAGTCCTACAACTGGAGACATACATAAGATGGCACCTTGAACTGGTAATTGGGGCAGAGATACAAAATGGTGCCATCCAATAACCATGTGTGGCAGTCGAGAATCGGAAGGGATATCTTACCTGTAGAGCCCCTCTTCTTCTCTGGAGGAGCAACAAGTCCCAGCTTCACACTGGGCTCCCCAGCCCAGGGTTCCAGTGCCTGGAAGAGAAGTTGCCACAACCTCTAGCTGTGAAATCATCAGAGATTGTGGCTGAGTGAGATAGAGGGCTAAGGGAGTTGCGGAGGTTCCTCTTAAAGGGCCTACCCAGACTTGGTGACAGAGTCACTCACTCTGAGCTCCAGTGCTGGAACAGCTGCTTGAAGACTGCTAGGGACATACATGGAGGTACTGAATTGTTGAGCCAGGGCAATGGCTGGAGGGATGGTTTTCTCCCTATAGAAGTGTTGTTAGAGGTCATTGTTACTTTGTTGAGTCCTCTCCCCTCCCAGTGTGGCAACCATATCTGAATCTCCATCAACCTGATTAACACAGGTCGTTCTGCCCAGGTGATTCCCTAATCCCGCCTTTCCC
Source organism: Pteropus medius (assembly GCF_902729225.1). NCBI lineage: Eukaryota > Metazoa > Chordata > Mammalia > Chiroptera > Pteropodidae > Pteropus > Pteropus medius. The sequence continues at coordinate 923,997 of NW_024345861.1, read as the reverse complement.
AATATGCAGGCCCACCTAAGCTGCGTCCAGTGGATTATTCCATACAAATGGCGTGTCTTGGCTCATCCAGCAGACTTTCATAAAATCTCTCAAAGACTCATAAAACCTAAAGAAGCAGCATCTGGCCACAGCAAGAGGTATGAACCTCTTGCTGAGCAGCCTTAAGCCTTGCACTAGTGGCAGCTGGCCCGGTTCCTGGTTTGGCCTCTTGAGGCATTTGTATGCCCAACATAGGTGATAGCCATCTGCAGATTGTTTGGTGACACTTAACGGGTGTCTCTGGAAATGTAAAAGCTGCAGCTGAACTTGGCTTACAGCTGGGCCCCTCCTAGGAGGCCCTTAGGCCAGAATACCCAGTTGCCTACTTTGTCTAGTGTCGGAGCCAGAGCACCAACAAAGCTGCATCAGAAAGGACATAACCGAAGGGCAGACTGAGCAGGCTCCAGAATCCTGCTAAAGTGAACCCTGCTCCATAGGGTCAGCCCCTCACTAGCAAATCCTCACAACCAATCAGCCTGGAGGTCAATACTGTCCAATGATGTGCAAACAGCATCTAAAAGGTCACACAAAATTCATAGAAGAGACACACCTTGAGCACCTCACTCAGGTGACCAGTGAAGACTGTGCTACTGGGCCCCACAAAAACATTTACTACATAAAGCCACTCTACTAAGACCAGGAGACTTAGAAGCACTACCTAATATATAGAAACAAACACAGGGAGGCAGCCAAAATGGAGAGACAAAGAAACATGTCCCACATGAAAAAACAGAACAAAGCTCCAGAAAAATAACTCAACAAAATAGGGACAAGCAATCTACCAGATGCAGGGTTCAAAACACTGGTTATTTATGCTCAATGAACTTAGGGGAAGGGTAGATGGACTCAGGGAGAACTTTAACAACGGGATAGAACACATAAAAATGGAGATAGAAAACATAAAAGGAAACCAGTCAGAAACAAAGACTACGATATCTGAGATGAAGAGTGTATTAGAGGGAATCAAAAAATTGGAAGAAGCAGAAGACCCAATCAGCAATTTAGAAGGTTGGGTAGTAGAGGACACTCAATCAGAATGGCAACAAGAAAAAAAGAATTCAAAAAAAATGAGAATAATTTAAGGGGCCTCTGAGACATCAAGCATAACAACATTTGCATCATAGGGGTAGCAGAAGGGGAAGAGAGAGCAAGAAATTGAAAACCTATTTGAAGAAATAATGACAGAAAAACTTCCTTAACCTATTGAAGGAAATAGACGTACAAGCCAATGAAGCTCAGAGAGTTACAAACAAGATGAAACCAGAGGCCCACACCAAGATACATCATAATTAAAATGCCAAAGTTTAAATACAAAGAATCTTAAAAGCAGCAAGAGAA
>NW_024345861.1:850412-918051 GCF_902729225.1 Pteropus medius | reverse complement strand
GAAATATATCAGAAAAAAATTACTAAGAGTAATATTGGAGTTTATCGCCTGTTTTCTTCTAGAAGTTTTATGGTTTTGGGTCTTACATTAAAGTCTTTAAACCATTTTGAGTTTATTATATATGGTGTACGAAAGTGGTCCAATTTCATTCCTTTGCATGTATCTGTCCAGTTTTCTCAACATATTTGTTGAAGAGACTGTCTTTACTTCATGGTATATTCTTGCCTCCTTTGTTATAGATTATGACCATATTGGTGGGGATTTATTCCTATTCTCTCTATTCTGTCCCACTGATTGATGTGTCTGTTTTTATGCCAGTATCATGCTGTTTTGATGCATATAGCCTTGTAGTATATAGTTTGATATCAGGTAGAGTAAAACCTCCAACTTTGTTCTTTCTCAAGATTGCTGTGGCTTTATGGTTCCATATAAATTTTTGGATTATTTATTCTAGTTCTCTGAAAAATGCCTTTGGTATTTTGATAGGAATTACACTGAATCAATAGATTTCTTTGAGGAGTATGGCCATTGTAACTATGTTGATTCTTCCCATTCATAAGATATATACTATTTATTTGTATCTTCTTCAATTTCTTTCTTCAGTGACATAATTTTCTGAGAATAGGACTTTGCATTCTTGTTTAATTTGATTTCTAGGTATTTTATTGTTTTTGATGCAAAGGTAAATGTGATTGTTTACTTAACTTTTCTTTTAGTTCATAATTGTTGTATAAAAGTACAACCAATTTCTGAAAATTAATTTTGTAACCTGCTACTTTACTGAATTTATTTATCAGTTTTAAGATTTTTTTTGCTGGAATCTTTAGGTTCTCTCTATATAGTATCACATCATCTGCAAATAATGACAGTTTCACTTCTTCCTTTTCAATTCAGATGCCTTTTATTTCTCTTTCTTACCTGTTTGCTGTAGCTGGGACTTCCAATACAATGGTGAACAGAAGCGGTGGAAGTAGGCATTTTTGTCTTGTTCCTTCTATTAAGGAAAATGATTTTAGCCTTTCTCCATTGAGTATGGTGTTAGCTGTAGGTTTGTCATGTATGTCCTTTATTATGTTCAGGTATGTTTCCTCTATTCACAATTTGATGAAAGATTTTAACATAAATGGATGCTGGATTTTGTCAATTGATTTTTCTGCACCTATCAATATGATCATATGATTTATATCTTTCAATTTGTTAAGGCAGTATATCATATTAATTGATTAGTGAAGATATATATATATATGTGTATATATATATATATATATATGGAAATCATCTGTACTTATGATTTTATTAGAAAATACATTTTGACCTCTAGTCAATCAACTTACATATATTTATTTATTTGTTTGTTTATTTATTTATTCATTTATTCATTTATTTATTTATTATTTATGGTGACATTGGTTAACAAAATCCAATAAATTTCTACTGTATATTTTAATAGTAAGGCATATATATACTTACACTGCGTGTTCACCTCCCATAGTTAGATTTCTTTCTGTCACCACATGTTTGACCTGATTTATTGTATTGACTTCTCCCCTTCTCGTCCCCCTACTGTCTAGTAATCACTAGTCTATGTTCATGTCCATGTGTCTCTGTTTGTCCTGCTCATTTGTTGCTTTTAGGTTTATATCCCACATATGAGTGATATCATGTGATTTTCCACTTTTTCTGTCTGGTTTATTTCACTTATCATGATTACCTCTAAGTCCATCCATATTGTTGCAAATGGCAGTATTTCATCTCTTCTTATGGCTGTGTAATATTCCATTGTATATATATGACACAGCTTCTTTAGCCAATCATCTATCGTAGGACACTTTGATTGCTTCCATGTCCTGGCCACTGTGAATAATGCTGCTATTAACATCGGAGTGAAAATATCTTTTCAGATATGAGTTTTCAAGTCTTTGGGGTAAATTCCCAGTAGAGGGATTGCTGGATCATATAGTAGATCAATTCTTAGTTTTTTGAGGAAACTCCATACTGTTTTTCTTAGTGACTGTACCACTAAGTTTTGCAGTATGACCAGCAGTGTATGAGGGTTCCTATTTCTCCACATCCTCTCTAACATTTGTTACATGTCCTGTTGATTATAGCTATTCTAGCAGATGTGAGATGGTATCTCATTTTGGTGTTGATTAGCATTTCCTTAATAGCTAGCAATGTTGAGCATCTTTTCAAGTATTTATTGGCAATTTGTATACCCTCTAGGAAGAAGTGTTGGTTGAGGTCCTCTGTCCATTTTTCTGATTAGACAATTTGTTTGTTTGTTTTTTGTTGATGTTATTGAGTTGCATGAGTTTTTTCTATATTTTGGATATTAGGTTCTTATCGAAGGCTTTGCTTGCAAGTATATTATTCCATTCGGATGATTGTCTGTTTATCTTTGTGATAGTTTCATTAGTTGTGCAGAAGCTTTTTTTATTTGATGTAGTACCATTCATTTATTTTGGTTTGACTTACTTTCTTTTGAGGTCGAATTTATAAAATCCTCTTTAAGTCCAAAGATTTGAGTTAAGTTGCTATGTTTCTTTTTGCACAATTTATCATTTCATGTCTTAAAATCAGGTCCTTAATTCATTTTGAGTCAATTTGGTGTGTGGTGATAGAAAACAGTCTAGATTCATTCTTTTGCAGATAGCTTTCCAGTTTTCCTAGCACCATTTATTGAAGAGACTTTCCTTTCTCCACGACATGGTTTTGGCTTTTTCATTGAAGATTATTTGCCCATATGAATATAGGTTTACTTCTTGACTCTCTATTCTGTTCCACTGGTCCATGTGTCTGTTTTTTTGTGCCAATACCATGCTGTTTTGATGATTGTTGCTTTGGAGCATAATTTAAAGTCGGAAAGTGATGCCTCCAGCCTCGTTTTTTTTTCTCAGGATGGCTTTGGCAATTTGGGATCTATTGTGCCTCCATGCAAATATGAAGATTATTTGTTCTATTTCTTTAAAAATGCTGATGAAATTTTGGTGGGGATTACGATAAATCTGAATGATGCTTTAGGTAATGAGGTCATTTTAAATATGTTTATTTATCCAATCCAAGAACAGGGAATATCTTTCAATTTCTTTGTATATTCTTCGATTTCTTTTAATAGAGTCTTATAGTTTTCATTATATAGGTCCTTAACATGTTTCATTAAAATTATTCCTAAGTATTTTATTTTTTTGTTGCAATTGCAAAAGGAATTAATTTTTCTACTTCTGTTTCTGACACATTATTACCGTACAAGAATGCTATAGATTTTTGAACATTAATTTTGTATGCAGAATCTTTACTGTATTTGCTTATTGTTTCTAGAAGTGTTCTTGTGGAGTTTTTAGTGTTTTCTGTATAGAGGATTATGTCTTCCACAAATAGTGACAGTTTGACATCTTTGTTTTCTATTTGGATGCATTTTGTATCTTTCTTTTGCCTGATTGCACTCGCTAGAATCTCCAATGTTATACTGAATAACAGTGGCAATAGTAGACAGCCTTGCTGTGTTCCTGATCTTAGAGGGATGGTTTTTAATTTTTCACCACTATGTATTATGTTGTCTGAGTGTTTGTCATATATGGCTTTTATTGCGTTAAAGAATTGTCCTTCTATACTGATTTTGTTAAGTATTTTGATCATAAATGGATGCTGTATCTTGATGAAAGCTATTTCTACATCCATTGGTATGATTATGTTATTCTTATTTTTTATATTTGTTTATGAAGTGTATCACATTAATTGATTTGCGTATGTCGAACCATCCCTGTGCTCCTCGGATGAAGCCCATTTGATCGTGGTGTATAATCTTTAAAATATGTTGCTGTATTCAGTTCACTAATATCTTATTTAGGATTTTTGCATCGGTGTTCATGAGAGATGTTGGTCTGTAGAGTTCCTTTTTTTGTTTTATCTTTACCAAGTTTTGGTATCAGTGTAATATTGGCCTCATAAAATGAGTTGGGAAGTATTGCCTCCTCTTCAATTTTTTGGAAGAGTTTGAGGAGAACAGGTATTAAATCTTTGAATGTTTGATAGAATTCATTGGTGAAGCCATCTGATCCTGGGCTTTGACTTTTTAGTAGGTTTTTGATGATTGTTTCAATTTCCATACTGCTGATCGATATATTTATATTTCCTAGTTCTTCTTGAATCTGTCTAGAAAGTTTGATTTTTATAACTACTTGTCCATTACTTCTAGGTTTTTACATTTGATGTTATATACTTTTTCATAGTATTCTTGTATGATCCTTTGTATTTCTGTGGTGTCTGTCATAATTTAGCCTCTTTAATCCCCGATTTCATTAATTGTGTCCTTTCTCTTTTTTCTTTAGTGAATCAAAACAGAGGTTTGCCAATTTTAATATCCTTCTCAAAGAACCAGCTGTTCGTGCATTTATTTTTTCCATTTTTTTTGTTTGTTTTCAATTTCATTTATTTCTAGTCTAATTTTGATTATTTCTTTCCTTCTGCTGACTTTAGGCTTCATTTGTTCATCCTTTTCCAGTTTTTTTAAGATGAAGAATGAGATTGTTGAATTGAGCTTGGTTTTGTTTTTGGAGCTAGGCCTGTCTAATATGAATTTTCCTCTTATGACTGCTTTTGCCATGTCCCAAAAGTTTTGAGATCCTGTACTGTCATTATCATTCATTTTTGTATCTCTTTATCTCTTTTATTTCTTTTCTAGCCCAGTTATTCTTCAGTAGCTTGTTGTTTAATCTCCATGTATTTGTGGTTCTTCCTGCTTTCCTTTTGCAATTGATCTCTAGTTTCAAAGCATTGTGATCCGAGTCTATTTTTGGTATGACTTCACCCCTCTAATATTTATTGAGGCTATCTGTGTCCCAGTATGTCATCAATCCTAGAGAACATTCCGTCTGCACTAGAGAAGAATGTATAAGCAGTTGTTTTGGGATGAAAGGCTATGTAAATATAAATTATGTCTAGTTGGACTTGTGTCATTTAAGGATGTTATTTCCTTATTCATTTTTTGTTTGAATGAAGGGTCCATATCCAACAGTGAGGTACCTAGGTCCACTGCTATGATAGTGTTTTGGTCTGTTTCTCCCTTTAATTCTGTTAGTAATTGCTTTACATATTTTGGAGCTCCCTGATTGGGAGCATAGATATTAAGAAGTGTTATGTGTTCTTGATGCATGATTCCCTTTATCATTATGAAGTGTCCTTCAGTATCTTTCTTTACCTCTTTTATTTTGATATCAATTTCATCCAATATTAGTACCACTTCTCCCGTACTTTTCTGAATGTCATTTGCTTGAGATATCATTTTCCACCCTTTCACTTTGAGTCTATATTTGTTTTTGGAGCTGAGATGTGTTTCCTGGAGGCAGATGTGTCTCCTGTATACAGTTGGGTTTTGTGTTTTGAGACAATCAGCCATTCTGTGCCTTTTTATTGGTGAGTTCATTCCATTTACATTTAGGGAGATTATTGAAATATGAGTTTTCTTAAAGCCATTTTATCTTTTGCTTTCAGGTAGTTCAGTGTTTACATTGCTTCCTTGTCCTTGTGTTTCTGTTTTCTTTATTTTGTGGTTTTCCTCTCTGGTCCTTCTTGTTTTATGTTTTATACTTCAGTTTAATTATTTGAGGTGTGGTTACCATTATGAATATGTAAAGAATACACACACACACACACACACACAATCATCCATTTTCTTCTGTGTTGCCTATTCTCCATTGCCCTTTGCGAATTTGGATCTTTGAATCCTCCCCTTTTCAATCATCGTTGTCTTAATTTGTCCCTATGTATGCTGAACGTTCATTACTATCTTGCTATAGCAAATCTTTTCTTATTGTTTAAACTTGTAATACCCCATTCTTAGTAAAGTTTGCTCTCCTCTGCCTCTATCAGCGTGCTAGCCATCTTACTCCTAATGATGTATATTTTTCATCATCTTGTTTTATGCAAGCTCACCCCTTTTAGTATTCCGGTAATGCAGGTGTCATACTGGATAATTCCCTCAATTTTTGTTTGTCTGGCAAGGTTTTTATTTCTCCTTCATAACTAAAGTAGAGCTTAGCTGGATACATTATTCTTGGCTGGTAATTTATTTAATAGTTTGTATATTTAATTCCACCCCTTTCCTGCTTGTAATGTTTGTGCTGAGAAGTCCGGCAATAATCTAATGGGTTTTCCTCTGTAGGTTACCATTTTCTTTTTCCTGGCTGCCCTGGGAATTTTTTCTTTGTTGTTGACTTTCGATAATTTTAATACAATGTGTCTTAGAAAAGGCCTTTTTGAGTTGAGATAATGGGGGTTCTGTTGACTTCTTGAATTCCAAGCTGCAGCTCATTCCTCAGATTTGGGAAATTTTTGTCACTTATTTGTCTGAAAATGTTTTCTGGTTCTTGCTTCCTTTCCCCGCCTTTGAGAGTGCCCATTATTCTTATGTTTCCTCTCCTAATGGTATCAGCTAGTCCTTGAATTTCTTTTTCATTATTTTTCCTTTTTCAGTTTCTCTCTTCTTCCTTATGATTTATTTCTGGATATCTTTCTTCGATATCATTGATCCTTACTTCCATTTGGTTGATTCTAATTCCCAAGGTTGCTATTTCATTTTTCACTTCTTGCAGTGTGTTTTTATCTCCAGAAGTTTTCTATGGTTCTTTTGAGGGCTTTCAATCTCCTTGCTAAAGAACTCATTCTGCTCATCTAGTTTTTTTTTTCCAATTCCTGAAATTATTTATCTGATTTGTTTCAGATCTCATTGAGTTTTTTTTTTCAGAATTTCCATCCTGAATTCTCTGTCATTTAAGTCTCATATTTCTATATCTGCAAGCTTATTTTCTGAAGATTTTTCTCTTTCTTTCTGAGATGCCTTGTCACCTGGTTGTTCATGGTGTTTAATGGACTATTTTTCCGTCTAGGCATTAATGAAGTGTATTCTGCTTTTTCTTTCTTTCTTTCTTTCTTTTTTCCCAGAAAGAAGATTTATTATATAAAGGTCTCTCTAGTCTGTTGTAAAGAAGTCTTTTTTTTTTTTTTGATTTCCAGTTGGTATCGTCTAAGATTCTCGGATCTCTGATGTATATAGATCCTTAATAATGCCTTTTTTTCCTTTATAGATGTTTAATCACGCTCTCTACTCTCAGTCTCAGTCTCTGTCAGTGTTAGTGACAGTTTCAGTAGCATTTGCTGAGATTCCCCTGGGGATCTGCGGTGTTAGTTCTCAGAGAGTATGGGGTGAGCGTCCCTCTGGGTTGGGAGATGGAGATTGTGACTCAGCCTCAGTTTGCATCTACGGCTGGTAAAAATCAACTGTTATTTCTTTGCTGTCCACATTTCTCTGCTTTCCCCACTTCTCTGCTTTCTGCCCTGATGGTTGGGGCCTGCTGCTGGCCTCATGGAGCTCACAGTTCTCCAAAGCAGTGCTGTTCAGGAAACTCGACCCACCTTCTTCCCTGCCCCCTCCTCCTACAGGAGCTCTGGTTGCGAGAGGCATCTTCTTTGTTTCTCTCAGTCCACCACTCAGCAACAACTAGCATTAATACCTGTGGTAGCTCTTATGCACAGATCCCACGCTCAGCCTTACTGGTGTGCAGTTTGAGTGTTTTTGTTGTTGTTGTTGTTGTTGTTGTTGTTGTTGTTGTTGAGTTTTATATGTTCAGCTTGTTGTTGTTTCAAGGGGAGAGATCTGGAGATGTCTCTCACTCCGCCATGTTTCCAACGTCACAGATTTGGGATATTAAACTAACCTTATATTCCACAGATAAACTCAATTTTAACATCGTGTATGATATTTTTAATGTATTGTTGAACTCTGTTTGCTAATATTTTGTTGAAAATTTTTGCATCAATATCATCGAGCATATTGCCCTATAATTTTCTATTTTTGTAATGTTTTTGTCTAGTTTTGGAATCAGAGTTTTTGTGCCCTTGTACAAAACCTACTCTGCTCTTAAGGGTTTTAAAATAGCTTGAGAAGAATAGATTTTAATTTTTCTTTGAAGATTTGGTAAAATTTACCTATGAAGCCCTCTGGTCCAAGACTTTTGTTTTTTGGAAGTTTTTTGATTCCCGATTTGATTTCATTGGTGGTAATTGGTTGGCTCAGCTTTTCTGATTCTTCTTGATTCAGACTTGAGAAATTGTACTTTTCTACGAATGTATCCATTTTTTCTAGATTGCCCAATCGTTGGCATAAAATTGCTTGTAGTATTTAATAATAATCTTTTGTATTTCTGTGAAATCCATAGTTCTCCTTTTTAATCTGATTTTAATTATTTAAATAAATACTTTCTTGATGAGTATGGTTAAAGTTTTATCAATTTTGCTTATCTTTTCAAAGAGCCAGCTCTTGGTTTCACCGATTATTTTTCTACTGGTTTTTTTAGACTCTATTTCATTTATTTCCTCTCTGATCTTTATTATGTCCTTCCTTCTACTATGTTTGGGTTTTATTTCCTTTTCTTCTTCTAGTTCTTTTAGTGTAAGGTTAGATTATTTATTTGATTTTTTTCTTGTTTCTTGAGGTAGGCCTCTATTGCTATGAATTTCCCTCTTAGGACTGTTTTTGCTGTGTTTCATAGATTTGAGTTATTTTGTTTTCATTTTAATTTGTCTCTAGGTGACTTTTTATTTCTTCCTTGGTCTCATTGTTAACTTACTCATTGTTTAGTAGCATATTGTTTAGCTTCTATGTTTTTGTATATTTCCAGGTTTGTTTGTTTGTTTGTTTGTTTTCCCTGTAGTTGAGTTCTAGTTCCATGCCATTATGGTCAGAAAACACACTTGACATAATTTCAATCTTCTTAAATGTATTGATAGTTTTTTGTGGCCTAACATGTGGTCTATGCTGGACAAAGTTCCATGTGCTCTTGAGAAGAACATATATTCTGCTGCTTTGGGGTGAAACACTCTGAAAATATTAAATTCAACTGGTCTAGTGTGTCATTTAAGGCTGCTGTTTCTTTGTTCATTTTCTGTCTGGAAAATATGTTCATTGGTGTCAATGGGGTGTTAACATCTCCTACTGTGAATCCATTACTGTCATTCTCTCCCTTTATGTGGGTCAATAATTGCTTTATATACATAGCTTCTCCTATGTTCGGTGCACCTACTTTCACTAGAGTAATGTTCTCTTATTGTATTTATTCTTTTGTCATCATATAATGCCCTTTTTCTCTTGTTATAGGCATTGATTTAAAGTAGATTTTGTTTGATGTAAGTATTGATTCTTCAGCCTTTTCCCCCACTTGCGTAAATATCTTTTATCCATCTCTTTTCTTTCAGTCTCTGTGTATTATCTGATATGAAGTGGGTCTCTTGTAGATAGAATATGTACTTTTTTTTAACCCATTCAGTTACCCTATGTTTTTTATTAGAGTATTTATTCCATTTACACTTAAAGTAATTATTTGTAGGTACCCAGTTATTGCCATTTTATTATTCATAGTTATTGTTTTACTCTCTTCTTTTTACAGAAGTCCCCTTAACACTTCTTGTAATTCTGGCTTGTTGAAAATGAATTACTTTGGCTTTTCTCTATTTGGGAAGCCCTTTATCTCATCTTCAGTTTTAATTGATAGCTCTGCTGTGTAGACTAGTCTTGGTTGTAGGTTCTTGTTTTTCATGACTTTAAATATTTCATGGCCATTCCTTCTGGCTTGCAACATTTTTGTTGAGAAATAAGCTGACATTCTTATGGGAGTACCCTTGTAAGTCACTAGCTGCCTTTCTCTTGTTGCATTTAAGATTTTCTCTTTATCTTTAACCTTTGGCATATTAATAATGATGTGTCTTTGTGTGGGTCTGTTTGGGATCATCTTGTTTGTAACTCTCTGAACTTTCTGAATGTGTTTGTCTATTTTCTTTGTTAGGTAAAGAAGTTTTTTCTACCATTATTTCTTGAAATATTTTCATAATCCCTTGTTTTCTCTCTTCTCCTTCTGGTACCTTTATGATGTGGATGTTGGTGCATTTGATGTTATCTCAGAGGTCTCAAATTTTCTTCATTATTTTTAATTTTTTCTTGTTGCTGTTTTGATTGGGTGTTTTCTGCTATCTTGTCTTCCAGCTCACTGATTTGATCCTGTGCTTCATCTAATTTACTGTTGAGCCCTTCTAGTAGATTCTTAAAGTTATTTTATTCTTAATGTTTTGACTTTTTTATGGTTTCTGTATCCTTTTTTATGCTTACTATCATTCTGTCGAACGCCTCACTAAAATCATTTATACTCCTTTTAAGTTCATTGAACATCCTTATAACCAGTGTGTTAAACTCTGTCTCTGGTAGGTTGCTTGCCTTTATTTTCTTTAGGTTTTTTTAAATCTGGGGTTTTCTTGTGTTATTTCATTTGTGACATGTTTCTTTGTTTGTTTGTTTGTTTGTTTTTAATTTTAGTTGCATCTCTATATTTGTTTCTATGTATTAGGAAGATTTGTTACATCCCCCAGCCTTTCCCAGGTGGCTTTATGTAGTAAGTTTCCTTTGTGGCCTAATGATAGTCTCCTGATCACCTGCATCAAGAGCTCTTGGCAGGTTCCTTTTGTGAGTTGTATATTTTATCCTGTTGTAGCTAAGCCTTAATTGTTTTTAGCATGTCAGCATATGGATTGACTCTTGGGATGACTGGCTGTGGTGATTTGCCACATGCACAGGGTATGAGCTGCTGTATGGGGGCTGACTCCTCAAAGTGGGATCTGCCCCAGCACTCTCGTGCACCTGTTAAGATGATTCTTTGAGTGTTCTGCTTAGGGGGCTATTCAGGTGGTGCTCTGTTGTGGTCTGACACCAGCCTCTGGATGTGTTGGTTTTGGGACCCCTTGGGAGGGGCTCCTGTATAGGCCCAGGTCAGCTACTGCTTTTGATTGTTTGAGGTTACCTGATAGGAGCTACAAAGCAATCCACACATAGCTGCTGCCAGTGTTGGATCTGGAGGCAAATGTGAGAGACTACACTACAAGCCGAGGTCAGTTACCCCAGTACCAAGCCTATGGTGGCTCAGCAAAAAGACCAGTGCCCTTCAAGGCCTAAGGCTGTCTGCCAGTTGCCTGTAAGTCTCTGCAGCAGAAAGAGCCTTTGATTGGTATGGGAGTTGGATAGGGCAGGGACCCAGGATGTGACCAGCATAAAGTGCAGAATCATGTTTCGTTCCAATGTTATATCTGCAGCTTCCTATAAAAGTCTCAAATTGCAGCAAAGCCAACTGCTGTTTGTCTCAGGTCCCAGACACCAGAGATGTATTCAAGATATACTATAGTTTGGGGCAGGGCCTGTGGCCGGCCATGAAATTCTCTTCCTGGAATGCACTGTCTGTGTGCCGGTATGTGATATGAGAATTGTTTTATGTTGTTGACCTCACAGCTCAGGGAAAGCACTGGTTGAGCAAGGCTGCCAGACAATGAGCTGGCTGTGGGCAATTTGTGGGTTGAGTGGTGCGGGGTCTCAGGGAGACACAGGATGGAGTGAGATGATTCCATCAGGCCAAGGTAGATTGCTGTAAGAGCTAAGCCCATGGGCTCCTATAAAAGTCACAAATCACAGCAAGACCAGCCACTGTCCACTTTGGCCCATAGACCCCAGTGATCCACCCAAAAGACACTGCAGTACAGGCTGATACCAGTGGCTTGCCACCAAGTATCCCTCATAATGTATGGGATGCACACAGATGGTATGAGCTGAAGGCTGCTGCCTGCTCTTGAATTCATAGCCCAGGAAGGGTGCATTTTGGGGCTAGCAGACTGGCAATGGCTCACAGCAGGCAATTTGTGGGTTGGGTGGAGTGAGGTCCCAGGGAGACACAGGATGGAGTGGGCTGATCTCACCAGACCAATACACCTTTAGAATTGGCCATGTTGGGGGTGGGTTCAACATAGGCAATATGGCTCCCATCTTTAGATTGTCCCAAAGAGGGGCCTGACAAAGGAACAATGTTGACTGTCCTTATAGCCCTTCTTCCTGAGCCATACAACTCAGTATTTCCTCGTATGCCTCTTGCACCTCCAGAGCAGCTGGCCCTCCACTGGCACCTAGGGTGACTGTCTGCGAGTGAGTGAGTCTGTGCATGGGCTCTTTAATGGGAACATCTGAGTTTTCAAGTTCCTGCTATTTCACCCAGATGGCCAGAATCCCCAGAGATTTTTACAGTCAAATTTTGTGGGAGCTCCTCTTCCCAGGACTGGAACCCTGGGCTGGGAGGCCCCTGTGTAGGGCTAGGGCCCTTCATTCCTTCAGGGGGCCCTCTGCAGCCACACTTTCCCTCCCGGTGCTCAACGGTCATGCACAGGTCCAGTACCTGCCTGCTTTGCATATCTGCCCCTCCCACTGGTTTCGATGTGGCTTTTTCATTATATCCTCAGATGTTCATGTTATAATCAGCTAGAATTCAGGTGGTTCTCCAAGTTGTTTATTTTATAATTTGATTGTAATTTAATGTGGTCCTGGGAGGACACAAACTCTGCTTTTACCTAGCCTGTCATATGACCGGAACTCCTTCATTTACTTTTTGAAAAAATGGTTTTGTTGCAAAAAAGTGTTTACAACTCTTGCTATAGCCTATGTGCATTACATTCATTATTAGTGTCAATCACAACTACTGCTTTCTAATCCTAAATTGCTCCTATTTGTAGGTCAACAGAGAACATTCAAACAAATAATTTCCATAATTTACTAGCTGTTAAGAAATTACGGTGTGTTTTCAGTCAAGATGATGAAGTAGTTAAGTGCTGTGCTTGCCTCCTCTCATAACCATTTCAAAATTACAACTAAACTACAGAACAATCATCATTGAGAATTGCCTGAAGACCGACTGAAGAGAAGTCCTATAACTAAGGATATACAGAAGAATCCACATGGAGACTATTAAGAGGGGCAGAGACTAGAAAATGGGAAGGGATGTCTTGTCTGTGGAGGCCCCTCTGAGGAGCAAGGCGTCCCAGCCCCATACCAGGATCCTCAGCCCAGGGTTCCGGTGCCAGGAAGAAAAGTCTCCCAAACTTTGTGTTATGAGAAACAGCAGAGGTTGTGTCTGAGTGAGACGAAAGGTGGCTAAAGGATCTGATGTTCATCTTAAAGGGTCTGCACATGGACTTACTTTCTGATGGACTCAATGTATCTGAGCTCCAGTGCTAGAGCAGCAGCTCAAATGGTGCCAGGGACAAATGTGGAGGAACTGAATTGTCTGGCTTTAGGGCAAGAAAAGGAAGTGCAGCTCTACCCAAAACAGATGTACTCGCAGAAGCCATTGTTTTTTGTTGTTGTTTGTTTGTTTGTTTGTTTTTGAGCCTTCCATCTACCCAGCTTGCAGGCTCAGGCACAGGTGGGTTCCATATCTGAATCTCCATCAACCTAGATAAGACCGTTCACCTGGCCCTGGTGACTCCCTGAAAAGCAACCTCACCCAACTTGAGAGTCCAGTGAAACCGGTTCCAAAGTTTTTACCATACAAACAGCTTGTCTTGGCTCATGCTGCAGACTTTTCTAATATCCATGAAAGGTTCACAATCCCCCTGCCCCCAAAACAGCATCAGATGTAAGCATGCCCCGTACCACTTGCTAAGAAGCCCCAAGATTGACAGCAGCAGCAGCTAGCCTCAGTTCACATCTTAATCTCTCCCAGGAACCTCCAAACACAGCACCAGTGGCAACTATCTGCAGAATACATTGTTTCTCATACTCATGGCTCTAGGCAGAGCACAGGCAGTGGCTTACCTCTGTGAACAATAAAGCCCCTCCGAAGAGGCTCCAGAACCAACACACACAGTAGCCAGCTTCAGACCACTTCAGAGCACCCCTCAACTACCTCCAGAAATGATACACCAAAGGGCAGACTGGGCAAGCATCAGAGCCCTGCTAAAATAAATTCTATTTTATAGGTTCAGTCCTAGCACAACAGCTCCTCCACAATACACAGAGCTGATCCTCAGAAAGAATCAGCCTGAAGGTTAATCCCTCCTATTCACATGTATATAGCAACCAAAGCTCACATACAACAACAGAGCTCACAAAATCCACACAAAAAACACATCTGCAAACCCAACTCAGGTGTCCAGAGAGACTGGGCTACTGGGGCCCACAAGACAATTACTACATAAGTCCAGTTAACTGAGACTGAGAGACTTATAGTTCCACCTACTACATAGAAACAAATGCAGGGAAGCAGCCAAAATGAGGAGACAAAGAAACATATCCCAAATGAGGGAAAAGAAAAAAGCTCCAGAAAAAGAACTACACAAAATGGAGATAAACAATCTACCAGATGCAGAATTCAAAACACTGATTTTAAGGATGCTTAATGATCTCAGTGAAAACTTTAACAAAGACATAAGAAACATAAAAATAGAGATAGAAAATATTTTTTTTTAAAAAAGGAGTAAGATAAAACAAATAAAAACTGAAATAAAGAATACATTAGAAGCAATCAACAGAAGATTAGATAAAGTAGAAAATAGAAATAGCCATTTTGGAAGACAAGGTGGCAGAAAATACCCAACCAAAACAACAAAATACAAAAAAATAAAAATAAAGGTCACAGACCCCAAAAAAGCAGATTCTGTCCTCATCATGCCCTGTACCTTTCGTTAAGCAGCCCCAAGCCCGGCATTACCAGAAGATAGCTTTAGTTCACAACTTAGCTTCTCCCAGGAACATCTAAGCCCAGTACAAGTGGCAACTATCTGCAGATCACTTTGTAGCTCATATTAAGTGGCCTCAGGCAGGGCATAGGCAGCAGCTGAACTTAGCTTGCAACAGAGACCCTCCATAGAGGCCCCAGACCTAATACATCTGGTAACCAGCATCAGAACACACCAGAGCACCATCCAACCACCTCCACAAATGACACACTCAAAACGCAGACTAGTAACTCCATAGGATCAACCCCTGCACTACAGCTCCTCTACTGTAGTCATAGCCAGGCCACACAACTAATGTGTCTAAGGGTCATTCCCTCTTATTGATGTGCAAACAGTGAAGAAAACTCAACTACAATAGGAGGGAACACACAACTCACACAATGGACAAACCTGGAGTACCCAACTCAGGTAACCAGGGAGACTGCACCATTCGCCCCAGAGGACGCCTACTGCATGAAACCATTCTACCAAGACTGGAAGACATAACAGTTGACCTAATACATATAAATAAACATAGGAAGTCAGACAAAATGGGAAGACAAGGAAACATGTCTGGCATGCTGCCAGAAAAATGGTGGGGTGAATGATGTCCCCAGATCTCTCCCTTGAAATAACAATAAGCTGAATATCTAAGACTAAACAAAAAACCTACACACAAGAATGTCTGAGCAAGAGATCTATGAATAAGAGCTATCATAGGTCAGAATCATGAGAATCATGCGGTAGACTGGGGGAAACAAAAAAGCTAACTCTCGAAGCCTGCAGGAGGAGGGGGTGGGAAGAAAGTGTGGAAGTTCCCAGAACAGTCCAGCCTAGGAGAGCTGTGAGCTCCATGAGCGGCAGTGCCCAGAGATCAGGACAGAGAGCAGACAATCAGGGAAGGCAGAGAATCAACAGCTGATTACTCCCAGCTGCAATTCCAAAACATGAGGCAGAACCACATATCCCGTCCCCAAACCCCTATATCCTCAAAGAACAAACACCGTGGAGCCCCAGGGGAATCTCAACAAATGCTACTGAAACTGTTACTAACACTAACAGGGACTGAGCCTGAAGGTACAGAGCATTATTGAATATCTATAAGAAAAAAATTTTTTAAAAAGGCAATATTAAGACTTTATATAAAACAGGGATCCAAGAGGCTTAGACGACACCGACTGGAAACCAAAAGAAAAACACCTCCTTTGCAACAGGCTAAAGACAGACCTTTATATAATAAATCTTTCTGGAAAAAACAAAAAAGCAGAATACACTTCCATTAATGCCCAGGCAGAGAAATAGTTGATTAAACACCATGAACAATCAAGGTGACAAGGCCTGTTAGAGAGAAAGAGAAAAATTTCCAGAAAATAAGCTTAAAGACATTAAAATATGTGACTTAAATGACAGAAAATTCCGGATGATACTTTTGAAAAAAACTCAAGGAGATCCAAAACAATTCATATCAACAATTTCACAAATTGAAAAAAAAAAAAAACTGGATCAACAGAATAAGTATTTTTACCAAGGAGAATAAACCCTCAAAAAGAACCAAATAGAATGTATAGAGATGAAGAAAACACTGAAAGATATGAAAAATGAAAAGAACGCTTCAGAAATAGAGTCGACCAAATACAGGAAAGAATCAGTGATTTGAAGACAGAAATCTAG
This sequence comes from Pteropus medius, assembly GCF_902729225.1. Lineage (NCBI taxonomy): Eukaryota > Metazoa > Chordata > Mammalia > Chiroptera > Pteropodidae > Pteropus > Pteropus medius. Next base: position 901,809 of record NW_024345861.1, on the reverse strand, counting down.
AAATAAAACAGAAGGAAGAAGATTAAAACCGAACAATGAAAAATAATGAAAGAGAAATACAAGAACTAGCTAATACCATCAGGAAAAGAAACATAAGAAAAATGGGCATTCTCAAAGGAGAAGAGAAGAAACAGGGATTAGAAAGCATTTTAGACAAATAGTTGACGAGAATTTCCCAAATCTAAGCAATGAGCTGAAGCTTGGAATTCAAGAAGTCAACAGAACACCCAATTATCTCAATCAAAAAAGGCCTTCTCCAAGACACATTGTATTAAAATTATCAAAAATCAAAGACAAATACATAAATCTCAGGGCAGCCAGGGGAAAGAAGATGGTAATCTATAAAGGAAAACCTATTAGAATAACGTCGGAATTCTCAGCACAAACCATACAAGTGAGAAAGAAGTGGAATCAAATATCCAAACTATTAAATGAAAGGAACTACCAGCCAAGAATAATATATCCAGCTAAGCTCTCATTTAGATATGAAGAAGAAATAAAGACTATTCCAGACATATATAAATTGAGGGACTTCTCCACTATGAGGACAGCACTACGGGAAATACTGGAAAGCTGTCAGCTCACTTAAAATAAAATGACATAAAAAATACATATCTAGAAATATGGTGACAAGCAGGCAGATAGAAGCAGATGAGCACAAATCTCATTAAGAATAAGGCATTATAAGCTTAAAGGATAAGAGATTTGTTATTGCAAGACAATAATAAATATTAAGCATGGATAGGGATGAACTGAGACAACAATAACTGAAAAGGGGAGGATTCAAAGATCCAAATTCAAAAAGGGGAATGGAAATAAAACATGCTCAGAAGAAAATGGATGAATATATATATATATATATATATATATATATATATATATATATATATATATATATATATACACACACATATATATACGTATATACATGTATATACATATATATATAAAACTATCCTTTATATATTCATAATGGTAACCACACACCAAAGATTCAAAACCAAAGTATATAACATAAAAGAAGGACCAGAGGGAAATACCACAAAGCCAAAAAAAGATAAACTGGCTTTAAGAAGACCTCATATTTCAATAATTACTATAAATGTAAATGGACTGAAATCAGCAATAAAAAGGTACAGATTTGCAGATTGGATCAAAAAACAAAACTCAACCATATGCTGCCTCCAAGAGACATATTTCAGTTCCAAAGGCAAATACAGACTCAAAGTGAAAGGGAGGAAAATGATATTTCGAGCAAAAAGCATTCAGAGAAAAGCGGGAGTAGTGGTACTAATATCACATGAAATAGACTTTGAAATTAAAAAAGGTAAAAAAAATATACTGAGAGACACTTCATAATGATAAAGGGAATCATGCACCAGAAAGACTTAATACTTAGTAATATCTATGCTCCCAATCAGAAAGCCCCAAATATGTAAAGCAATTACTAACAGAACTAAAGAGAGAAACAGACAAAAACACTATCATAGTAGGGGACCTAAATATCCCACTGTCAGATATGGACAGATAATCCAAACAGAAAATCAATAAGGAAATCACATGCTTAAATGACATATTAGACCAACTGGACATAATTGACATGTAAAGAGCCTTCCATCCCAAAACAAACTCTTATACATTTTTCTGTAGTGCACATGGAACATTCTCAAGGATTGATGACATACTGGGACACAGAGATAGCCTCAATAAATATAAGAGGATTTAAATCATAACAACTATATTCTCTGCTCATAATGCTTTGACACGAGATCAACTGCAAAAGGAAATCAGGAAGAACCATAAATATATGGAGATTAAACAACATGCTACCGAAGAATAACTGGGTCAGAGAATAAATAAAAGGAGAGATCAAGAGATACATAGAAAGGAATGTTAATGATAGTACAAGATAACAAAACTTTTGAGACATGGCAAAAGCTGTTATAAGAGGAAAGTTCATATCATTGCAGGCCTATCGCCAAAAACAAGAAAGAGCCCAAATAAAAGACCTAATGCTTCATCTTTAAAAACAAGAAAAGGAAAAATAAATTAAGCCTAAAGTCAGAAGAAAGAACTAATCGAAATTAGAGTAGAAATAAATGAAATTGAAAAACAAACAAACAAACAAACAAAAACAATAGAAAAAATAAATGCAACGAAGAGCAGGTTCTTTGACAAGGTTAATAAAATTGAGAAATCCCTGGCTAGACACACTAAAGAAAAGAGAAAGGACACAATAAACAACATTAGAGATGAAAGAGACTAAATTATGACAGACACCACAGAGATACAAAGGATCATACAAAAATACTATGAAAAAGTATATAACACCAAATGTAAAAACCTAGAAGAAATGGACAACTACTTAGAAAGTTACAACCTTCCTAGACAGAATCAAGAATGTGAAAATCTAAATACACTGATCAGAAGAATGGAAATTGAAACAATCATCAAAAACCTACCAAAAAGTTGAAGTCCAGGACCAGATGGCTTCACCAGTGAATTCTTACAAATATTCAAAGAAGATTTAAGAACTGTTTTCCTCAAACTCTTCAAAAAAAATTGAAGAGCAGCAATATTTCACAAATCATTTTATGAGACCAATATTACCTTGATACCAAAACCTGGTAAAGATAATGCAAAAAAACAAAACAAAACAAACAAACAATAAAACACTACAGACTACAATGTCTCAGGAACATTGATGTAAAAATCCTAAATAAGATATTAGAAAACTGAATTCAGTAACATATTAAGAAAATTTTACACCATGATCAGGTTGTCTTTATCCCAGAGGCAGAGGGATGGTTTAACTTTAGCAAATCAATTAATGTTATAAACCACATAAACAAATTAAAAAATAAGAATCATGTGATCACATCAATAGATGCTGAAAAAGCTTTTGACAAGTTACAGCATCCATTTATCATCAAAACACTTAACAAAATCAATATAGATAAATGTAATAAAGAGCCTTAATATAATAAAGGCTCTATATGACAAATCCTCAGCCTACAGTGTACTTAATTGTGAAAGAACTAAAAACTTTCCCTCCAAGATCGGGAACAAGGCAATGCTGTCCACTATCGTTACTGGTATTCAACATAACATTGGAGGTCGTAGCGAGTGTAATCAGGCAAGAGAAAGATATAAAAGGCATCCAAATAGAAAACGAAGAAGTCAAACTGTCACTATTGTGGATGACATGATCCTCTATATAGAAAACACTAAAGACTCCACAAGAACACTCTTACAAACAATAAGAAAATATAGTAAACTTTCTTGTTACAAAATCATTGTTCAAAAATCCATAGCGTTCCTATACTCTAATAATGAAGTGTCAGAAAAAGAAGCAGAAAAAATAACTCCTTTTGTAATTGTACAAAAAGAATAAAATTCCTAGGGAGAAGTCTAACAAAACATATGAAGGACCTATATAATGAAAACTATAAGATACTATTACAAGAAATCAAAGAAGATACAAAGAAATGGAAAAATATTTTGTGTTCTTGGATTAGAAGAATCAACATAGTTCAAATGAACTAATTACCTAAGGAATTATAAAGATTTAATGAAATCTCCATCAAAATTCCATCAGCATTTTTAATAAAATAGAAAAATAATCATCAGATTTGTATGGATGCACAAAAGACCCCAAATTCACAAAACCATCCTGAGAAAAATGAACAAGGCTGGAGGCATCACTCTGCCCAACTTTAAATTATACTACAAAGTGAAAGTAATCAAAATGGCATGGTATTGACAGAAAACCAAACACACACACCAGTGGAATAGAATCGAAAGTCAAGAAGTAAACCTATATTCATACGGGCAAATAATTTTTGATGAAAAAGCCAAAAACATACAGAGGGGAAAAGAAAGCCTCTTCAATAAATGGTGCTGGGAAAATTGGAAGGCCACCTGCAAAAGAATGAAACTTGACAGTTGTCTATCACCATACACCAAAATTAACTCAAAAGGATTTGTGGACCTGAATATAAGACCTGAAATAATAAACTGCTTTGAAGAAAACATAGGCCCTAAATTCACGGACCTTGGACTTAAAGAGAATTTTATGAATTTGACTGCAAAAGCAAGGGAAGTAAAAGCAAAAATAAATGAATGGGACTACATCAAACTAAAATCTTCTGCTCAGCAAAAGAAATCTTCAATAAGGTAAAGAGACATCCATCCGAATGGGAAAATATATTTTCATACAATGCCTCCAATAATGGCATAATATCTAAAATATACAAAGAACTCATACAACTCAATAACAACAAAAAAAACAAATGATCCAATCAAAAAATGGGCAGCGGACCTGAACAGACATTTCTGCCTAGAGGACACACAAATGACCAACAGATATATGCAAAGATGCTCAACATCGCTAGCTATTAGGGAAATGCAAATTAAAACCACAATGAGCTATCACCTCACACTTGTTAGAATAGCTATAATCAACAGGACAAGTAATAACAAATTTTGGAGAGGATGCGGAGAAAAAGGAACCCTAATACACTGCTGATGGGCCTGAAAATTGGTAAAGCTACTATGGAAACAGTATGGATTCTTCAAAAAACTAAGAATTGATCTATATAATCCAGCAATCCCTCTACTAGATATTTTCCTCAAAGTCTTGAAAACACATATCCTAAAAGATATTTGCACTCCGATGTTCATAGCAGCATTTTCACAGTGGCCAGGACATGGAAGCAACCGAAGTGTCCTATGATAGTTGATTGACTAAAGAAGCTGTAGTACATATTTACAATGGCATATTACTCAGCCATAAGAAGAGATGAAATTCTACCATTTGTGATAACATGGATGGATCTTGAGCTAATCATGCTAAGCAAAATAAGCCAGACAGAAAACATTGAAAATCACATGATATCACTTATATGTGTGATATAAGCCTAAAAGCAATGAATGAACAGGGAAAACAAACCGAGACTCATGGACATGGACTATGGACTAGTGGTTATCTGAGTGTAGGGCGGAGCGGGTAGAGGGAATGTAGATAGAGTAAAGAAGGTCAAATATGTGGTGATAAAAAGAAATCTAACTATGGGAGGTGAATACACTGTGTAAGGTACACACTCACACACACACACACATACACATATGCCTTCCTGTTAAAGTGTACACGTGAAACTTATTGGATTTAGTTAACCAATGTCATCCTAAAAAATAAAAATAAATAAAAATTAAAAAAAGAAAGTTGTTCTACATGAAGGAACAAACAAAACTTCAGAAAAAGAACTAAAAATGGAGACAAGCTATCTACCAGATGTTGAATTCAAAGTAGTTTAAAATTGTGATCAATGATGACATTGAGAAATTCATCTAAGACATAGGTAAAAAAGAAGGGAGATAGAAAACATGCAAAAGAACCAGTCAGAAATGAAGAGTACAATAAGTTAAATAAGGAACACATTAGAGAATTGATGATGCAGAGGATCAAATCAGTGGTTGTACAATAGCAGAAAACAACCAATCAGAACAAGAAAGTAAAAGAACCCATAAAAAAGATACTCTAATGGGGCTCTGTGACACCATCAAGTGTACCAACATTTTCATTATTGGGGTTTCAAAATGAGAAGAGAGACAGCAAAGACTTGAAAATATATTTGAAGAAATAATGACAGAAAACTTCTCTAACCTGGTGAATAAACATATAAGTCCAGGAAGTGCGAAGAGTACCAAAAAGATGATGCCATCAGACCCATATCAAGACACATCATAATTAAAATGCCAAATGCTATATACAAAGACAGAATCTTAAAGGCGGCAAGAGTAAAACAATTAGTTACCTACAAATGAGCTCTCATTAGACTCTCAGCTGATTTCTCAATATAAACTTTGCAGGCCAGAAGCGATTGGCACAAAATATTAAAAATGATGATAAGCAAAGACATACAACCATGATTATTCTACCCAGCAAAGCTATCATTTAGAATCAAAGGACAGATAAAGAGCTTCCCAGAGAAAAAAATAAAGAAATAGCTGAAGTTCATTAACACCAAACCAATATTACAAGAAATGTCAGAGGGATTTCTTTAAGAAGAACAAAAAAAGATCAAACACATGAATAATAGAATGACAATAACTACATATATATCAACTTTAAACATAAATGAATTAAATGTTCCAATCAAAAGATAGGGTGGCTGACTGGATAAGAAAACAAGACCTTTACATAGGCTGCCTGCAAGAGACTCACTTCAGATCAAATGAAACACACAGACTGAAAGTAAAGAGATCAAAAAAGATATTTCATGAAAATGGAAACAAACAAACAAAAAGCTAGGGTGGCAATACTTATACCAAACAAAATAGACTTTAAAACAAAAGCTATAACAAGAGACAAAGAAGGACCCAGTAATCCCACTTCTGGGTGTTTATCCAAACAAACCCAAAACACTACTTCGAAAAGATATGTGAATATATATGTTCATTGCAGCATTATTTACACTAGCCAAGATATGGAGGCAAGTGGTTGTCCATCAATGTATGAATGAATAAAGAAGTACTCAGCCATAGAAAGTAATGAAATCTTGCCATTTGCAACAACATGAATAAGCCAATGGAGTGTTGTGCTGAGTGGAATAAGTCAGACAGATAAAGATAAATGCCATATGATTTACTTACATATAGACTCTAAAGAGCAATATAAACTAACACAAAATAGAAACAAATTCATAGATATAGAAAACATTTTGAGGGTTTCCAGATTGAAGAGTGTTTGGGGAAATGCATGAAAAAGGGGAAGGGATTAAGAAGTACAAATTGGTAGATACAAAATAGTCATGAGGATGTAAAGTATAGCATAAAGAATATAGTCAAGAATATAGTCAATATTGTAATAAGAACATATGGTGTCAGAAGGTACTAGATTTATTGGAGCAATCAGTCCCTAGTTATATAAATGTCTAAATGCTATGTTGTATACTTAAAACTAATATAATATTGTATGTAACTCTAATTGAAACATAAAAACTTATTTAAAAAAAGATCGTGTGATTATACAAGAGCTATTTTCTAACCAATTCTGTAATAACCTTATAACCAAAAATATATTATCATAGTAGTTAATCAAACTATTCTCTATGGATAAAGTTATATAAATTTTATAGAACCACAGGTTTATTTTAATATATTAGAATTACAAAATAGTTAACAAAGACCCAAGATTTGACTGGGCTAATAAGCAGAGCAGCGCAACAATAATAAAAATCACCATTAGTAGTGTTTCAAAAATTATTTCTTGAGAGTAATTGCGATGATTAATTTTATGCAACAATTTGGCTGAGCAATAGAGTGCTCAGAAATTTGGTCAAACATTATTCTGAGCATTTTTTGGATGAAATTAATTTTTGAAATGGTAGACTGAGCAAAGCACTTTGCCTTCCCTGATGCCAAAAGACTGACCTATTCTTATATGCTTAGTAATAAGGAACTTCTGAATGCAAAGCTGGGACATGAATCTTTTCCTGTCTTTGAATTAGAACTGAAACAACAGCTCTTTATGAGTTTTGAGTTTGTCAGCTTTCAGAATGGAACTTACACCATGAGTTCTCCTGTTTCTCAGGCTTTCTGAATCAAACTGGAAATACACCATCATTTGTCCCAGTTCTCAAGACTTCGCACTAGAACTGAAACTATATCATTGACTCTCCTTGGTCTTTAGTTGACAAATGGTCTGGAGAACCTTAATACAGTTCCTTTTTTATAATTAAATTTTAGCTAAATTTCATCTCACATGCAAAAGAAAATCAAGCCTTATGCTTCCAAATTAAAACATTAAATCATTTCATTATTTTATATCACCTTTTCCTTAAAAAAAAACCAGTGCATTATTGTATATAATGAATACAAAATAATTGTATAGGGTTTATGTAGTTCCACAGATCATAGGTATAAATCAAATAGAAATTAAAACAATCAGAAATTCAGCAGAATCTTTAGAGTTATTTGTGTTTTTCTACTTCTAAGTTAAATTTTGATCACCATTTACAAAAGTATGAATTTTATTACAATGATAAATCATCCCATTTGTTCATTAATTCAATATATATTCATTGAGCACCTTCTATATGCACCAAATTGAATTACATTGAGTATATACTGGTTACTAAAAAGAAGACATCTCTACTTTCCTGGACCTTACAGTTTGATGAGGGCTAAAGGCAATAAACAAGTAAACAAACAAACAAGCAAACAAAAAAGTATCTTTACTAACTATGAAGAGAAGAATAAAGTAAATCACTATATTTAGTAATTCTAGAGAGGTCTTCTATTTATATTTGTCCTCACTCTTCATATAAAAATGCACTTAGCTTAAAGATGTTAACCTAAAGGAGAAGACAAATTTTTTTCTAATCATCCTATATCCGAGAATAGTGCTTGTCTCTGATAAAAATGAATACTTGGTTTAAGTGACTTTGCTTTTCTGTGCCATACAGCTTACCCAAAACGTTCACTGGCAACTTTTGTTTACATACATTTTAATTGTGCATATAAATTACAGTTTTGGCCCTATGCTATCTTATCTGAGGTCACCTCTACCTACTATCTTTGAGAACTATGTCAGATCCCTCACAGATTATAGTGAATAAACTGTAAGGAGAAAGGCAGACTATCAGAAAGAGAAATTAAGAAAACAATCCCATCTACAGTTGCATCAGAAATAAAATAAAATAAAATACCTAGGAATAAATTTAACCAATAGTATAAAAGATTTGTACTTGGAAGACATTTAAAGAAAGAAATTGAAAAAGATACCAATAAATGGAAGTATATATCATGCTCATGAGTAGGAAGAATTAACATTGTTAAAATGCCCATATTACCCAAAGCAATCTATAGATCCAATGCTATCCCTATTGAAATAGCAATGGTATTATTTACAGAACTAGAAAAATAATCATAAGATTTATATGGAGCCACGAAAGACCCCAAATGGCCATAGAAATCCTGAGAAATAAGAACAAAGTTGGAGGTATCACACTACCTGATATAAAAATATACTACAAGACTCCAATAATCTAAACAGCATGAGACTGGCATAAAAGCAAACACATAGATTAATGGAACAGAATAGAAAGCCCAGAAACAAACCCATGCCTATAGTCAATATGGAATATAGTCAATAATATGGTAATAACTATTTATAGTGCCAGGAGAGTACTGGACTAATTGGAGGGATCACTTCATGAGTTATATAAATGTCTAACCATCATGCTTATACATCTGAAACTAATATAAAATAATATTGAATGTCAACAGTAATTGAAAAATTAAAGAAGGGGAAAGAAGGTAAAGTGGAATAAGAGGTTCGAATTTCCCAGTACAAAAGAGATTAGTCATGGGGATGTGCACAGCATAGGCAATATAGTCAACAATACTGTGGTAGCATTGTACAGTGTCAGATGCTTGCTGGATTTATCATGGCAATCATTTCTTTAGGTATATACATGTTGAATAATTATGGTATACACCTGAAACTAATACAATATTGTATGTTATCTATATTTTAATAAAAATATTTGAAAAACAATTATAAAAAAGAAGGAATCGAAGGATTTTTTTCTCTTAAATTAGTTAAATAAAATAATGAATAAAGAAGTCTCTACTCTTTTCCAGTTAGTTATTTTGAATTTTTACTTTTTTATTATATCGTCATGCAAAATTCATTAATCAGTATTATCTATAAATATTTGTTGAATAAATGATATGATGAACTCTTGATTGAGCTTAACTAACACTGAACTACAGCCTCATGATTCACAGAACCAGAAAAATTAATTCTAAAATTTTCATGGAACCACAATAGATTCCAGACAGTCAAACAATCTTGAGAACAGATAAAGGTGGAAGTGTCACACTTCCTGATTTCAAACCATACTAGAAAAACAAATATATAGATCAACGGAAAAAAAATAGAGAGCCCAAAAATAAACTCACACTTACATAGTCAATTAATCTATGACAATGAAGGCAATAATATACAGTGGGGGAAAGACAGTCTCTTCAATAAACGATTTTGAGAAAACTGGACAGATACATGTGAAAGAATGAAATTGGACCACTTTCTTACACCATAGACCAAGATAAATTCTAAACAAATTAAAGATTTAAAATGTAAGACACAAAACCATAAAAATCTTAGAAGTAAACGTAGGCAGTAAATTCATTGATGTACATCAATCTTAGCAATATTTTTTATGTCTCTCTCCTTAGGCAAGGGCAGCAAATGCAGAAGCAATCAAAAGGGCTACATTAAACTAAAAAGTTTTCATACCATGAAGGAAACCATCAACAAAACAAAAAGACCTGCTGAATGGGAGAAAATACTTGCAATTGATATTTTCTATAAAGGAATTAATATCCAAAATATATAAAGAACTCATACAACTCAATATAAAAAAATCCAATTAAAAAATGGGCAGAGGACCTGAATAGACATTTTTCCAAAGATAACATAGAAATGAACAACAGACACATGATAACATGCTTGACATCACTAATTATCAGGTAAATGCAAATCAAAACCACAATGAGATATTATTTCAGATCCATAGAATGGCTATTAGCAAAAAGACAACAAATAGCAAGTGTTGGTGATAATGTGGAGAAAAAAAAAAACACTTGTGCACTGTTGGTGAAAATGTAATTTGTTACAGCCACTATGAAAAACAGTACAAAATTTCCTTTACAAATTAAAAATGGAACTACCCTATGATCTAGCAATTCAACTTCTGGGTATTTATCTGAAGAAACTAAAAACACTAATTCAAAAGATATATAAACTCCTACGTTTATTTCAGCATTATTTAAAATAGATTTGGAAGCAACTTAAATGTTTATCAAAAGATGAATGAAGAAGATACATACACACACAGTGCACTATTACTTATTCATAAAAAATAATGAAATGGACCTAGTGGGTATATGGACCTAGTAGGTATTATGCTAAGTGAAATAAGTCAGATAAAGATAAATACCATATGATTTTATTTATATGTAGAATCTAAAAAAAAAGAAAAAATGAACAAACAGAACAAAACCGAAGGAAATTCAGACACAGAGAATAAACTGATAGTTGCCAGAGGGGAGGGCGTGAGGGAATAGGTGAAGTGGATGAAGGGGATTAAGAGGTACAAATGTCCAGTTATAAAATACGTAAGTCACAAAGATGTAATGTACAACATAGGGAATATAGTCAATAATATTGTTACAACTTTGTATAGTGACAGATAATTACTAGACTTGTTGTGATGATCATTTCATAAGGCACATAAATGCCGAATCACTGTTATACAACTAAAACGAATATAATATTATATATCAACTATGTTTAAAAAATAAAGCCTCATGAGATCTCCTAGACAATGATTATTTCCCTTCTCTAAACTAAAAGCATATAATAGTACATTCTAAGGAAAATCTTTCCAAGTCCATCAGAGACTCCATTTCACAGACTTGGAGTATATGTAAAACAAAATAAGTTCCTTGTTAAATTTTTGTATAGAAATATTCGTTGTTAGCTGACATGAAGTTGAAACCAATCATTTATTGGGAATTCTGTCTTTCTTCAACCTCATTCAGACTTGATGGAGACAATATGTAAAATCTCTTATTTTATTATGAGTAAACACTAAAATTCCTTTGGTTGGTTCTGTGTGATTTATGTATGGCTATAAGCATAAGTCATGTAAGACAATAAAGTCTGTACCACTTAAGGAGTGACTCATAGGCTGGCATACTGTAAGTGAGATTTATCAAGAGCATACCACTATTTTGTCACCTTGATCCTAAATGCATAAATGAATTTTAGATAACACTTATCAGAGATGAAAACAAATAGACTACTGTTTGTTGAGGCTACCGTTTTATAAGTGAGCAAAAAAGAATGAAAAGGCTTCAACAAAAAAGTATATTGTAACTGTGGGGACATTTTTATAAAAGCAGACAATTAGATCAGCAAAAAGGGGGAAAACAAGTCACTAGTGTCTTGATCTGTGGAGAAAAAAACAAATATGACACACATTATTAAATAATATGACTGATCAAGTGTTCATTTCTGGGTGGGTTTGGACATGGGAGATTATTACAAAATTAAATGTCTTTCTCCAAGAACACGTTTTCTCTGAAGTATAATGATATATAGTTTGTCTCATTTTTACCCATAAAATGTAAAATCCTCTATACTAGATGGAGATGGGACTTAAAACTGAGTTTAATCTCATGAAAACAAGAAAGATCAGATTTGCCAATATTTAGGGGCTTGCTGTGGGAAAATGCCTGAGAAAATAAACAGAAAATTTCCTTTACTTAAATTTGTTGAACTCTAATCTTCTTGAAGTTTGCGTATCCAGTTATTTGTTTGATTCTTTGAATGTCCTCTTCATTTATTCCTAAAATGAATAATGATTTGAAAATATTTTAACAACCTTATAATGCACCTTGACCCTGGAGACATTTTCAGACATTGCAAAAACAAGTTTAGGAATCTGTACTTTATCCACTGAGCCCTGAGCAGGACAATCTTTGAACCTTTAGACCTTGTAGCTATTATTTCTCCAAATTTTGGGTTGAGGGAAAAATACAAACCATTTCCGTGGAAATGTTAATTCTCTAGGGATAGTGAATAGCAACTTTGATTTGTCGTACTGGCAGGGTGATTATCAGTGCCAGATATGTGATACAGAGAGGGGCGAGGGCCTGCAGTTTTAAGAATCCCTGTGAGAAATCAGGGAAGAAAGGGAGTATTTTATATCATGGCTCAGGCTTGGGGTAAGATGAGGGAGTGAATACTGCAGAGATACAGCCCTGTGTGCCTACTGGATCAACCTTTAAATAGAGAGGAAAATATTTCCTATCATCTCCTCCAAGAAGAATTCAATTACAGACACATTTTATAAAGAAATCAAACTTATTTGGTGAGAAGAAAAAAAGAAATAGGAGAGAAGCTATTTCTCATATTTGAGCTGAACTCTCTGACTGGAAAAAATATCACATTAAATATAAAATCTTTCTTAAAACAATATCAGGGATGTCAAAATTCCATAAGCAAAAACTACATAGTTAAAATGAAAGCTGCCGGCACTTTTTAAGATATAATAAGCTGAACCTTCTTCTCTTCTTGTGGTATAGTGTCATTAAGAGATTTATAAATTCAAATCTCTCTCTCTCTCTCTCTCTCTCTCTCTCTCTCTCTCTCTCTCTCAATAGGATCCCATCATACATCACAATTTAAAAGAAAACTCTAGCAGCATCCATACAGTTGAAAGGCTAGACACTTCACACTCTGACTTTTCAAATTAAAAATAAATACAAATATCTCATCCAAAGAGGAATCGGGGCCCTTAGTTTGAGAGATGTCATATGGTGAGAGGAAGTAAGTAGATGCATATCCATTTTCAGGTCATTCTAAATGTAACCTCAGTAGTTCAAGTATCAGAAAATAAATAAGTGACATACTAATGAATTTTCAAAGGAGGCAATCATGAAGGTGACAAATGTTGCAATGACAAGATGCTAACACCTAAATAAGAATGTTCAAAAATAAGAAGGACCTGACAGAACCATACAATCTTGGTGATTCAACCAGGAGGCTGCCTGACAACCGGCTTTACTTTTAGAACAGAAAGATCAAGGCAGAAATATGAAAATCAAATAGAAACAGGGAACAATTTAAAAGGCCTTAAATTTTACATAAATCTAGGTACAAATCATATGATAGTCTTCTGCCCCTTTATGGAGCAGTGGAACAACATAGTTGGTTGGATGAAGGAGGTCCTACCTCTACCACTACCACCTTGCTCATCTGGGCTATAAATTTAAGGCCCATCGGTGTGAAGTTGGGTTGGAAATTCTCAGTATTGGAGTAACTTCTTTGCTATAAAAAAATAGATCTTGTTATAACTAAAATGAGAAGCTAAAAAAGTGGACCATAATTAATCATCAAAACCTTATTTGCGAATAGCTTTAAGGTTTTCAACACTTTAATATAAATATCTCTTATGTCATTGACTGGTCAGTCAATTACCAAGGCCTTGTATGAATGAAACGCAAAACAGGAGCAAGTTTATAATTTCTAAATTTCTTTCTATATGATCATATCCAATCCTGAGATTTAAAATAAGATGATACGCCAATGATTTTCTAAATTTCTTGAGCTCCGACATTGCTCCTAGCTCCAGATTTATATCTGCAGTTGTCTTTTCCTTATTGACACTATTTGGATATTAAATTTAATATGTTCACCATGTACCCAGTTATTCAGGCTAAATAATACAGGAAACATTCTTGATTTCTCTATGTTCCTAATCTCCATTCCTATTAGTTCATCAAAAAATGCTGTTGGTGTTTCTTTCAAAATACCTCAAATCCCTCTACTTATCTGTATCCCTACTGTCACCAATCTAATCCAAGCCACTGTCATATTTAACCTATATCATTGCCTCCTAATATATCTCCCTGCTCCCACTATTGACCTTCTATACTACATTTTTTTTCCTTGCAGCCAGAGTGAATTTTTAAAAAAATAAAATAAATCCTTTTACTCCTATGATTAAAAATCTTCTAATTATGCTAAGAATAAACTCCAAACTCTAAGCTATGGCCAGCAAGGCCCTTGTTTGATTTACCCACACTCTCCTTATTTTTGTCCCCCGAATATGCACATATCATTTCTAACTCAAGGCCTACACACTTGGTATTACCTTTACCTGTAACATGTAAATTTTTGCAAGTATAGCTCCTAGTCTGTAAGATTGCAGGTAAGTGACACCTAATCAGAGAGTTATTTCCTGGCCACCTAATTTAAATAGTCTCCTAGTCAGTCTTCATCCCATTATCACTCTTAATACCATGTACTACTAACTGATTTTTAAAATTTCTTTGTTGTTTTACTTGTTTTAATTCCTGCCCCAATATGAGAATGTAAGCTGCATGAGGGCAAAGACCTTATTCGCCTCATTTACCACTTTAATCTCTGGTACCTAGAACAATGCCTTGCACAATGTAGACATCCAATAATTGAGTGAAATACGGTAACATATACACTTCTTTACATCCTAATTTATTATTATGCCCCCCCCAGATCATTTTCTATCCCACTCACTTTTAATTCGTAACACATTACATCATAGCCGTTATCATTGGATGGAAATATCACATATACTTAATGGTTCCTTTTTTTAAAATTGTCTGTCTCCCTTGACTAAAATGTAAAGAACATGAGAACCAAGGCCTTGTCTGTCTTGTTTATCACAGAATATATGGTAACTATAACTAGATTAGTGATTGACATACAGTAAGAGTGCAGAAAATATATGGTGGTTAAATTAATGAATTTTGCTAAAAAAGTTGCAGAAGGAAATGGTGTCTATTTTGGTTCTCACTGTCCAATAGCTATGTCTCTGCAATTAAAGCTCTGTTAAGAGAGTAGGTATTTAGATAGTATAATAATAATAACAGTTAAAATTATGGAGAACATAATTATAGCAGGCACTGTTATGAGTGTTTTATATATTAACTCAATGCCACAAAAACCCTATCAGGGAGGTATTACTATCAACTCCATTTTAAAGTTCAGAAAAGTGAGGCAAAAAAAGAGGATAAAATGTTTAAGATTGGTTTTCTTTTACTACTACTACTACTACTACTACTACTACTACTACTACTACTACTACAGCTACTACTATCGCTACTAATATTACTATTACAATTAAGATCTCTCCTCTAACTAGTAGGCCAGAAATTGAACTTAGAATATCTAGAGAACTCACCTTCTTAAATGACATGCTACAATGCTTTTAACATGGGACTTGAAACAGGTGAGTTTTCAATAAAATTTTTGAGCAATGCACAGACTCACTCCTATGGGCTGCTTAGGTGTGGCTCAATCCCAGACTCTTGAGGAAGGGAAAACGGTCGTCTTCATCATCTTTAGGTCAACTTTACACCTAAGTGCTCCAGGGAATTTTTTTTTTTTCTGAATCTATTTATTTCACCCTAGACCTTAGGATACCTTTGATTTAGACCATCAATAAAAAACAATTTTGAGATGCCATCAATGAAAAGTGATGTTATTGTTTTCTGGTACTCTGAGAAATTGTCAATATGTTCTCTATCACTGATCTAAAAAAAAAATTGCTTCTTTTTCCTAGCACCACCAACTTCAGCTGCCTTCTTGGGTGATTTTAGAAGGAATTCTTTCTTGAGGCAAACAATCTTTGTATTATTAGCACAAACTAATCCTTAGTATAATAAGCTTTAATTGCCTTTAATTATTTTATATCTGAATTACAATATACTGCAGGACATTTAGTACCATAATAAAAAATATTTTATTATAGTAGTTTATTGAAGTACTACGTTAAGCTTTAACTTCTGGGAATCACTCTAAGGTCTAACAGTGTCTGTAAATCATTTTAATCTTATGGCAGAGGTTGAAGGTTCAATGAGATCCTGAATAGGAAGCAAAACATATAAACTTTTCAAATTAATTTTTATTAAAGCCTGGGGCTTTATTCCTACTCTCATCCTGCCAATCCATTCACTAGCCACATGGTAAACTACTTTCAAAATTAAAAATAAATTAATATTTTTATATTTCAACAGTAAAATAATTATATTTCTATCCTAAGGTATTCCAGCAGCTAGTGAAATTAAAGAAACATCAGCTTCATTATTATTAATCCTTAGGTATAGGAGGACTATAGATTTGAATGTTACAGATTTTAGAGCAAGATTGATTTTTTTTTCAAACCCAAGACTAGAATCTATCTCCCTATAGCCTATTAGCCTATATCTCAGCAAAATACTCATTAAACAATGAAGGTTTCCAGGTATGGTGAGGGTGGTGAAAGAAGAATGTCATATATATTACCTAGGTTGGAGGGGTAGGTTTTAGTCACATTTCAATATTTCCAACAATTGCCTGTATTGAATGTTATCATTATGTTTGTATGTATATGTCTCTCACTCTCTCTCTCTCTATATATATACACTCATTGAAGGGGGGAAAAGTCCACATAAAGAGACAAACTGGCTTCAGTAAATGTGAAGTGCAGAATAAGGACTTCCTTTAAAGCTTGGTTCCTTAGTATAAAACAGTTGGCTATACTCTTTCAGAAACCAGCGCCCAGGCTGTGTCATCTCACCAATGGTTGAAATATCTCTTGAAGGAAGTATTCTCTACATCAATCCAAGTTTGATCCAGGAAAACTGCTATAGTCTGATATCTCTTAAAAAACAATAAACAATAACAACAACAAACAACAACAACATTATAGACAGTAAATCAAGGAGGTTTAACCTAAAAACCTCGTTTCAGGCAACTAATGTCTTTAAATAGCATAAAGCTGTAAAAGAGTCTGTAAATAAAAGGTTAACTCAATTTTGCCACCCTGAACTACCTCATAAGTATTAGGCTATGCTTTCATTTGATTGTTCTCTCAATATGTTTTTTCTAAGCACCCTGAGCCTGTTTTAAGCCAAATTATCACTAAGCCACACTTTTGTTATACCTTATCTTCTGTCCATCCAATCCATGTGATTCATCTCTTTAAGTTCATTGAAATGTCAGTTCAATAAAGAGCTAATATGCTTTGCAAGGATACAACATTCAGGAAATACTTGAGATTTCCAATGCCCTATACTCCCTCTGCCACTCACCCTCAAGCTAACTCAATCTTCATTGTATTTACCTAAAAAAATCTGTTGTGGGTTATTTTGTCCCTTTGTGTTTTGTTATTATTTTTTTGTTTTATTATTAGTAAAGTGCATTAATCATGTCTTGTACTTAACAAGAACAGCTTTCAGATAATGACTTGAGAGTCTTCAGTTTAGGTAAGTTCATAGAAATTAAAATGAAAAGATAGAAAATAATGATTATATTTTAAGTAGCCATTACACATCGATCACTCCATTATAAATATATCATATGTTTTTACATTAAACTATTACCATTTGGTTGTTGTAATCCTTCTTGTTTTAAAGAACAGGAAACATTCTCAGAAATGGAAATTATTGTCCCAAATCACATAGCTGGAAACTATATCAGCCAAGATTTGAGCAAGAACCTGAGTTCAAACCCATAATGCTGTCCACTTTGCTACCTAGCTTGTTTCACTACCTGCCTCAAACTATCTTCTCTGATGCATCTAGAAAACACTAACCACTAACAGATAAAAATCCCACCAAAATTTTTACATAAGATGTGAAGAATAGCTTTTAACTGTGTATCAAGGTGATCATCTGTCCAGATAGATGAAAGAAATGAATTTGAACAGTAGTACCATTATATATTAACTGTCACAAAACTGCAATACTTCAACAATCAAACTATACTTCTCAGACCATCTCCTAATTTGGAAATATCATAGAAAGTTAAGACTATGTCTGCTGAGTTTTCTTAATTCATAAAGTAACTGCTATTGTATCCCTTATACCACCTTAAAACAAAACAAAAACATTGAAACATAGGACTCTTTTACAAAAGTGGGGAAAAAATCAGTATCTATCAAGAGGCTTCTTGTTCGGATTAAAATTTTATTCTTTATGATGTTAGTTAAAAAAACATTTTTATAATTGAGTGAAAGCACAGTTCAAGAGAAGAGATCAGTAGTTTTTGAGGTACTTATATATTTTATTCTGCTAGAAGTATTAAGATATAATTTAATCTGGGGTAATAATGAGGTGGCAGATAAACTTCTCCACTAGAAAATTTGTTAATTTGTTAAATACGGCTACTTGTTTTTAAGTTTGCTTTCACATTCTGATTTTGAAATCACAAATCCTTAGCACACAATAATCCTTTGTGACAAGCTATTTCTCTTGCTAGTAAGGATTTTCACCTAACTTGTCTCTTAGGGATTTTTTTCTTTCTGAGTGGTGCGGTCTTCCACATATGACAATGAGGCTGTGATTTGAGAGTAATTCCATTGGAGAATTCTTGTTTGAATGCAATATTCCTGGGATGTGCAATGCATTAACCCGTTGTTTGTATGAATAAAATTTACACAATTTATAGGATTGATTTCTAATCAATTGATTCCTAGATCTAATGCCCTATTGTAGCCGGGGAGAGAAAGAGAAGGTTTACATGATTAGAAGATTCTGATGGGAGATTATAGCAGGGAAAGAGTATAGATTTAGGAAAAGTGCTTAATTGAGAAGGCCAAGATTGAAGGTAGGGATAGGTGAAAAGATGGGTACTGAAAAATAAGGTAATAAGGTCAAAACCTGCTTATTTACATGACAATTGTCAAAGTATGACCTTGGGAATAGGCATCACAATATCCAACTGTGCCTCAGCAGGAAGAAGAGCTGCCTTTGCAGCTGGAAATGACTCCATAAAAGTTGCTTCTATAACTTCAGGAAATTAAAAAAAAATACTTAATAGTAAGCCTGAATAAAAAATGTATGCCTGAACATGAAGATGGAAAACAGCTGTGATCAATTATTAGACTTCATAAACAGATGGGAACAAAGATGGAATGATGGACAATTAAATGCATTATTGGCTTTGGCAGATTCTAAATATTGCCAGCATTTCAAAGTTTGTTTGAAAATTAACCTGATAGAAACACTACATACATTTAATGAATGTCAAAAGTATATTTGGCAAAAAGCATTTAACTTTATTCTCCTCAAGCTTTTTCTTATTTTCCTTAGATTACTTTTGGTATGTCTGTTTTCTTCATGCCATGAAAAAAAAATAAGTCATTTGAAAAGGGAAAGACATGGAAATGTGATTTTAGAGTTTTTTTTCTCTTTAATCAGCTACCACTGGGAAAGTTCATATTTGATACTGATAAAGAACTGACCTGTTACTTCATTTTAATGATTAGCTGGACTGCATTTTATTAATTTGTTTTGAAAAAGATAAATATCTATGGTATCCTGAAAGAATGCAAATAGTCTACTTGTGTTTAATTAGTTTAAGTGACTTTCTTTTGTAAGCTTGTTTGAAGAAGGGTCACTCGGATTGCATTCCAACACCACCATCCCCAATCTACTACCTATTACTGGCACATGTGCTTTCCTATCATGTTGTGATATCCTTGAAAATAATACTTTAAAATGCATTTCTGCATTTGGAAGCTAATAAGTGTGAACAGGATTCAGAAAAGCATTATGTTACTAAAGATTAGCATCACCAAATGTAATGTTCTACCAGTCAAAACAGTGTGCGAATAAAGCGGTTGCAGCATGATTTTTTTAAGTCAGAGAAAATTGTCTTCAATCATTCTTGTGAATACTTTTGATTTATTTTTTATGCAACGTAGAAAAGGATACCTTCTTACTTCATGTCCTGTGGCATGGTGACATATAAGACTATAGGGTATATTTTCTAGAAGCTGTTATATTATATATGGAGGCATAAAAAGGAAAAGGGATTACTGTGTGTCATAAAATAAATATAAACTATTTGAATGCACAGGATGATGCTTTTAAAACATGGTGCTTCCTTAATTGTTTACAACAGTGCTTGAACACATGCTAGATCAGGTACTCCTGGCCCCTAAAATTGTATAGAAAGTTTTACTCTACATATGCATATTTCCCCCAAAGATTACTTTTATCAAATTCTCAAAGTTGTCCATGACACCAAAAAAGTAAAATAACACTTATTAGAATGGGGTGCAGAGGAGGATGGGGATATATAGTCATGTAGCCTATGTCTCCTTCACTTCAAGAGCTCATGATTTTACCTGAAAAGCTAATATGATCAAAGAGGTAAATATGGTATAAGATATTAGGTAAAATATGTTCACTTCTAAACAAGTGGCTTAGAGGAGAGAAAGATAATTCTGGCCGAAGCAATAAGTAACAACATCACAGATGAAACTTGAGAAGTAAAAAAAGCTAAAACATCCCTTTCAGGCTGCAAAGGTGAAGGATGCAGTGTAAGCAAAGACATTGAAACCCTCCAATACTGATACAGTGTGTAAAACACCTATAAATTCTTTTTCCTATTCCAAAATAGCTGTGCACTCTCCTACTCACAGTTATATATAGATGTCCTGACTTAAGAAAGCTTGGCAGAAAGTTTTCCAGAGCATTAGTTTTAAGCTGGTGGTTTTCACAACCTTGCATTCAAGCATCCCAAAGCCAAAGTGACATTAAATTAATTTGAACCTTAAAAATTACATTTGTAATAAGGAGAACTAAAGACCATAAAATGAAGCTAGCACAACTAAACAAAAATCAATTTAAGAGGTTGTCCTTAAGACCTTTAAGGTGAGGAAGACCTTTTATGCATTGAGTATTGTTAAATCATTTGGTTCATTTCACAGTGACTTGCTTTTGATGGAGTCTAGGATGAAATGTACTTCACTGTCCCCATGCATAATTAATGTTATTCTATAATCTTCATCAGATAGGTCACCTCTGAATATAAAGCAACTGTATTTTTCCTGAATTTTCTCTTGTAAAGGATTCTCAAAGCACACATGAGAGACTGGAGAGGAGTATCTGAAGAATTACTGTAAGTGCTATCCTTTAATGAACTTAACCTTACTATCATTCATTCATTTATTCAAACATTTATTCGTTCTTCCATTTATTACATCAATAAATATTTCTTCATTCCTGTATTCGGTTGCCTGAGTGCCTATTACCATCAGGCACTATGTTAGGCACTAGATATATGAAGATGAATGAGACAGGTTCTATCCTTAAGTTGCTCACAGTCAAGTGGGAAAAGATGGCATACAAGCAGATAAATTAGAACATAATAGATGAGCTAAAAAGTCAAATTTTCATTTTTAAAGGATACATGAGTTCTCATTTTAAAATCTTTGTAGTAATAAAGAAAATAAACTTCAACACAATTAAATAAATCCTGGCAGGACAAAAGGACATACAATGAAAAATGACACTACCACTCCACATATTTAAACCCCTACCCAAAGGCAAACACTATTCACAGTTTCTTACATTCCTATCCAGATTTTTTTACATACATGGATATGCAAACAGATTATGTCTATTCATCTGCATCTTTCTTTCTTTCACTTAGAATATTTTGGGGATTTTTTCATATCAGTACCCACTCTTCACTCTCTTTAATAACTAAATGGCATTTTCATTGTGTGGCTAAGAGCTGCATTTACTTAAGCGGTCTCTTCTCATATACATTGTGTTTTTGTTTTTTTTTTCAGATGGTTGCTATTTCAAAACAAACATACAAAAAGGAACAGGCTAACAAAAAAGCTTTGTTTTTATAATTATGCAACATATTCCTAGTGGTAAAAGTGTTGTATCACCGACTATGTGACTATTTGGACATATATTCTCAATTGCCTTTCAAAATATGGTTTGTTACAAGTTTATCATAGTACTAGGAAAGTCTAAAAGTGGAAGAAACTAATTCTTCATGGAAGACTAAGGCATATTTGTCAAAGGAGTGGAATTTTAGTAGGGTACAAGTCCTTAATTTCCGGGCCATGGAAAGGTATCAATCCATGGCCTGTTAGGAACTGGGTTTCACAGCAGGTGATTAGCGGCAGGCTAGGGAGTGGAGCTTCATCTATATTTACAGACAATCCCCAGCGTTAGCATCACTGCCTCAGCTCCACCTCAGATCATCAGGCATTAGATTCTCTTAGGAACACTGGTCCCTGGTGCCAAAAAGGTAGGGGACCACTGGAGTAGTGTAGAGTAGTGTATTAAGAAATGAGTTCCCCCAGGTGGAGAATATATACATGGACATTCTAGGCACAGGAATGAAGTTGACATTTGAAAGAACATACCTATAGTATGCATGTTCAGAGAAATTTGATAAGTTCCGTGTAGAGTTTTGCTGCCCTAAAATACCATGACCTCCACTTATTCTTCCCTCCCTTCCTTTCCCTAAAGCCCTCATAGCCACTGATCTTTTTATGACCTAAACAGTTTTGCCTTTTCCTTGTCATATAGTAATTGGAGTTATATGGTACATAGTCTTTTCAAATTGGCTTCTTTCACTAAGCAATATGCATTTAAGTTCCCTCCATGTTTGTTTGTTTTTTTATGATAGCCAATTTCTTATTAGAGCTGACTAGTATTCCATTATAGGGATGTACCACATTATTTATTCATTCACCTATTGAAGGACATCTTGATTGATTCTAAGTTTTTAAATTTTTCCCCCAGATTTATGAAATATAATAGACAATTAGTTGCTCATATTTACATTGTACAATTCAATATTTTTTTAAATTATAGTTAGCATACAATAATATATTAGTTTCAGTTGTACAGCATAGTGATTAGAACTCAGGTGATCATCGCATGAAATCTAGTACACCTCTTCCCCTTACATATTTATTACAACATTGTTGCCTGTTTTTCTTATGCTACAGTTTATATCCCCATGACTATTTTGTAACTATCCATTTATATTTCTTAATCCCTTCGCCCTTTTTACCATCCCTCAAACTGCTCCTCCTGTATATTAGCCCTCAAAATATTCTCTGTATCTATGAGCTTGTTTTTGTTTTCGTTGTTATTGTTGTTGATTTTGTTCTTTAGATTCCGCAAGTACATGAAATCATGTGATATTTGTCTTTCTGTTTCTGACTTACTTCATTTAGCGCAATACCCTCTAGGTCCATCAAGGCAATATCTTTTTCCATCATCTTCCTTTTAGTCTGTGGATGTTTTTTAATCTGAAGCGAGTCTCTTGTAGGGAACATATGTAGGGGTCTTGTTTTCTTATCCATTTAGCCACCTTATCTTTTGGTTGGTGCACTTAAATCTTTTCCATTTGAGTTAATTGTTGATAGATATGTAGTAATTACCATTTTTTATTCATGTTTTTAATACATCTTTTTTTCTTCTTAAGGAAGTCCTGCCAACATTTTCTGTAATACTGGCTTGGTGTTAATGAATTCCTTTAATTTCTTTTTGTCTGGGAAGATTTTTATCTGTCCTTCATCTCTAATGATAGCTTTGCTGGATAAAGTATTCTTGTTTGTAGATCCTGGGTTTTTTATCATGTCAATATTTTGTGCTAAGCCTTTCTGTCCTGAAAAGTTTCCTTTGAGAAATCAGTTGCCAGTCTTATGGGTGCTTCCTTGTAGGTAATTAACTGCTTTTCTCTTGCTGGTTTCAAGAATCTCTCTTTATATTTAACCTTTAGCATTTTAATTATGATGTGTCTTGGTGTGGGCTTCTTTGGGTTCTTCTTTCTTGAGACTCTCTGAGCTTCCTGGGATTGTATGCCTATTTCCTCCACCAGGTTAGGGAAGTTTTTCATCATTATTTCTTCAAACAGGTTTTCCACTTCTTATTCTCCCTCTCTTTCAGGTAATCTTATAACATGGATGTTTTTATACTTAATTTTGTACCAAAGCCTCCTTCAATTATTATTATATTCTTGGCTTCTTTTTTATTGCCATTATAATTTGGTGACCTTGGCTTCCCCATCCTCTATCTTGGTGGTTCAATCTTTTTTTTTTTTTAATCCACTCTGTTAATTCCCTCTAATATACTCTGCATCTCAGATAATATATTCTTCATTTCTGACTGGTTCCCTTTTATAATTTCCATTTCCATGTTTATGTTTTTTCATCTCTTTGTTAAAGTTCTCACTGAGTTCATTTATACTTCCCCTAAGTTCATTGAGATTCTATATAACTAGTGTTTTGAACTCTGAATCTGTTAGATTGCCTGACTCCATTATTTCTGGATTTCTGTTCTGTTCTCTCATATGGTTTCTGCTACTTTATCTTTCCATTTTGGCTGCCTTTCTGTGTCTATTTTTACGCACTAAGAAAAGATCCTAAGTCTCTTGATCTTATTAGTGTGGCTTTGTGTAATAGGTGCCCAGAGGCACAGTCCTGAGAGGGGTTCAGCAGCAGGCCAATTTTATCCTCAGTTTGTGTCTCTCTGGGGCCACAGTTAAGATTCAGAAAGCAATCCACAGATGCTCTGCTTCAAGAAATCCCAACAGAAACCAAGGTCAGCTACCATCAGTGTGTCTTGGAGCTTGCTCAGCAAGTTGCATAAAACTCGCCAAGGACACAACCGGGTGTGGCTTGGGTAGGGCTGTGAGTTGGGGGAGGTGGAGTTTCAGGGAATCCTCTGGGTGGAGGGACCTCTGTTATCCAGTTTGATGACGTCTCAGCTATATTGTCGCCTGTGCCTGCACATTGGAAGGTTGGAAGGCTCAACAGAGGAACAATGGATTCTGTCAGCATGTCTGCCCAGGAGAAAGCCTCACCTCCAATCCTTGTTCCGACAATTTAGTGTCCCCCTGTAAGTCCCTGGTGTTCCCCAAGCAGCTGACCTGGCGCTGGTGCTCTGAGCAAGCATGTCTCTCACCCTGGAAGTGCGCTCACAGACATGGCTCTTTTAAGTGGCATCTGCAGCTGCTACTTGCAGTTGCCATAGCCTCTGTATCACTCAGTCACTCAGGACCAGGCACCCTCACATCCTCACCACATCCTGCCTCCTCCCATTGCAGGGTTCTTTCTTATTTCCCTTTCTAGTTATAGGGCTTCTGTTCATATATATTCCAGGCAACTCTGTTTGATGTTGACTCCATGTTTCCATCACAACTTTGATATGGTCAAATGATCAGATGAAAAAAGCCTCTTTCATCTACACCATTTTGCTCCGGCACTCTAAGTTTTGACAAGTATGGATAAAGCTGCTATAAACGTTTATGTGCAGGTATTTTTGTGGATATATTTTCAATCCCTTTAGGTTAATACCAAGGAGCACAATTGCTAGGTTTAATGATAAAAGTATGCTTAAGTGTGTTAGAAACTTCCAAACTGTCTTCCAAAAATGGCTGTACCACTTTGTTTTCCCACAAAAAATAAATGTGAGTTCTTGTTTTTCTATATCATTATCAGGAATTGGTATTTCTTAGTTTTTTGGATTATAACAATTCTAATATGTGTGTAGTGATATCACACTTAGGTTTTAATTTGCATTTCACTGATGAAATACAGTTTGGAACATTTTTTTTGTAATGTACATATTTCTCATTTGTATATCTTGTTTGGTAAGTAGTCTGTTAAGGTCTTTACCCAATTTAAAACTGACTTGCTAGTTTTCTAATTTTAACAGTGTATGTATATACATACATATATATACACATACATATGTATATATGTATATATATATGTACATATATATATACATATATACTTTTTTATTGTTTAATTCTTTAATGTCACCATATATTTCACCCCTTTTACTCCATCTACCTCGCTCCATCTCCCTCCCTCCTATTCTCTAGTAACCACTAATCTATTGTCTATGTCCATGAGTCTCTTTTTGATTGTCCTGTTTGTTTGTTGCTTCTAGGTTTATATCCCACATATAAGTGATATCATGTGATTTTCACCGTTTTCTATCTGGCTTATTTTGCTTAGCATGATTATCACGAGGTCCATCCATGTTGTCGCAAATGGAAGTATTTCATCTCTCCTTATGGCTGAGTAATATTTAATTGTATATATGTACCACAGCTACTTTATCCAATCATCTATTGTAGGACACTTTGGTTGCATCCATGTACTGGCCACTGTGAATAATACTGCTATAAACATCAGTGTGCAAATATCTTTTTGGATATGAGCTTTCAAGTCTTTGGAGTAAATACCCAGCAGGAGGATTGTTGGATCATATAGTAGATCGATTCTTAGATTTTTGAGGAAACTCCATTCTCTTTTCCATAATGGCTGTATCAATTTGCAGTCCCACCAGCAATGTATGAGGGTTCTTTTTTCTTCGCATTCTCTCCAATATTTGTAATTACATATCGTGTTGATAACAGCTATTCTAACAGGTGTGAGATGGTATCTTATTGTGGTTTTGATTTGGATTCTCCTAATAGCTAATGATGTTGAACATCTTTTCATATGTTTGTTAGTCATTTGCATGTCTTATTGGAGGAAGTGTCTGTACAGGTCCTCTGCCTATTTTGTGATTGGATTGTTTGTTTTTTTGTTGTTATTGAGTTGTATGAGTTCTTTGTGTATTTTGGATATTAGGTCCTTATTGGAGCTGTTGCTTGCAAATATATTTTCCCATTCGGATGGTTGTCTCTTTACCTTGTCGATTGTTTCTTTTGCTGAGCAAAAGCTTTTTAGTTTGATGTAGTCCCATTCATTTATTTTTGCTTTTACTTCCCTCGTCTTTGAGATCAAATTCATAAAATCCTTTTTAAGTCCAAGATCCATGAGTTTAGGTCCTATGTTTTCTTCTATGTAATTTATTGTTTCAGATCTTACATTCATGTCCTTAACCCACTTGGAGTTAATTTGGGTGTGTGGTGATAGACAGCAGTCTAGTTTCATTCTTTTGCAGGTGGCTTTCCCATTTTCCCAGCACCATTTATTGAAGAGGCTTTCCATTCTCTACTGTATGTTACTGGCATTTTTGTTGAAATATATTTGCCCATATAAACATGGGTTCATTCCTGGACTCTTGATTGTGTTCCATTGGTGTGTGTGTGTCTGTTTTTTCTGTTGATACTATGCTGTTTTGATTATTGTCACATTGTAGTAGAATTTGATGTTGGGCGGAGTGATGCTTCCAATCTCATTCCTTTTTGCAAGGATGGTTTTGGCAATTTGGAGTCTTTTGTGCTTCCATACAAATCTGATGAGTTTTTTATTTTATTTCTTTTAAAAAATGCCAATAGAATTTTGATGAGGACTGCATTAAATCTGTATAATGCTTTAGGCAATAAGATCCTTTTAGCTATGTTGATTCTTCCAATCCAAGAACAAGGAATATCTTTCCATTTCTTTGAATCTTCTTAGCTTTATTTTAATAGGGTCTTATAGTTTTCACTATATAGGTCCTTCCCATGTTTCTTTAGATTTATTCTAGGTATTTTATTCTTTTTGTTGCAATTGCAAAAGGAATTATTTTTCCACTTCTTTTCTGACATTTTATTATTAGAGTATAGGAACGCTATGGATTTTTGAACATTGATTTTTTTATCCAGAAACTTTACTGTATTTGCTTATTGTTTCTAGTAGTGTTCTTGTGGAGACTTTAGGGTTTTCTATAGAGAGAATCATGCTATCATAAATAGTGAAAGTTTGACTTTTTCATGTTCCCTTTGGATGCATTTTAAGTATTTCTTTTGCCTGATTACACTCGCTAGGACTTCCAATGCTATATTGAATAAAAGTGATGATAGTGGACAGCCATGTCTTGTTCCTGATCTTAGAGAAGCTTTTAGTTTTTCATCATTAAGTATAGTGTTGACTGAGGGTTTGTCATATGTGGCCTTGATTATCTTAAGGTACTTTCCTTCTATACCGATTTTGTCAAATGTTTTGATCACAAATGGATGCTGTATCTTGTTGAAGGCTTTTTCAGGATCTATTGATGTGATTATATGATTTTTTAATTTGTTTATGTAGTGTATCACATTAATCAATTGGCATATGTTTAACCATCCCTTTGCCCCTGAGACAAAGCCTACTCAATCATGGCATATAATTTTTTAAATATATTGTTGTATTCAGTTTGCTAGTATCTTATTTAGGATTTTTGCATCTGTGTTCAGGAGAGATGTTGGTCCGTAGTTTTCTTTTTTGGTATTATCTTTACTAGGTTTTGGTATCAGGGTAATATTGGCTTCATAAAATGCATTGGGAAGTATTGCCTCCTCTTCGATTATTTGGAAGAGTTTGAAGAGACTAGGTATTAAATCTTTGAATGTTTGATAGAATTCACTGGTGAAGACATCTGTTTCTGGACTTTTACTTTCTGGTAGGTTTTTGATGATTGTTTCAATTTCCATACTGCTGATTGGTCTATTTAGATTTTCCAGTTCTTCATTCAAGCTAGAGGGTTGTATTTTTCTAAGTACTGGTACATTTCTTCCGAGTTATTCAATTCAGTGTTATATACTTTTTCATATTATTCTTGTATGATTCTTTGTATTGCTGCAGTTTCTGCCATAATTTCTCCTCTTTCATTCTTGATTTTGTTTGCGTCTTTCTCTTTTTTCTTTAGTGAGTCTAGTGAGGGATTTGTCAATTTTAATAACCTTCTCAAAGAATCAACACTTTGTTGCTTTTTTTTAATTGTTTTTTAGTTTACAGTTTCATTTAATTCTGCTCTAATTTTGATTACTTCTTTCCTTCGGCTGACTTTAAGCTTCATTTTTTTCTCCCTTTTCTCATTTTTTAAGATGAATCCTTAGGCTGTTTCTTTGGGCTAGTTCTTATTTTTGGATATAGGCCTGTAATTATATGAACTTTCCTCTTAAGAACACTTTTGCCATGTCTCAAAAGTTTTGATATGTTGTAGTTTCATTATCATTCGTTTCTATATATCTCTTGATCTCTCTTTCTATTTCTCCCTTGTCCCATGTATAATTCAGTAGCATGTTGTTTAATCTCCATGTATTTGTGGTACTTTTCTCTCTGTTTACACTTGATCTCTAGCTTCAAAGCATTATGATCAGAGAATATGGTTGGTATGATTTCAATTCTCATACTTTTTAAGGCTATCTCTGTGTTCTAGTATGTAATCAGTCTTTAAGAATGTTCCATGTGCACTAGAGAAGAATATATAAGCAACTGTTATGGTATAAAAGTCTTTGGAAATGTCAATTATGTCTAGTTGGTCTAATGTGTCATTTAAAGATGTTATTTCCTTATTTTTTTTTTTTCTGTTTGGAGTTGATCTGTCCATATCTGAGCCATGCGGGGTATTTAGTTCTACTATGATAGTAAGGTTTTTGGCTTGTTTTCTCCCTTTATTTCTTTACCATATGTATTAAAGGGTCTCCTTGATTATGAAGTATATAGATATTAGCTATGTTATTTCCTCTCTTGGTGCATAGGATTACTTTTATCATTATGAAGTGTTCCCTCAGGTTTTTCTTTATCTTTTTCATTTGAAGTCTATTTGTCCTTCCTGAGAAACAAAAATTAATTACTCCCAGTTTTTAGTACTATTTGCTTTTTAAACATTTCTTCCACCCCTCACTTTGAGTCTATATTTGTCTTTGGAGCTGCGATGTGACTCCTGGAAGCAGCATATGGTTGGGTTTTGTTTGTTGATCCATTCTGTAACTCTGTGCCTTTTTTATTGGTGAGTTCAGTCCATTTATGTTTAGGGTGATTATTGAAATACGAGGTCTTCTTATAGCCATTTTATCTTTTGCTTTCTGGTAGCTCAATGTTTCCATTGCTTCCTTGTCCTTGTGTTTCTGTTTTCTTTATTTTGGTTGGCTTTTGTGGGTTTTCCCTCTGGTTCTTCTTGTTTTATGTTATATACTTCGGTTCTGAATCTTTGGTGTGTGGTTACTATTTGGCTACAACATGTAAAGAACACTATCTGCCCATTCATCTATCTGACCATCTGTCTTATCTACATCCATCTATGTATGCTGTATATGTATGTATGTATATGAGAATAGCATATATATATATATATATATATATATATATATATATATATATATATATATACATAGTCCATTTTCTTCTGTGCGTGCCTTATCTTCTTTCCCCTTTGCAGATTTGGATCTTTGAATCCTCTTTTCAGTCATTGTTATCTCAATTTGTCCTTATGTATGCTGACTATTCATTATTATCTTACTATAGCAATTCTTTTCTTATTATTTAAGCTTATATTGCCGTGTTCTTAGTAAGGGTTGCACTCCTCTGCTTCTATTTTCCTGATAGTCACTTTACTCCTAATTATGTTTTTTTGTTTTGTTTTGTTATTTTATTTTAGATGAGCTGACCTCTTTCAGTATTTCCTGTAGTGCAAGCCTCGTAGTGGAGAATTCCCTCAATTTTTGTATGTCTGGAGAGGTCTTAATTTCTCCTTCATATCTAAAAAAGAGCTTAGCTGGATACATTATTCTAGGCTGGTAGGTCCTTTCACATAATAGTTTAAATATTTGATTCTAATCCTTTTTGGCTTGTATAGTTTGAACTAGAAGTCCGATGATCATCTAATGGATTTTCCTTTATAAGTTACCGTCTTCTTTTCCCTGACTGCCCTGAGAATTCTGTCTTTGTCGTTTATTTTTGATAACTTTAATACAATGTGTCTTGGTGAAGGCCTTTTTGGGTTGATGTAATTTGGTGTTCTATTGATTTCTTGAATTCCAAGTTCCAGCTCATCCTTTAGATTTGTGGAATTCTCATTTATAATTTGTCTGAAAATACTTTTTAGTCCCTGCTCTTTTTCCTCCCCTTTGGTAATGGCCATTATTCTTGTTTCCTCTCCTGATGGTATCAGCTAGTTCTTGTATTTCTTTTTCATTATTTTTCATTCTTTGGTTTCTCACTTATTCCTTCTGATTTATTTCTAGATTTCTATCTTCGATATCACTCATCCTTCCCTCCATTTCGTTGACTCTATTTCTCAAGCTTGCTATTTCATTTTCCAACTTTTGCAGTGTGTTTTTCATCTCCAGAAGTTCTATTGGGTTCCTTTTGAGGGTTTCAATCTCCTTGCTCTGCTCATCTAGTTGTTTTACTCAATTTCTGAAATTGTTGATTTGAGTTCTTTTGGATCTCATTGAATTTTTTCAGAAGTGCCATTCTGAATTCTCTGTCATTTAAGTTGCATATTTCTATGTCTGTAAGCTTATTTTCTTGAGATTTTTCTCTTTCTTTCTGAAATACCTTGTCACCTTGGTTTTTCATGGTGTTTAATGTACTATTTCTCCACCTGAGTATTAGTGGAAGTGTATTTTGTTGTTTTTCCAGAAAGAAGATTTATTATATAAAGATCTCTCTTTAGCCTCTGCAAAGAAGATGCTTTTCTTTTGGTTCCCAGTAGGTGGCGTCTAAGCCTCTTGAATTCCTGCTTTATATAAAGCCTAAATGTATTTTTAATTTTCTTGTAGATATTTAATCACACTTGCTACTCTCAGTTTCAGTCCCTGTCCATGTTATCAACAGTTTTGGTAGTGTTTGCTCAGATTCCCCTGGGGCTCCACGGTGATTGGTCTTGGGTATGGGTGGAGATGCCCTCTGGGTGCGGGGTGTGGACTGCAGTTCAGCCTCAGTTTTGCTACCGGTGCCAGTACAACTCAACTGTTGTTTCTCTGTGGTCCCTTCCCGCTTCTCTGCTTTCTGCCCTGAAGACTGGGCCCTGCTGTCGGCTGTTAGAAGTTCTGGCACTTCCAGGCAGGCTGATCAAGGAAGTTGCCCCACCTTCTCTTCCTACCCTCCTCCTACAAGGAAATCCAATGGTTGCAAGAGGCAGCTTCTTTATTTCTCTGAGTCCACCACCAGACACCCAGGGTTCTGACCTGTGGTAGCTCTTATGCACAGATTCACATTCAGACATGCTGGAGTGCAGTTTGTGTGTTTTTTGTTGAGTTTTAGATGTTCAGCTTATTGTTGTTTCAAGAGGAGAGACCTGGAGACCTCTCTCACTCTTCCATGTTTCCGAGAACTCTGATTATTTTGCATTCAAATAGCCCCACTCCCTAGAGAAGATATAGGAAGACAATACAGTGATTAGAATATTCAAGTTTTAACATTATCAAAGACCATATAGAGGAATACTTTGAAATATATAGCAACAGATGTATATCTTGACATGTGTTCATTACTGATAGGAATACAATATTTAATATTTAGGAAGTATTTCCTTGAGTTGCGTATCTTAGATCTAATTTAGGTCTGGATTTCAAAGTAAGTCTTAGTTTCTGAAACTCTCCAAGTGAGAATCTCTCCACTGAATCATTTCAATCTTACTCCACAACTGTGAAACATTTAAAATCATTGTATCTAGAGTTGTTACACCTTTAAATATTTTTGAAGAAAAGTGTGGATGTCATGTACTAGCCATACATTTCTAAAACCTTCCTTTATTCTATCTACCATATTGCATGCTTTCCTTACATAGAGTGGAACACTTGTAAGCTTTCTTACTTCAACTTTGTGACCTTCTCAGATGCTTTTAATCTTTCTCCCCTCTCTTGTATATGTGATTTTCAGTTGGCAAGGTCTCTGAAGATCCAATTCAATATCTATTTATTGGTCATGTAGTTAGTATCTGGACCCATATTAGATGACAAAGAAAAGGGTTGCCCTTAAAGGATGTGCAAAAAAGAAGAGATCACTTAGATACACTGCTATTGTTTGAATCCTAAAAACGTTTGTCTATATGTATATAAGTATATAAGAGAGACAAAGAAGATAATAATATAGCTTATACTATATGCTCAATAAATTTTGTTTTTTCTTTCTAGTATAATTATATATTCTCTACCATATTTACTATTATCTATTATTTGTATTTAGTTTTTTTTTTTTTAATTTGGATTACTGTTTGTTTTCATCACCCTTTAAGTTTGTTAGGATCACAGCCTCCAAAGAAACTTATTCCAATGCAACTCTGCAGAACCCTACATATAGTAATTTTGTCTTATGAAGTTCTCATACAAGGATGCTGTGGGTTATTATGAAGGAAAGTATCTCTCTCTGTTCATGCTATCATTATATCCTGGTTTTCTTTATTTGATATTTTTCCCATATGAGTGTTGCCAAAGCCAGAAGAGTAAGTGACCACATATGTGGAACATTTTAGGGTCTCAGAAAGCTATCTCTCTCTCATATATTGTCCCTCTTAATTTCCTAGCATTTTTTTTATTCACATAACAATATTATATCCATTATTTCAATTGATTCCCCAAAAATAGATTCTCCTTTGACAAATAAAAAAAGGAGGTTCAGAAACTCAAATAGCTTATCTGAGACCATTTATTTAGTAAGTGTTGCAGCTGAGATTAAAGTTCCAAACCCCAAGCAGATTTCTTGATTCTAGTATTCTGTAATTTTAAAAATACAGAAATTATGCAAAAGGAAAAATGGCCTATTTCCTAAATTTCCATTTGAAGTGAAAAATAATAGATATGATAAATCATTTAAGACCTATACAGCAAGTTCTTGAATAACATTGTTTTGTTCAACATTGTTTTGTTATAACATTGATGAAATGTCATAGGAACTAACTCTCATTTATATCAATTAGCTTATGATAAAACTGGTTTCATTATATGTCGCTTCTTTTAAAGTTGCAGAACCTATCAATGACCTTAAATGAGTACTTACTGTACACCAAATCATTATAAAAGATTTGAGTCTGTTTTTTCTATAAAATTTCCAGTTAGCTCAGGGTGCTATATCATTGGTTTATGTTAGAGATGTTATATATGGACCGGGACCTTGAGCGTAAACATGTTATTAATTCATACATAAAAGTACAACATCCCTGCCATACTGCACTCTTCCTGATATTAACTTCAATGTCAAGACTAGGGCAGTGTGATTGCTATTGCACTGGGCCCTCCTCTTTGGTGACGGAGGTGAGCTTTTCCTTTTCTGTACTTTTATTCTAAATATGATGTCATTTTCTCTCACCCCCTACTAATTTCATTCTTTCTTTCATTTCTCAGGACAAACCTCATTTGGTCAACTGCCTTAAATTTCTCATTTCTTCTTCAAGAGAAAAAAAAAAGTCAAGAAAGGTAACAGAGATGTGGAAAATGATTAAATCTCAAAGATTGAAATCTTTATACTCCATTTTTCATTTCAAACTCAGAAAGTATGATAAAAGGGTCTTAGTTTGTTTTTGTTTTTTATTAGGAATATAACACAGCAAAAAGATAACCCTCAGAAATATTTAGTTTAGGTAAAACACACTAATTTGAATCTAGGGAAAGTCAAAAATTTCATTTCCTCATTTGGTCTCTAGTTCTATCTAGGGAACTGTAATGATTCATATTATTGTTGATAGTCCCACTCTTTCAATCTTCACAACAGAAAGAAACATTGTCCAGCTACCTGTTCTATAGAGATGTATGAAAACTGGTCAGCAGTTCTCTTATTTGGCCCTACACAAGCCCCTGAGGTCTTTTTCTTTTTAGAGAGCTTAAAAGCAACTAGGACTACAAAATTTACCAAATGAAACACTTCATAGTAGATTTTTCCTGGAAGCAGAATATCAGTAAAGAAAGAAAGGTGAAAGCCTCTTGGACAATGTATATTAGTAGAGCCAAAAACTATTTAAAGAAGAGTTTCTAAGTGGGATACGTTTCTTTTGGTAGGTTACATATAATTTGAAAGTGTTAGTAGTGGGGAAGAAAAGGCTGGAATCGATGGTAACTAGAGAAAATAATTTTTATTGTCCTGATGGCTAAGTGGCAGGGTTTACTTTAGCACAGCATATCTAACAAACCCTTTATGGTCATAATGGGACCTTAAAATATCTCATGTAAAATTGTATTTTTGCTTTGAAGCACCTATTTTAATTTAAGGGTTCAAAGACTAGCTGTAGTTTATTATAAATTCTGTTGGTAGGGGAGGCAGGTCCCTGGACTTATTTAAAAATAGTTCATTGAACAGATTTCCAAGGATCCCACTATACAGTTAGAGATGCATAATATCAGTAACAGCTCATAGGAACATGAAAGAGGCCATGAACATTAGAATTTTTAATCTCTGCGGTAGCAACAAATAGGAAAGGTGAAAATGCTCTATGCATCATAAATTACAGAAATAACCACACCTCAATTTTTATGGTATGCAAATAAAATATACGAATAAGCAAATCTATATCTATCTAACTTAAGCTTAGATTATTTTAAGATCTTGACTTTAGTTTTTCAATTATTTTCTAAAATGTCCTCTGGGAGTCCTGTTAAGATGGTGGAGTAAGTAAATGCTGGGCTTGCCTCCTTCCATGACTGCATTAAAATTACAACTAAATTATAGAATAATCAATTTGGGGAACCATCTGAAGACTACTTGACCATAACTCCTATAACTAAGGATATAAATAAGAGGCCACATCAAGACAGGTAGGAGAGGGAGATGCAAAACGGTCTGACCCCACACCCATGTTTGGGGGATTGAGCTTTGAGAAGGATATTTCAGCTGTGGAAGTTCTCTTGGAAAAGTAAGGGGTCCCAGCTCCATGATGGACTCCAAAGCCGAGGGTTCCCAAGCCAGGAAAGTGAGTCCATATAAAATCTGACTATAAAAATCAGTGGGGATTCCAATCATGCATATGTGATGGAAGGCAGCTAAAAACCCAGATAACTTATGCACAGACTTACTCACCTGAAGCAATTACCCTGTGTTCCAGTGAAGGGACAGCAGCTTTGGAGGTTTCAGAGACATGCATGGAAATAGTGTGTTCTGGGGCTTCGGGGTGAGGGCTGAAAAGAAAAAGCCACCATGATCCTTGTAAGCCCTCTCCCTGCACATCTTACAAGTGGGCACCATCTTGCTTGCGTTGAGTTCTCCTCTGACATGTCCAAATCAGACATTTCATTAGTCTGGTGAAATCCGTTCACTCTACCCTGCTGACTCACTGGGACACCACAAACTCACAATTTATTGGAGGAATATTCCTGGCTAAGCAACAAGTCCCACCAACCCTTTTGGCAGGAGGTTCTTTCAATAACAATCGACAGAGGTGGCAGGCAATTAGCCCTGGCCTGAGCTGTAGTATTTCTTAAACAAATCATGGGGGTCTCTGGGCTGGAGGAAACAGGTAATTAGACTTTGTGTGATCTGAGACTTTTGCAAATGACCACAGGCTCAGCACTGGCAGAAAATCTGAACTGGCTCTAACCTGGGGAACACAACTAGCCCCAACATGGTGACTTCCTAAGAACCTTCTTCATGCGGCTTGCATACCACTCAAGGCTCTCTCAGCTGATGAATCTTAAAGGCATCCAGCAGGCAGTCTCAGGCCTTGGTGTGTTCTAAGCCTTTACTTAAACTGTTTCAGGCCTGGTGCTGGTAGCAACTGGCCTTAGTTCACAGTATGGCCACTTCCACATGCCTTCAGGTCAACCACAGGCAGAAACCAAATGCAGATCACTTTGTAGCTCCTACCAGGTATCCCTGAGCAGGTCACAGGCAGCAGCTGATCTTGTCCTGCATTAGGGCTTCTCCCAAGGGGCCCCAGAATAAACACATCCAGAGGGTGGCTTCAGACCAAAACAGAGACCACCAGATTAGCATCGCAAGTGGCGCACCAAAAAGGTGATCTCAACAGAAACATGAACCCATGGGGGAGAATCACACTCTATCTTGTTATCCCTGTGGGCATGGCCTATTCTCACTACCAGTAAGTTTGTGAGTCAATCCTACCCAAAACAGTAATCAAGGCTTAAAGTATAAAAGAAGAGCACACAGAACCCACACAATGCACATTCCTGTAGTGCCCAGTACAGGTGATCAAGTAGACTGTGCCACTGGGACACACAGATTACCTATTACATAAGGCTATCCAGCCAGGACTAGGAGACATATAGAATCTCTCTAATACAAAGAAACAAACACAGAGAAGTAGCCAAAATGAAAAAAAATAAGGAAACATGCTCTCCCCCAAAAAACAGGATAAAACTCCAGAAAAAAATAACTAGATGTAATAGAAGCAAATGACCTATCAGATGCAGTGTTCAAAACACTGGTTATAAGATTGCTCAATAAACTTAGGGAGAAAATAGATGATTTCAGTGAGTATGTAAAAAGAGATAGTAAAGATAAAAAAAAGACAGAAATCATAAAAAAGGACAAGTCAGAAGTGAAGAATATGACAACTGAAATGAAAAACACTATAGAAGAAATCAACAGTGGAGTAGATAAAGATGATTGAATTAACAAGTTGGAAGACAGGAAAGCAAAAAAATACAATTGGAAACATGAATAGAGAGAGAGAAGAGAGAGAGAGAGAGAGAGAGAGAGAGAGAGAGAGAGAGAGAGAGAGAGAGAGAAGAAGAAGAAGAAAAAGAAAAGTAAGGAAAGTTAAAGGAATCATTGGGATAATACCAAGCATGACAACATTTGAATTATAGGGGTTCAAGAAGAAGAGAGAAAGTAAGGGATTAAGAACCTATTTGAAATCATAACATTAGAAAATTTCCCAAATCTGGTGAAGGAAATAGGCATACAAGTCCAAGAAGCACAGAGCGTCCCAATCAAGATGAACCCAAAGAGGCACACATCAAGGCTCACTATAACTAAAATGTTAAAGTTTAAAGACACAGAGAGAATCTTAAAAACAGCAAAAGAAAGGCAGTTAGTTAACTGCAAAAGAGTTCTCATTAACTGTCAGCTGGTTTCTCAACAGAAAATTTTACAAACCAGAAAAGATTGGCGCAAAATTTTCAGAGTGACGAAAAGCTAGGACGTACAAACAAATCTTTCAATTAAAACTCAAAGTGAGTTATAAAACATCCCAGACAGGAAAAACTAAAGGAATTCATCACCACCAAGCATGATTACAAAAAATGTAATGGACTTCTTTAAAAAAATAAAACAGATAAAAATATAAATATAAATAATAAAAGGGCAAAAACTGTGTACCTATCAACAATCACTTTAAATATAAATGGATTGAAAGCTTCAATCATAAGATGCAGGGTAAGTGAATGGATAAGAAAACAAGATCCACACATATGCTGTAAACAAGAGACTCACTTCGGATCAAAACACTCATGCAGAAAATAAAGGGATGGAAAAAGTTATGCCATACAAATGAAAATAAACAAAAAGTTGTGATAAAAATGTTTATATTAGACAAATAAACTTTAAAACAAAGGCTATAATAAGATACAAAGAAGGACATTTCATAATGATTAAGGGTTCAATACAACAAGAGAACATAATTTTAGTTAACATTTATGCACTCAACATAGAAGGACACAAATATATAAAGCAAATATTTACTGATATAAAGGGAGAGAATAACAGTAATACAGTCATAATTGAGGACTTTAATATCTCATTGAAACCAATAGACAGATCTTCCAGACAGAAAATCAATAAGGAAACAGTGGCTTTAAATAATACATTAGATCGGATCAGTTTAATAGATATTTTCAGAGCATTTCACCCCAAAACAGTACAATATATATTCTTCTCAAGTGCACATGGACCATTTTTTCAAGATCAACCTCATGCAAGGCCACAAAACAAGTCTCAATACATTTAAGAAGATTGAAAGCACATCAAGTGTCTTTTCAGACCATGATGGTAGGAAATTAGAAATAAATTACAAGGAAAAAAATGAAAAATAGACAAACACATGGAGCACATGGAGGCTAAAGAACATGCTACTAAATAAAGAAAGGGTTAACAATGAGATCAAGAAAAAAATCAAAAGATAACTTGAGACAAAAGAAAATGAAAACACAATGACTCAAAAGCTACAGGGCATAGCAAAAGAAAGCCTATGAGGGAAATTCATAAAAGTATAAACCACCTAAAAAATAAGATAAATCTTAGATAAACAACCTAACTTTACACTTAAAGGAACTAGGAAGAGAACGGAAAACAAAGCCAAAAGTGAGTTGAAGAAAGGAAATGATAAAGATCAGAGAGGAAATAAGCAAAATAGTGTCTAAAACAACAACACGGGTGACATCAGAAAAATGGCAAAGTGAAAGATGTCCTCAGATCTCTCCCCTTGAAACAATAATAAGCTGAATATCTAAAACTCAACAAACAACACCCAAACTACACACCAGCACTTCTGAGTGTGAGATCTGCACGTAAGTGCTACCACAGGTCAGAAACTGGGAGAAACAAAGAAGCTGTCTCTTGCAGCTGGAGCTCCCTCCAGGAGAAGGGGGAGAGGAGAAGGTGTGGCAGGTTCTCTGAACAGCCTTGCCTGAGACAGCTGTGAGCTCCAGGCAGCCAAGAGCAGTTCCCAGGTATCAGGGCAGAAAAAAGAGAAGTAGGGAGAGCAGAGAAGCAGAGACAGCAGAGAAACAATAGTAGATTAATAGCAGGCACATTTGCAAAATCG
Source organism: Pteropus medius (assembly GCF_902729225.1). Classification (NCBI taxonomy): domain Eukaryota; kingdom Metazoa; phylum Chordata; class Mammalia; order Chiroptera; family Pteropodidae; genus Pteropus; species Pteropus medius. Next base: position 862,023 of record NW_024345861.1, on the reverse strand, counting down.
TGAGGCTGAGCCACAACCTCCATTCCTCAACATAGAGGGCCCCCATATCTCTGAGAAGAAACACGATGGATCCCCAGGGAAATCTGGAGCAAATGCTATGGAAACTGTAGCTAACACTGACGGAACAGACACAGAGGGCAGTGAGGGGTGATTGAATATTTATTAAAAAGGCATTATTAAGATTTTATAGAAAGCAAGGATCCACAGGATTAGACGCAACCTACCAGCAACCAAAAGAAAAAGGTCATTTTTGCAATACACTAAAGAGAGACTTTTATATAATAAATCTTTCTGGAAAAAAAGCGGAATACATTTCCATTAATGTCCAAGTGATAAAATAGTCCATTAAACACAATGAAATACCAAAGTGACAAGGCAACTCAGAAAGAAAGAGAAAAATCTAGAGAAAATAAGCTTACGGGCATAGGAAAATGAGACTTAAATGACAGAGAATACAGGGTGGTACTTTTGAAAAAACTCAGTGAGATCCAAAACAATTCATATCAACAATTTCGGAAATTGAAAAAAACAACTAAATGAGCAGAATGAGTTCTTTAGCAAGGAGATTGAAACCCTCAAAAAGAACCAAATAGAAATTCTGGAGATGAAGTACACACCGAAAGAGATGAAAATGAAACAGCAAGCTTGGGAAAAAGAGTCAAACAAATGGAGGAAAGGATCAGTGATATCGAAGACAAAAATCTAGAAATAAATCAGAAGGAAGAAGAGAGAAACTGAAGAAGAAAAAAAAATAATGTAAGAAAATTTTAAGAAATAGCTGATACCATCAGGAAAGGAAACATAAGAATAATGGTCATTATCGAAGGTGAAGAAAAGGAGCAGGGATTAGAAAGCATTTTCAGACAAATAATTGACGAGAATTTCCCAAATGTGAGGAATGAGCTGGAGCTTGGAATTCAATAAGTCAACAGAATACCTAATGATCTCAACTCAAAAAGGCCTTCTCCAAGACACATTGTATTAAAATTATCAAAAATCAATGAGAAAGACAGAATTCTCAGGGCAACCAGGGAGAAGAAAACAGTTACTTATAAATAAAGGAAAACCCATTAGATTATCCTCGGACTTCTCATCACAAACGTTACAAGTCAGAAAGGAGTAGAATCAAATGTTCAAACTATTAAATGAAAGGAATTACCAGCCAAGAATAATGTACCTGGCAAAGCTCTCCTTTAAATATGAAGGAGAAATAAAGACTCTTTCCAGACATATAAAAATTGAGGGAATTCTCCACTATATTACAGAAAATACTGAGGTGGGTCAGCTCCCTTAGAACAAAATGACGAAAAAAAAAACATATTTAGGAGTAAGGTGACTAGCAGGCTGATAGAAACAGAAGATTCCAACCCTTACTAAGAACAGGGCATTATAAGCTTAAATAATAAGAAGAGAATTGCTATAGCAAGACAATAATGAACAGTCAGCATATATAGGGACAAATTGAGACAACGATGACTGAAAAGGAGAGGCTTAAAGATTCAAATTTGCAAAGTGGAAAGAAGATAAGCACACACAGGAGAAATATGACAACTGTACACACACACACACACACACACACACACACACACACACACATAAAACAAGAAGAACCACACAGGAAAAACCACACACACACACACACACATACAAAATAAAATAAAGAAAACAGAAACACAAGGACAAGGAAGCAATGGAAACACAAATTTACTAGAAAGCCAAAGGTAAAATGGCTACAAGAAGACCTCATATTTCAATAATCACCTGAAATGTAAATGGACTGAACTCATCAATAATAAGGCACTGTGTTGCACAATGAATCAAAAAACAAGACCAAACCATTTGCAGCCTCCAGGAGGCATATGTCAGCTCCAAAGCAAATATACACGCAAAGTGAGAGGGCAGAAAATGATATTTCAACTAAATGGCATTCAGAAAAAAAAAAGTGGGGGTAACTGTACTAATATCAGATAAAATAGAATTCAAACTGAAAAAGGTAAAAATAGATACAGAGGGGTACTTCATAATGATAAAAGTAATCATGAACCAAAAATACATAACATTTATTAATATCTATGCTCTCAATCAGGTAGCACTGAAATACATAAAGGAATTACTAACAGAACTAAACGGAGAAACAAACCAAAGAAACTATCATACTAGAGGACCTAAATACCCCATTGTTGGATATGGACAGATCATCCAAATAGAAAATCAATAAGGAAATAACATCTTTAAATGATACTATAAACCAACTGGACATAATTGACATTTACAAGCCTTGCATCCCCAAATAACTGCGTATACATTTTTCTCTAGTGCACATGGAAAATTCTCAAGGATTGACCACATACTGAAACACAGAGATAGCCTTAAAAATACAAAAGGATTGAAATTCTACCAACCATATTTTCTGATCTAGCTTTGAAGCTAGAGATCAACTGTAAAAAGAAAGCGGTGAGAACCCAAATACATGGAGATTAAACAACATGCTACTGAAGAATAAGTGGGCCAGGGAAGAAATAAAAAGAGAGATCAAGAGATACATAGAAATGAAAGATAATGATACTACAACATATCAGAACTTTTTGGACACTGCAAAAGCGGTCATAAGAGGAAAGTTCATATCATTACAGGCCTATCTTCAAAAACAAGAACGAGCCCAATGTTTCATCTTAAAAAGCTAGAAAAGGAAGAATGAATGAAGTCTAAAGTCAGCAGAAAGAAAGAAATAGTCAAAATTACAGGAGAGATAAATGAAATTGAAAACAAAAAACACAATAAAAAAATAAATGCAACAAAGTGCTGGTTCTTTGGGAAGGTTAATAAAATAGACAACTCTCTAGCTAGACTCTCTAAAGAAAAAAGAGAAAGGACTCAATTAACAAAATTGGGGATGAAAGAGGCTAAATTACAACAGACATTGCAGAAATACAAAAGATCATACAAGAATACTATGAAAAAGTATATAACAACAAATTTAATAACATAGAAGAAATGCACCAGTACTTAGAAATGTACAACCTTCCTAGATTGAATCAAGAAAAACTGGAAAATCTAAGTATACCGATCAGCAGTATGGAAATTGAAACGATCATTTAAAATCTACCAAAAAGTAAAAGTCCAGGACCAGATGGCTTCACCAGTGAATTCTAACACACATTCAAAGATTTAATACCTATTCTCCTCAAACGATTCCAAAAATCGAAGATGAGGCAATACTTTCCAACTCATTTTATGAGACCATTATTACCCTGATACCAAAGCCTGATAAAGATAACACAAAAAATAAAGCAGTAGACCAATATTTCTCTTGAACACAGATGCAGAAATCCTAAATATGATACTAGCGAACTGAATAGAGCAACATATTTAAAAGATTATACACCACAGTTAACTGGTCTTCATCCCAGGTACACAGGGATGGTTGAACATATAAAATCGATTAATGTGATACACCACATAAAAAAATTAAAAAAATAAGAATCATATGATCATATCAATAGATACACACACAAAAAAAAGCCTTCGACAAGATATAGCATCCATTTATGATCAAAACGCTTAACAAAACCAGTATAGAAGAAAAGTACTTTGACTAATAAAGGCCATATGTGACAAATCCTCAGCCAACATTATACTTGATGGTGAAAAACTGAAAACCTTTTTTCTAATATCAGGAACAAGGCAAGGCTGTCCACTATCACCACTGTTATTCAATATAACATTGGAGGTCCTACCATGTGCAATCAGGCAAGAGAAAGATGTAAAAGACATCCAAATATGAAATGAAGAAGTCAAACTGTCACTATTTGTGAATGACATGATTCTCTATATAAAAACTCTAAAGACTCCAAAAGAACACTACTGGAAACAATATGCAAATACAGTCAAATTTCTGGATCTAAATTGATGTTCGCAAATCCATAGCATTCCTATACTCTAATGTGAAGTATCAGAAAAAGAAGTAGAAAAAATAATTTCTTTTGCAATTGCAACCAAAAGAATAAAATACCTAGGAGTGAATCTAACGAAACATGTGAAGGACCTATTTAATGAAAACTACATGAACTATTAAAAGAAATGGAAGAAGATAAAACAAATGGAAACATATTCTGTATTCTTGGGTTGGAAAAATCAACATAGTTAAAATGTCCTTAGTACCTAAAGCATAATACAGATTTAATTTAATTCTCATCAAAACAGCATTGGCATTTTTTTAAAGAAATACAACAAAATAGCATAAAATTTGTATAGAAGCACAAAAGACTTCAAATTGCCAAAGGCATCCAGTGTAAAAAGAATGAGGTTGGAGGCCTCACTTTGCCTGATTACAAATTATACTATAAAGCGACAATAATGAAAACTGCATGGTATGGGAAGAAAAAGAAACAGACAGACCAGTGAAATAGAATCAAGAGTCCAGAAATAAATCAATGTTTATATGCGCAAGTAATTTTAGACAAAAGTTACAGGAAGATGCATAAGAAAAATTAAAGCCTCTTCAATAAAGGGTACTGGGAAAACTGGAAAACCACCTGCAAAAGAATGAAAATAGACTGTTGTCTATCACCACATACAAAAATTAACTCAAAATGGATTAAGGACGTGAATATAAGACCTGAAAGAATAAAATGCATAGAAGAAAACCAAGAAACTACTCTCATGTACCTTGGACTTAAAGAGGATTTTATGATTTGACCTCAAAGGCAAGGCAAGTCAAAGCAAATATAAATGAATGGGATTACAACAAACTAAAAAGCTTCTGTTCAGCAAATGAAACTGTCAATAAGGTAAAGAGACAGCCATACAAATGGGAACATATATTTGCAAGCAATGCCTCTGATAAGGCCCTAAAATCTAAAATATACAAAGAACTCATACAACTCAATAACAACAACAACAACAACAACAACAACAAAACAATCCAATCAAAATATGGTCAGAGGACCTGAACAGACACTGCTCCCTAGGGGACATACAAATGGCCAACAAATATATGAAAAGATGCTCAACATCACTAGCTATTAGTAAAATGCAAATCAAAACCACAATGACATACCATCTTACACCTGTTAGAATAATTATAGTCAACAGAACTAGTAATAACAAATGTTGGAGAGGATGCGGAGAAAAAGGAACACTCATACATTGCTAATAGAACTGCCAGTTGGTACAGCCGCTATGGAAAACAGGATGGAAGTTCCTCAAGAAACTAAGAATTGATCTACCATATGATCCAGCAATCCCTCTACTGAGTATTTACCCAAAAGACTTAAAAATTCATATCTGAGAAGATATTTGTACATTGATGTTCATAGCTACATTATTCATGGTGGCCAGGATATGGAAGCAATGAAGTGTTCTATGATAGATGATTAGATAAAGCACCTGTGGTACATATATACAATAGAATATTACTCAGCCATAAGGAAAAAATAAATGCTGCCATTTGCCACGACGTGGATAGACCTCAAGATAATCATGCTAAGCAAAATTAGCCAGACAGAAAAAGTTGAAAGTCATTTGATATCACTTATATGTGGGATATAAACCTAAAAGCAACAAACGAACAGGACAAACAATAAGAGACTCATGACACGGACAATAGACTAGTGATTATGTTAGGGTAGGGTTGAGGGGGTAGGTAGATGGGTTAAAATGAGTAAAATATGCGGAAACAAAAAGAAATCTAATTATTAGAGGTGAACACACAATGTAAATGTATATATGACTAACTGTTAAAATGTACAGCTGAAACTTACCAAATTTTGTTAACCAATGTTACCTTAAAAAATAAATGAATGAATAAATAAATAAATAAATAAATAAATAAATAAATAACAATACAAAATACCAGTGAAACCAAAATCTAGTTCTTTGAAAACAAGAAAAATTTAAAACTTAACCAGATTCATCATGAAGATAAGAGGGAGGACCCAAATAGATAAAATCAGAGATGAAAGAGAAGTGACAACTGACTCCACAGAAACACACTCAAAAAAATGAAAATACTATGAGGTATTGTATACTAACAAATTGGACAATCTGGAAGAGATGAATAACTTTTGAGAATATACACTCTCTGAATATTGAAGTATGAAAAAACCAAAAGTGTGAATCATTTGATTACTACTGATAAAGTTGAATCAGTTATCAAAAATTCCCAACAAACAAAAGTCCTAGACTACATGGCTTCACAGGTGAATTTTTCAAATATTCAAAGAAGATGTAACACCTCTTCTTCTTAAATGATTTCAAAACACTTAAGAAGATGGAATTCTCCCAAGCTGATTTCATGAGGCCATCAGTATCCTAATTCACAAATCAGAAAAAATATTTTACAAAAGAAAGAAAATTATGAATTGATATCCCTGATGAACATAGATGCAATATTCCTCAACAAAATACTAGCAAATATTCAGCAAAACTTAAACAGATTGTACACCTTGATTGTAATTTATTTCTGCGATGCAAGTTTGCTTTAAAATCCTCAAATCAATTAATGTAACACAACACCTAAAAAATTAAAAGATAAAAATCATATCATTCTAAAAATTGATGCAGAAAAAGCATTTGACAAAATCCAACCTCCATTACTGATAAAAACTCTTAGCAAAGTGGGAATAGAGGGAACATACCGCAACATAATAAAGGCCATATATGACAACTCCAAAGCTAACGTTATAGTCAATGAGGAAAAGCTAAAAGTGTTTCCTTTAAGATCAGGAATATGACAAGAATACCCACTTTTACCACTGTTAGTCAACTTACTATTGGAAATCCTAACTATAGCAATCAGAAAAGAAAAAGAAATAAAAGGCATGCAAATCGGAAAGGAAGAAGTAAAACTGTCATTATTTGCAGATGACATGATACTATATAGAGAGAACCCTAAGGATGCCACCCAAAAAATCTGTTAAAACTAATAAATGAATTCAATAAAGTAGCAGGATACTAAATTAATATTTAGAATTTGGTTACAATTTTATAAAACAGTAATGAAGTATCAGAAAAAAAAATCCCATTTACAACTGCATCAAAATCAATAAAATACTTAGGAATAAATTTAACTAAGGATATAAAAATTTGTATTTAGAAATCCATTTCATTGGAGAAAGAAACTGAAGAAGATACAAATAAAAGGAAGCCTATATATTGCTCATGGATAGAAAAAAATTAATTTCATTAAGATGTCCTTACTACCCAAAGAATCTATAGATTTAATGCAATTTTTATCAAAATGTCAATGGCATTTTTCACAGAACTAGAACAAAAAATCCAAAAATTTATATAAAACCGTAAAAAACCTTGAATAGCCACAACAATCTTGAGAAAGAAGAACAAAGTTGGAGTTTTCACTCTACCTGATATCAAACTATGCTACAGGGGTAGAATAATCAAAACAGCCAGGAATTGACATGAAAACAGATACATAGATCAATGAAACAGAATAGAGAGCCCAGAATTAAATCCATGCCTGCATGTTCAATTAATCTACGACAAAGGAGGTAAAAATATACAATGGGGTCAAAACAGTCTATTTTATAAATGATTTTGAGAAATCCAGATAGATAAATGGGGAAAAAAATGAAACTAAACCACTTTCTTATACCATATATAAGAATAAACTCAAAATAAAGACTTAAATATAAGACCCAAAGCTATAAAACTCATAGAAGAAAACATAGGCCGTAAAGTCTCTGACATTGCTCTTAGTGATATTTTTTATGACATATCTTCTTGGACAAGTGAAACAAAAACAAAAATAAACAGATGGACTATATCAAATTAAAAACTTTTGCATAGCAAAGGAATCCATCAGCAAATGAAAAGGTAACCTACTGAATGAGAAGATATTTGCCTAGCATACATCTGATAAAGGTTGAATACCCAAAATTTATAAAGAAATCGTACAACTCAACATCGAAAAAAATCAAACAATTCAATTAAAACATGGGCAGAGGACCTGAATAGGCATTTCTCCAAAGAGAACATACAGATGGCCAATAAACATAAGTGCTCAATGTTACTAATTATCAGTGAAATGCAAATTAAAACCACAATGAGTATCACCTTACATCTGTCAGAATGGCTATGAATGAATCAAAAAGCAAAAAGGTATTGGAGACTTTGTGGAGAGAAGGTTACTCTCATATACTTTCGTGGGATTTAAAATTGGTACAGCCACTATAGTAAACAGTTTGGAGGTTGCTCAATAATTTAAAAGTAGGGAGAGATCGGCAGAAACATGAAAGAGTGAGAGATGTCCCCAGATCTCTCCACTTGAAACAACAAGAGCTGAACATCTAAAACTCAACAACAACAATAACAACAACAAAACTCACACAAACTGCACAACAGCACATCTGAGTGTGGAATCGGTGCATAAGAGCTATCACAGGTCAAAACCTCGGGTGTCGGGCAGTGGACTTACAGCTGCAGGAGCTCCCTGCAGGAGGAGGGGAAGGGAGAAGGTGCAGCAACTTCTTCGAACAGCTCTGCCTGGGAGAGCTATGAGTTCCATGTAGCCTGCGGCAGGGCCCAGCCATCAGGGCAGAACGGATGGCAGTGAAACAACAGTTGATTTTTACTGGCTGAGGTTGCAAAATTGAGGCTGACCTGCAGCCTCCAATTCTAAACTACGAGGGCCCCTATCCCCATACATTCTGATACAGATCACTGTGGAGCCCCAGGGGTATCTGAGCAAATGCTCCTGAGACCATCACTGACACTGACAGGGAATGGAACTAAGGGTAGCAAGCGTGATTAAGTATCTACAAGAAAATTAAAAAAAAAAAGAATTAATTCTTTATATAAAGAAGATATCCAAGAAGCTTAGATACCACCTACCGGAAACCAAAAGAAAAGCACCTTCTTTGCAACAGTCTAAAGGAAGACCTTTATATAATACATCTTCTTTCTGGAAAAACAACAGAATACACTTATTAATGCCCAGGTGGAGAAACAGTCCATTAAAACACCATGAATAACCAAGGTGACAAGGCATCTCAGAAAGAAAAAGAAAAATCTCCAGAAAATAAGGTTACAGACATAGAAATATGTGATTTAGATGACAGAGAATTCAGGATGGCACTTCTGAAAAAACTCAATGATATCCAAAACGATTCATATCAAAAATTTCAGAAATTAAAAAAAAAAACAACTAGATGAGCAGAGCAAAGAGATTGAAACCCTCAAAAGGAATAGAATAGATCTTCTAGAGATTAAAAAAAAAAACACTGCAAGAGTTGAAAAATGAAATAGCAAGCCTGGGAAATAGAGTCGACCAAATGGAGGAAAGGATCAGTGATATCGAAGACAGAAATCTAGAAATAAATCAGAAGTAAGAAGAGAGAAACCGAAGAATGAAAAATAATGAAAGAGAAACACAAGAAACAGCTGATACCATCAGAAGAGGAAACAAGAATAATGGGCATTATTGAAGGTAAGGAAAAGGAGTGGGACTAGAAAGCATTTTCAGACAAATAGTGAACAAGAAGTTTTCAAATCTAAGGAATTAGCTAGAGCTTGGAATTCAAGAAGTCAACAGAACATCCAATTATCTCAACCTGAAAAGGCCTTCACCAAGACACGTTTTATTAAAGTTATCGCAAATCAATGACTAAGAATTCTCAGGGCAGCCAGGGAGAAGTAAACAGTAACTTATATATATATATAAAAAAACAAAACAAAACAAAACAAAACAAAAAAACCATTAGATCATGCTCAGATTTCTCAGTGCAAACCTTACAAGTAAGAAATGAATGGAATCACATATTTAAATTATTAAGTGAAAAGAACTACCAGCCTAGAATAATGTATCCAGCTAAGCACTTCTTTATATATGAAGAAGAAATTAAGATGTATCCAGACATACAAAAAGGAAGATAATTCTCCACTACGAGCCCTGCAGTACTGAAATGTATCAGCTCACATAAAACAAAATGACAAAAGAAAAAAAAAACATAATTAGTAGTAAAGTGACTATCAGGCAAATAGAAGCAGAAGGGTAAAATCTTTACTAAGAACAGGGCATTATAAGCTTAAATAATACGAGAATTAATATAATAAGATAGTAATGAATGTTTAGCATACATAGAGACAAATTGAGATAACAATGATTGAAAAGGGGAAGATTCAAAGATCCAAACTCACAAAGGGAAATGGAGATAAGGGATGCGCAGAAGAAAATGGAAGACGTGTGTGTGTGTGTGTCCAATAGTGTGTGTGTGTGTGTGTAATTTTACATATTCATTATGGTAACTACACGCCAAATATTTAGAACTAAAGTATACAACTTAAAACAAGAGAGACCAGAGGGAAAAGACACAAAAGCCAACCAAAATAAAGAAAACAAAAACATAAGGACAAGGAAGAAATGGAAACACTGAGATACCAGAAAAGCAAAAAATAAAATGGCTATAAGAAGAACTCATATTTCAATAATCACCCTAAATGTAAATGGACTGAACTCACAAATAAAAAGACACAGAGTTGCAGAGTAGATCAAAAACAAAATCCAACCATATGCTGCCTCCAGGAGATTCATCTCAGCTCCAAAGAGAAATATAGACTCAAAGGGAAAGGATGGAAAATGATATTCCAAGCAAATGGCATTTAGCAAAAAGCAAGCATAGTGATACTAATATCAGACAAAATGGACTTCAAAATAAAAAAAAAGAAAGAAAGAAAGATACTAAGAGACACTTCATAATGATAAAGGGAATCATGCACCAAGAAGATATAACACTTATTAATATCTATGCTCCCAAACAGGGATCCCCAAAATATGCAAAGAAATTAGTAACACAACTAAAGGGAGAAACAGATCAAAACACTATCAGAGTAGGTGAACTAAATATCCCACTGCCGGATATAGACAGATCATCTGAACAGAAAATTTATAAGGAAATAACATCCTTAAATGACACATTATACCAACTGCACATAGTTGACATATATAGGCCTTCCATCCCAAAATAGCTGCTTATACATTCTTTTCTAGTGCACATGGAACATTCTCAAGAATCTACCACATACTGGGACACAGAGATAGCCTTAACAAATATAAGAGGGTTGGAATCATAACAACCATATTCTCTGATCATAATACTTAGAAACTATAAATCAACTGCAAAAATAAATCAAGAAGAACCAAAAATACATGAAGATTAAACAACATGCTACTGAAGAATAAATGGAACAGAGAAGAAATAACAAGAAAGATCAAGAGATACATAGAAATGAATGACAATGATAGTACAACATATCAAAATTTTAAGGACATAGCAAAAGCAGTCTTAAGAGGAAAGTTCATATCATATCAGGCCTACATCCAAAAACAAGAACGAGCTCAAATCAACAACCTAACACTTCATCTTAAAAAACTAGAAAAGGAAGAACAAATGAAGCCTAAAGTCAGCAGAAGGAGAGAAATAATCATATCAGAGCAGAAATAAGTGAAATTGAAAAGAAAAAGACAATAGAAAAAATAAATGCAACAGATAGCTGGTTCTTTGAGAAGGTTAATAAAATTGACAAACCCCAGGCTAGACTCACTAAAGAAAAAATAGAAAGGACACAAATTAAAAAAAAAAAAATCAAGATGAAA
>NW_024345861.1:832324-846806 GCF_902729225.1 Pteropus medius | reverse complement strand
TGGGATCTAGATGAACAAGTCATACAACTAGAGAGAAATCTAAGAAATCACCCTGCAACGGCAAATGGTAGGATGGGGTGAGGTCATGAGATTGCCTGGTCCCGAGCGGCTGAGTGGGATAGAGGCTGTTGCAGTGACAGCTGCAGCTGCAGACACCTCTTAAAGGGGCTGCATTCACGAGCAGACTTTTGCAGTGACAGACTTGCTCACTCTGAACACCAGTGCCGGTTCGGCTGCAGAGGGGGCACCAGGGACTTACAGAAGGACACTGAGTTGTTGGAGTGAGAGCCCAAGAGAGACTCGCTCTGTATAGAAGTGCCGCGGTATCCACTGTTACTTTGTTGAGCCCTTCCCTTCCCAGTGCATGGATTCAGCACTGACATAATGGAGACATCATCAAACTGGATAACAAAGGTCGCTCTGCCCAGAGGATTCCCTGAAACTCCACATCTCCCAACACTCAGCCACACCCAAGCCACACGCAAGTGTATCCTCTGTGAGTCAGGTGTTCCTGGATGAGCAGCACCTAGACACACACTGGTGGCAGCTGGCCTCAACTTCTGGAATGGCCTTTTGAGGCAACTAAAAGCACAGCATCTGTGGATTGCTTGCTGAATCATAACAGGTGTCCCTGGAGGGCAACAGGCTAGGGCTAACCTGGGCTTGCAGCTGAACCCCTCTCAGGACTGGGCCACTGGACACCTACTACACAAAGCCGCACTAATAAAATTAGGAGACTTAAGAGCTTTGCTTCGTACATAGAAACAGATGGACAAAGGTAGCCAAAATGGGAAGACAAGAAGCAGAAACCATATGAGAGAACAGAACAGAGATCCAGAAATAATAAAGTCAAGTAATCTAACAGATGCAGAGTTCAAAACACTGGTTATAAAGATACTCAATGAACTTAGGGGAAGTGTAAATGACTTCAGTAAGAACTTTAACAAAAAGATAAAAAACATAAAGTGGAAATGGAAATTATAAAAGAAACCCAGTAAGAAATGAAAACACATTATCTGAGATGAAGAGCATATTAGATGGAAAAAACAAGACTGGATAAAGAAGAGGATCGAACCACCAATATAGAGGATGGGGAAGCCAAGGACACTCAATCAGAATGAAAAGACAAAAGAAGACAAGACTATAATAATAATTTAAGGAGCCTATGGGACACTATTAAAGGTTAAAATATATCCGTGTCATAGAAGTATTGGAAGGGAAACAAGATGTTGAAGAGCTATTTGAAGAAATAATGATGGAAAACTCTTCTAACCTGGTGAAGGAAATAGACATACAATCCCAGGAAGCTCAGAGAGCTTTTGGGTTCCAAAACCAGGAACCCAAAGAGGCCCACTCCAATACACATCATCATTAAAATGCCAAAGGTTAAATACAAAGAGAAAAATCTTAAAAGCAGCAAAAGAAAAGCAGTTAGTTACCTACAAGAGAGTAACCATAAGACAGACAGCTGCTTTCCGAAAAGAAACCATGCAGGACAGAAGGGCTTGCCACAAAATATTCGACGTGATGAAAACACAGGATCTACAGTCAAGAATGCTTTATGCAGCAAAGCTATCATTTAGAATTGAAGGACAGATAAAGAGTTTCACAGACAAAAATAAGCTAAATGAATTTTATCAACACCAAGTCAGTATTACAAGAAATGTTAGAGGAGCTTCTTTAAGAAGAAAAAAAAAACATCCATCAAAAACATGAATAAAGAATGGTAATAACTACATTCTTATCAACAAGTAGCTCAAATGGAAAATAATTAAGTGCTTCAACAAAAAGATAGAGTGGCTGAATGGATAAGATAAGAAAACAAGACCCCTACATAGATTGCCTACAAGATGCTCACTTGAGATTAAAAGACACACACAGACTAAAAGGAAGGAGATGGAAAAAGATATTGCCTTGATGGACCTAGAGGGTATTGTGCTGAATGAAATGGGTTGGATAGAGAAAGACAAATATTGCATGATTTCACATACATGTGGAATCTAAAGAACAAAATCAACAACAAAAGCAGAAATAAACTCATAGATACAGAGACAATTTAAAGAGATACTAGATGGGAGGGGAGTTAGGGGAGACCAAAAAAAAGGGCAAAGGAATTAAGAGGTACAAAGGATAGTTTCAGAATTGACATGGAGATGTAAAGTATAGCATGAGGAAGATGGTTAATAATGTCATGATGAATATGTAAGGGGGAAGAAGGGTATTATATTTAGCCGGGTGATCACTTTCTGAGTTATGTGGATCTCTGATCACTATGCTATATAACTGAAACTGGTATGTTATTGAATGCAAACTATAATCGAAAAAAAAAAAACTCATTTAATTCTACAATGTGAATACAAGCAACTAATTGTCTATTTTATTTCAATAAAGAATAAAAAAAGAATTACAAATTTGCAGTTTCAAAATAGTCACAGGGATATGAAGTACAACATAGGGGATATAGTTAATAATATTGTAATAATTATGTATAGTTCCAGGTGGATACTAGACTATTCAGAAGGATTACTTCGTAAATTATATAAATATCTCACCATTTTGCTGTACACATGAAACTAATATAAAGTAATATTGAATGTTACCTTTAATTTAAAATTAAAATTTAAAAAAATAAAAATAATTAATAAACTAATAAAATAAAATAAAATATCTTCTGATTCACCCTCTCATCATTTTGTCTACTCAAAATGCAACTGTAGCTCAGACTTCAATAGTCATATTTAATGTATTTGAGAAGCTGAGACTTATTAATAAATCTCATGACAAAATGGAAACCAGCCATTCACTGGAGGAATGCACACTGGACTTTAAATTAGGAGACAAGTGTCTTAATCTCTCTCTCTCTCTCTCTCTCTCTCTCTCTCTCTTCTCTCCCATTCACTTCCTCCCTTTCTCTCTTTTTTCTCCCTCAGTTTCACTTTTTGTAAATTAAAGAGAATCAATTAGATGTTCTTTAAGATCCTTTCCAGATATAAGGTTTTGTAATCCTATAGCTTTTTTAAAAAATAAATAGCAAAGAGCAAGAAGTAGTATAGTATAAGCAATAGCCAGGAAAAATAACATATATTACTAAAAACAAAACAACAAAAATTTTACACTGATAACAAATCACAATAAAATGACTTTTTAATTGTGAAATTAGCTCATTGAAAGGAATAGAATAATAGTCATGTCCTATTAATATTAAAAATGTAACCTTTTGCTGTTCCATGTACTAAGAGGCACTACAGATTGCTATGTTGTTGTCAGTTGACAACTTGTAATCACAATTAACGGGAAAAGATTTAGCAATTCTATGAAACAAGATGAGAATTCAAAGGTCATACACACAAGATACCAAGAGGGTGTACTTAAATAGAAGAAATAGTTGGTTATATAAAGATTTCTGCCTTACTAGGGCTGTGTGTTTACTGACCTTGGCTTTATGGTCCTAAATGGAAAAGATTTATAAGACAAAAATTTTAGAAATATGTACTTATTGCATGCACTAATGGCCTCAGTCAGGGTACATCTCTTATTGAATCAAGTAGGGTTTAAAAACAGAAATCTAGAAAAATGTATGGTCTTATCCTTTGTTCTTCCATTACTGTAAATCTTAATTGGTTTTAGCCTTTAGCTGTAAAACAGCAGAGTCATGTAACTAGAGTCAACCCTAGTCTGCGGGTTGATTTCCGTGATCAAAGTTTTGGGCCACAAGTTCTTTGAGTCTAGAGGCTGTACCTTATTCATCTTTGTATTACCCACAGTCTCTTACAAACTATCTATCATAGTTTTATAAACTTAGGCACTAAATCTGTCATGTTAATCAATAAAGAAGTACTTGAGTTTTCAGGATTCAAAGCTAGTAAAAAAAAATTGACTATTATATACTGTGCTGAATTTTGGTGAAGACATAAGAACTGTTTGTAATTAATATGTTAGGTGTCCAAAAGCACATTATCGTACCTAAGAACATTTGTAAAATTTCTTGGCTGTTTTAAATGTACTAAAAAAAATCCAGTTTACACAGTTACTTTACTTAGAAAATATTTGTTCTATGCAGGTAGTTAAAAAGGTAACCTATCTAATCTATGTGTAAGTTATTAATAACTTATATTAAGAGTGTTTGAATTTGTGAGATGCTGTAAATATCTGGCACTAAATCTTACATGTTGAGGGAAGTTTGGTTGGGAAAGACAATCTCATGTATACAGTCTTTTGATCCACACTCAGCTATAAAAGAATAGGCTTTAGGCCTGGAAAACTTTCTCACCAAGAAATTAAAAGCCCATAGAGCATTTTCTAGCTTATCATCTTCTAGAAATATCGTTCCCTGATTATTCCTCTGTTCTGCTTAAGCAAGTACTTCAATGGCTCTCAGGCACACTCTCAGCTTTCAGAATTTCAGACTCCATTGGGAAGGAGAGTATTCATTCAGCTGAGGCACGAGAGTGGTGTGCATAAGCCAATTGCTCTGTTTTGGCTGCCGGGTCACCTGCTGGCCATGAGAGACTGACATACAGTATTGGAATTGATTTTTCTCTGTCTCTTCTCTAGTAAATGCTCTGTTCATCTAGTGTTTGACTTTGTTGTGTTTTCCTTGGTGACTCTGATATCAAGATGTGGTGTACAGAAGTGTTTGGAATTCTATATCTAATGGATGGCATTGTGATGATATTTGCTAATCATTTATGTAGTTGAAGTCCTTCCCTGGCATTGTTTACCAATACATGGTGTTCTTCTAAACAATTATAGATAGTGATGATGAGAAAACATTAATGCAAATTATAACGGTAATTATAAGGTTTTCAAAAGTCAAGTACCACTGTCTAAATATAAAACATCTTCCTTTGTTAAGAAATCAATTTCTTAAAGATTCATTTAAGTGTAAACTAGAAACAGTATAAATAGTCAAAAGCTTTAGTTTAAAGTGTATAATAATTAATTATAAAGGGTAAGAATAACAAATTGGAAATATCTATATTTTTCTTGAATTCACAATACAGAAACTATAAAATTAGTTGTCTTATTTAATGCTTAAAATGTTAAACTTGGGAAGCAGCCATGAGACATCATTTTTACGTCCCTCCTTAATTGATGGCAAAGTCTTTTCCATATTTAATTGGCTGCCTTATATATCTTCTTCAGGTTCAGCATTAATGTTCTCAGAAGTCTCAAAGTTTGGAAGAGCCAAAGAAGCCACTAGATTAGAGCCAATGCGTCCTTGCCAAACTCAAGCACCTAATTAAGATTTCTAAACATGTATTAAATATTTATCTCATTTTCGAGAAAAATACCATGAGGACTAGAAATTTTAAGATCTATTTTTTTAGCACGCTCATACCTTGCTTTCTATTTCTTATTACATAAGTGCATTAGAAAAGTACTGGTTAAGAAAGTTTAGACTTCTATGGAGTGCTTTCTTATCCCACCCCTTTTCCATTTAATCATGTATCATTTTTGATACTAAATCAATAAAACTACCAATAATGAATATAATCAATTTAACTTTTGATGAAAACTTTGTTGTGAAAACTGATATGGGAAATGCTTATTTATGACATTCAAGGAAAGAAAATTGCATAAGGGCTTGCAAAAATAGCATAATTTCTTAGAACCCGATGTAAGATGGAACACAATGGGATTTTTAAAGGGCTTTAATATCATTGCAGCTACTCCAGAGGTATTTTAAAATATCTTCCATGGCTATTTCCGCATTTCTATAAATGATTCTTAATTTCATTCCTCCCTATGTAGAGTATTAATGGAAGATGGTGATATTTCAAGCAAATGTCGTTCAGAGAAAAGCGGGAGTATCCATATTAATATCAGACAAAATAGACTTCAAAATAAAAAAGGTAAAGAAAGATACTGAGGGACACTTCATAAAGGTAAAGGGAATCATGCACCAACAAGACATAACACTTATTAATATCTATGCTTCCAATCAGGGAGCCCAGAAATATGTAAAGCAATTACTAACAGAACAAAAAAGAGAAACAGATCAAAACATTATCATAGTAGGTGTCTTAAATACACCACTGTTCCATGTGGACAGATCATTCAAACAGAAAATCATAAAGAAATAATATTCTTAAATGATATATTATACCAAGGTACATAATTGACATTTACAGAGCCTTTCATCCCAAAACAGCTGCTTGTACATTCTTCTCTAGTACATATGGAACAATCTTAACAATTGACCACATACTGGAACAGAGAGAAAACCTCAACAAATACAAATGGTTTGATATGATAACGACCATATTCTCCAATCATAATGCTTTGAAGCTAGAGATCAACTGTAAAAAGAAAGCGGGGAGAACCACAGATACATGGAGATTAAACAACATGATACTAAAGAATGACTGGGTCAGAGAAGAAATAAAAAGAGAGATCAAGAGATACATAGAAATCATTGCTATTGATAGTACAACATATCAAAACTTTTGGGACATGGCAAAAGCAGTCATAAGAAGAATGTTCATATCATTACAGGCATATCTCAAAAAAAAAAAGAGCCCCCCAAAAAACTCAACCTAACCGTTCATCTTAAAAAAAAACTGAGAAAAAAGAAACTAGAAAAAGAACAAATGAAGTCCAACATCAGCAGAAGATAAAAATAATCAAATTCAGAGCAAAATTAAATAAAATTGAAAACAAAGCCACCCCACCAATAAATGAACGAATGAATGAATGTATGAATGAATGAATAAATAAATAATAAACATAACAAAGTTCTGATTCTTTGAGAATTTTAATAAAATTGACCACCCTCTGGCTAGACTCACTAAAGAAAAAAGAGAAAAGACACAAATCAAGGACAAAAGAGGAGAAATTACTACAGACATTGCAGAAATACAAAGGATCATACAAGAACACTTTGAAAAAGTATTGAACACCAAATTTAATAACCTATAAGAAATGGACAAGTACATGGAAGGATACAACCTTCCTAGAGGGAATCAAAAAGAACTGGAAAATCTAAAGAGCCCAATAGCAGAATGGAAATTAAAACAATAATGAAAAACCTACCAAAAAATAAAAGTCCAGGACCAGATGACCACCAGAGAATTATACCAAACAATAAAATAAGATTAAATGCCTATTCTTCTCAAACTCTTCCAAAAAATCAAGAGGATGCAATACATCCTAACTCATTTTATGAGGCCAATATTACCCTGATACCAAAATCTGAGACAGATAACAAAAAAAGGAAACTACAGACCAATATCTCTCACGAACACAGATGCAAAAATCCCAAATAAGATACTAGCAAACTGAATACAGCAATGTATTAAAAAGATAATAACCATGATCAGGTGGGCTTCATCCCAGGGGCACAGGTATGGTTTGAACATACGCAAATCGATTAATGTGATACACCACATAAATTAAAAAATAAGAATCACATGATCATATCAATAGGTGCAAAGAAAGCCTTTGACCAGATACAGCATCCATTTATGATCAAAACAGTTAACAAAATAAGTATAGAAAGAAAGTTCTTTAACATAATAAAGGCCATATGTGACAAACTCTCACCAACATTATACTTAATGGTGAAAAACTAAAACCTTTCCTCTAAGATCAGGAACAAGACAAAGCTGTCCACTCTTGCCGTTGTTATTCAGTATAACATTGGTGGTCCTAGCGTGTGCAATCAGGCAATAGAAAGGCATCCAAATAGGAACCAAGATGTCAAACTGTTACTATTTGCAGATGACATGATCGCCTACATAGAAACCTTGAAGACTCCATGAAAACACTACTAGAAATAATAAGCAAATACAGTTTATGTAAGAAAAATTTTTCCGGGTACAAAATCAATGTTCTAAAACCCACAGCATTCCTATACTTTAATAATGAATTGCCAGAAAAAAGAAATGGAAAAAATAATTCCTTTTGTAATTCCAACGAAATTAATAAGATACCAAGGAATAAATTTAACGAAACATGTGAGAGACCTAATGATGAATATTATAAGACCCTTTTCAAAGAAATTGAAGACACAAAGAAATGGAAAGATATTCTGTGTTCTTGGATCGGAAGAATCAACAAAGTTAAAGTGACCATACTACCTAAAGCACTATACAGATTTAATGGAATTTCCTTCAAATTCTCATCTTCAGTTTTTAAATAAACAGAAGAAAAAAATCATCTGATTTGTATGTGAGCACAAAAAAAAAAAAAAAAATCACCAAAGCCTTCCATAAAAAAGAACACTGGAGGCATCGCTCTGCCCAACTACAAATTATACTACAAAGTGACAATAAAACAGCAGGGCAGAAAAACAGACACACAGACCAGTGAATCAGAATCTAGAGTCCAGAAGTAAACCTATGTTTATATGGGCAAATAATTTTCGACAAAACTGACAAAAAGAAACAAAGGAAAAAAAAATCTCTTCAATAAATGGTGCTGTAAAAACAGGAAAGCCACCTGGAAAAGAATGAAACTAGACTGTTGTCTATCGTGACACACCAAAATTAACTCAAAATGGATTAAGGACCTGAATATAAGATGTGAAGCCATAAAATGCATAGAAGAAATATAGGAACTAACCTCGAGGACCTTGGAGTTAAAGTAGATTCTATTAATTTGAACTCAAAGGCAAGGGAAGTAAAAGCAAAAATAAATGATTGGAATTACATCAAACTAAAAAGCTTCTGCACTGTCAACCAAAAGAAACCGTCAACAAGGTAAAGAGTCAACCATCCAAATGGGAAAATGTATTTTCAAGCAATGCTTCCGATAAGGGCCTAATATCCAAAATATACAAAGAACTCATACAACTCACTAAGAACAAAAAACAAACGATCCGATCACAAAATGGGCAGAGAACCTGAACAGACATTTCTTCCAAGAAGACATACAAATGGCCTATGAACATTTGAAAGTATGCTTGACATTGCTAGCTATTAGGGAAATGCAAAGCAAAACCACAATGAGATGCCACCTCACACCTGTTAGAATAGCTGTTATTAGCAAGACAAGTAATAACTAGTGTTAGAGAGATTGTGGGAGTAAAAGAACCCTCATACACTGCTGGCGGGACTGCAAATTGGTACAGCCACTACCGAAAACAGTATGGAGGTTCCTCAAAAAACTAAGAATTGATCTACCATATGATCCACCAATCCCTCTACTGGGTATTTACCCCAAAGACTTAAACACCCATATCTAGTAAGATATTTGTACACACATGTTCATAACATCATTTTTCTCAGTGGCCAAGGCATGGAAACAACCGAAGTGTCCTCCAACAGACGATTTGATAAAGACGCAGTGGTACATATATACAATGGAATATTACTCAGCCATAAGAAGAGATGAAATATTGCCATTTGTGACCACGTGAATGAACCTTGAGATGATGATGCTATGAGAAATAAGCCAGACCAAAAAAGTTGAAAACCATGTGATATCACTTATATTTTGGATATAAACTTAAAAGCAAAGAACGAATAGGACAATCAAACAAAGACTCATAGACATGGACAATAGACTAGTGGTTACCAGAGAGTAGGGGAGGAGGGGGAAGAAGGGAGATTGATTATGTAATAGGGGTCGAATATGTGGTGAGAGAAAAAAATCTAACTATGGTCAGTGAACACACAATGCAATACACACACACACACACATACATATATATACATATATATACACACACATATGTATGTATATGTATACGTATGTGTATATGTATATGCACATGTATATATGTGTTTGTATATATCTTACTGTTAAATTGAACACTTGAAACCTGTTTTTGTTAACCAGTGTCACCATAATAAAAATTAATTTAAAAAATGGTATAAAAAAAAGAAAAAAACATTCGTGATCTGTATCAGCCTTGGATATGAAAGTGGAGAGTACTGTATTAAATTGAAACTTTTTAAGCTGTCTCTATATCCTGTTACTCAATATACATATATGTATGTGTATACATTTATATACACATACATATATGTATATTATATATATACATACACATACATATATATACACATACATATATGTATATTATATATATATATAAACTAAATTTACTAAATTTACTAAATATATTTTTTTTTACTAAATATACATATATATTACTAAATTATAAAAGCAAGTTACATTGTGGAGAAAAATAATCTTCCAACCTGTTTTACAGATGTTTTAATTGAATATCATTTTTGAGGAAATGTAAGCAAATGAAAGGGGTAATCTCAATACATTAAAATAATCTGTGTATATTGTTTGAATGTTAAAATAATATAGAATTAAACAATTATTGACATCAAAATAGTTCAAAATCTTGGGCGTTACAATTAGTTTTTTTCTCTGGCGTTATCATGGACATTCCTAATACATAGAACTGGAGGGACTTGTAGAGTAAGACAGCGGCCCCCAACCTTTTATGCACCAGGGACCTGTGCTCCTATGAGAATCTAATGTCTGATGATCTGAGGTGGAGCTGAGGTGATGGTGATGCTAGAGCTGGGGAGTTGCTGCAAATACAGATGAAGCTTTGCTTGCTTACCTGAGGCTCACCTCCTGCTGCACGGCCTGGCTCCTAACAGGCCACGGACTAGGCTAAAAAATTCTGTTTTTCATTCCTACTGCCTTTTTAAGGAAGATGCTAGTTAATAGAACAAGTCATACCAACTCAGAGGTAGAAATCAGACCTATTATAGTACCATGGTATTATGTTTTCTAACAAAATACCTTTTTACTTGCTCTGCCTAATTCTATTTTAAATGCTCTGTAAATAGCTCACAGGGCAGTGCTTGTAGCTCTTACCTTGATGTAACTGATTCCTTTCTTAATTAAATTTTACAACAGCTTGGATCTGAAAAATAATCTATTGTTTCCCAGTTAAAATTAGAAATGACTGATATGTCCAAGTGCATACTTTCTGGTCCATACAAATTGATGGCTATTTCTACAGAAAATGAATATACTGGATGACTAAGCCTATTTTGTTTCAAACAAGATAACATTCACCTTTTTTAAAAAAGGCTTTTTTTTTAGAGCAGTTTAAGGTTTACAATAAAATTGAAAGGAAGGTACAGATATTTCTCATATTCCTCATACCCCCACACATGTATAGTTTCCTATATTATTAACATCACTCATCAAAATAGTACATTTTTTTACTAAGGATGATACATCCAAATCACTCAATGTCCATAGTTTACCTTAGGATTTACTCCTGGAATTTTACATTCTATGAGTTTGGACAAAAGTATAATGTATATTCATTTTTATATTATCATGAAGAATATTTCAGTGTCCTAAAAATTCTCTGTGCTTTGCCTATTCATCCCTTATCCCTAACTCCTGACAATCATTGATCTTTTTATTATCTCCATAGTTTTGCCTTTTCCAGAACGTCATATTGTTGGAATCATAGAGTATGCAGTCTTTTTAGATTGACTTCTTTAATCACCTAGTAATATGCATCGAAAGCCCATCTTTGATTATGGTCTGATAGATCATTTCTTTTTAATGCTGAATAATATTCCACTATCTGGATATACCACAGTTTATTTATTCATTCATCTACTGAAGAACATCTTGGTTGTTTCCAAGTTTTGGCAAGCATAAATAAAGCCACTATAAACATTTGAGTGCAGGTTTTACGTGTACATAAGTTTTCATCTCCTTTGGGTAAGTGCTAAGGAGCATGATTGTTGGATCCTGTGGTAAGAGTATGTTTAGTTTTGTAAGAAATTACCAAATGTTTTCTAAAGTGGCTGTGCAATTTTTCACTCCTAGCAGCAATGAATGAAAGTTTCTGTTGCTCCACATCCTTGTCAGCATTTGATATTGTCAGTGTTCTGAATTTTGACCATTCTAATAGGTGTGTAGTGATATCTCATTATTGTTTTGTTTTGTATTTTCTTGATGACATATGATATGTAAAATCTTTTCATATGCTTATTTGCCATAGATGTATCTCCTTTGGTGAGGAGTCAAAGTCTTAGGACCATTTTTCAGTTTTTATTATAGTTTTTCTTATAGTTGTTTAAGAGTTTGTGTGTGTGTGTGTGTGTGTGTGTGTGTGTGTTTATGTGTGTGTTTTTAAATTACAGTCCTTTATTAGATGTATCCCTGGCAAATATTTTCTCTCTGTCTGTGGATTGTCTTCTAATCCTTTCTTTCACTAGTTATTAAATTTATTTTACTAATATTTAACAAACATATATTAAAAAGTACAGTGAAAGATTCCAAACTTATTCACACTTCCTCTTTCCAAAAGGCTTATAGTCTGGTAGGGAGAGGTAGGTATTTATTCATTGAACTTTTTAACAAGTGCTTCCTAAGTGTTAGAAACACATATCCAAAGATATGCAGATATATTACACATGATCCCTACACTTATAAAGTTCTTAGTAATCCTGGGTATATTTTAATACTCTCTTTACCTTAATTTTGTCTTATATTTCACTACAATTTCATGTTAAGAAATGCTGCAAAAAATAAGGTGATATTTTTGGATTGTCATTATGATAAAAATTGATTATGATTGAGTAAAAAATAGTGGACAAATATTCAATTTTCAGAGTACTATTTTATGGATTTATGGCTAATAACTTTCCAAGATAATTTCATAATGCTTGGTTATCCAGAATAAACTTAGTTGGAGAGGCTGAAGTAGTCACTTTTATTGCCTCCTCTCTCTCATCATCTAAATCTTAACTGTTACTATAAACGTTATTTAATTAATTTTTTTAATTCTTAAAATTGTTTTAAAATTTATTGCAGTGACATCAATTACTAAAATTATATAGGTTTCAAGTGTACAATTCAATAATACATCATATATATATATATATATATATATATATAATCATATTTTCACCACCCAAAGTTAAATCTTCTTTCATTACCACATATTTGAACCTCTTTACCCTAATCTAGCGCCCAACCACCCCCCCCTTTTCCTCTGGTAATCATTAAAATGTTATCTGTGTCTATGTAATCATTAAAATGTTGCTTGTTTGTTTTGTTCATTTGATGCTTTCAGTTTTATATCTCACATATAAGTGAAATTCTATGGTTCTCAACTTTTATCTGTCTGACTTATTTTGATTAGCATAATTATCCCAAGATCCATCCATGTTGTCACAAATGTCAGTATTTCATCTCTTGTTATGGCTGAGTAATATTCCATTGTATATATGTACTACTTATTTTTTATCCAATCATGTGTCAAAGGGAACTTCGGCCATTTCCATGTCATAGCCACTGAGAATAATGCTGCAATAAACATTGGGGTGCATATATCTTTATGGATAAATGTTTTCAAGTATTTGGGTAGATACCCAAAGAGAGATTTCTGGGTTATATGATAATTCTATTCTTAATTTTTTGAGGAACTTCCATACTATTCTCCAGAGTGGATGTGTGAATTTACATTCTCACCAGAAGTGTATGAGGGTTCCTTTTTTGTTGCATCCTCATAGTTATGTATATTTTTGTCATTTTGTTTAAGTTGAGTAGACCCCTTTTGGTATATCCTGTAAAGCAGGCCTCGTAGTGGAGAATTTTCTCGATTTCTGTATGTCTGGAAAGTTCTTTATTTCTCCTTCATATCTAAAGGAGAGCTTTGCTGGATAAATTATTCTTGGCTGGTAGTTCCTTTCTTTTAATAGTTTCATTATTTGATTCCACTCCTTCTTGGCTTGTAAGGTTTATGCTGAGAAGTCCGACGATAATCTAAAGGGTTTTCTTTTATAGGTTACTGTCTTCTTTTCCCTGGCTGCCCTGAGAATTCTGTCTTCGTCATTGATTTTTGATAATTTTAATACAATGTGTCTTGGAGAAGGCTTTTTTGGGTTGAAATAATTGGGAATTCTGTTGACTTCTTGAATTCTAAGCTCTAGCTCATTCCTTAGATTTAGGAAATTCTCATCCACTATTTGTCTGAAAATGATTTCTAGTCCCTGCTCCTTTTCCTCCCTTTCAAGAATGCCCATTATTCTTAGGTTCCTCTCCTGATGGTGTCAGCTAGTTCTTGTATTTCTCTTTCATTATTTTTCATTCTTTTTTTTTTCTCTTCTTCCTTCTAATTTACATCTAGATTTCTATCTTTGATATCACTGCTCCTTTCCTCCATTTGGTCAACTCTATTTCCCAAGCTTGCTATTTCATTCTTCATCTCTTTTAGTGTGTTTTCATCTTCAGAAGTTCTGTTTGCTTCTTTTTAATGGTTTCGAACACCTTACTAAAAAACTCATTTTGCTAATCTAGTTTTTTTTTAACTCCTAGAATTTTTTATATGAATTATTTTGAATCTTATTGAAAATTTTCAGAAGTAGCATCTTGAATTCTCTGTCATAAGTCACATATTTCTATGTTTTTAAGCTTATTTTCTGGAAATTTTTCTCTTTTTTTCTGAGATGCCTTGTCACCTTGGTTGTTCATGGTGTTTAATGGACTATTTCTCTACTGGGGCATTAATGGAAGTGTATTCTGCTTTTTTTTTTTT
>NW_024345861.1:815688-828585 GCF_902729225.1 Pteropus medius | reverse complement strand
TTTTTATTTCAATTCCAAGACTTTGGTAAACAACCTCACTGCCTCTCATTTCTCGCCTTCTAATTCTGAATTCTGCTGTCAAATTAATCTATCTAAATATCAATTTTCAAGATACTACTTTTACTTGCTCCTCTATACCTAAATTCAAATGTCATCACAATCTGTCCCAGCCTGTCCTTCCCTAGCTTTCTCCTACTTGAGCATCATGAAGCTAAATGCATTTTCAGTACTGTCCGGTGGAGGGTGCCCTTAACTACAAATAAGGAACATTGGCTTCCTGGCTATCCCTGAAGCAGCAATGGGGCCTCAGCCTATCTCAGGAAGCTATTAGAAACCATTAAGAGCATGGTAAAAATACCTCTAGTTCCTAACGTTTTTAAGACAAATACGGGACAATGGGTGATAGAACTAATCTCTCGAAGTAAACACCCATAATACTCATCTCTTCCCCCTTACATATACTGCTCTCTCCCTTAAGTATTATTCTTCTTTATCTTCCTCAACAATTCTGAATATATTACTTAACCTCTCTGTACCTCAGTTTCCTAATCTGTAAGGAAGATGACAATAAAAACACCTAATTCATAGAGTTGCTATGAGGACTGAATAAAAGTTGCATGAAATAATGCCTGACATGTGGTAAGTAATAAGCATTAACTATTATTCATTTTGTTATTATCATTACTAATATCATCATCATCATTATTATTATTGTTATTTTCCATCACTCCCTAACTGATCATGATAGAGAATGGAGGAATAAATTTTATTTTTATTTTACCCATTACATTTAAATTCAGGTCTTTATATTTAATTTTAAATGCCATATGTTGAATCATAACATGTAATTAAGAAAATAAAAACATTAATTAATTACTGTATATAACTTTGTTTTTCTCTTGCAATCGATAGCCTTAAATGGGGCAGGGGAAGGGGAGTGGCAAAGATATCTACTTATCCTCAAGTGAGAAAGATGAACTTTTTAGAAAGAAGAGAAAGTAGAAGTGTAGAAAAAGGTTGAGGAGAACACTTTCGCAACATAGCGGCAAAGAGGCATTACATTCAAAGATTTTCAACTGCTTAGGGTTTGTGAAAATTTTTCTCCTTAAATTTTTATAGAACTAAATAAGGTAAGTTAATTGTTGGAATGATACTTTTCTTCTTAACATTTCTTAATATTAGAATAATGCTATTCATTTAATAAATATACATTGAGTGCCTACACTATATAAAACAAAATCTCAAAAAATTATTGCTTATGCAATAAATGTATATGTTTGGATAGGGTCTTAATAAGAAATTGATGCTTAAGAACAAGAAAAAAATTGAAGGTTGTTCATATTATCAAATGCCCTACTATGGCTAAATTGTATTCTTATTTAAACAATTCTTTGATCAAATCCTTGGCATTTATTGCTATACTTTTGTGCACTCATTATACAATTATTATTTTATCTCCCTAGGCAGATTGCAAGGTCTTTGAGGGCACAGAATACACTTGTTATAAATGTTTTGGAACTTTTTAATCACTGTTTTCTTTGGACTTGAAATGTTCACAAATTCGCTGAAAATAAAAGTTTATTATTTGGTTGCACATGTATCCAAAAGCATCTCAGCACAAAGGTAAAACAGAATGTTTTTTTTTTTCCTGAGATTCTTATGTTCAATTTCCTCAAGTTCTATTGTAGGAACTAAACAAACAAACAAACAAACAAACAAAAACTGTTCCTCCCACATTATAAGTTCCTCTAGCTGGACTAATAATCAAATTAACAGAGACAGGTTTACAGGAGAAAATAAAATTTCAATATGTTTACATGAGGAATTCATATAAGCATGAAAATTTTGAAGATAATTAGGTAAAATTGGGTATATACATCATTTTGGACAAAGAAGAAAGGAGGATTAGGGATCAGTGATGGGATTTTAAAGGAAGTAGGCTATTTACAGGTGCTTGAGGAAGATTAGAACATACATAGCAGGTAAATTTTTTAGGCAACCCAGAAACAATAAGGGTAATCTAGTTCTAACACCCTCCAGGTTGGTGCCTTCCTTCTTACCATACATAATTCAAATTAGTCTGCTAAGACAAACATCCTAAGATTTCTTTCTTGGAGTAGGCCTTTCCATCTAAAACTCTTAGGTAAGAAAAGGGGAGGATCAAATATTCTTTCTGAATTTTTTGTTTCTTAATAACCAGCTTAAAATCAATATTCCAAAGGCAAATTTAGAGTTTTGTTCCACTTTACTATGATGTACCTCTGGAAGCTACTTTTTAACTGACTGAGATTATGTACAATTACTTTTCAACCTGTAATTTTTGTGATCAGGGAATCATGTTTTTCGTTTTAGTATCCATCTTGTTTCCTAACTCCCACTAAGATGGAAAGCACTATAAACAGTTTACTCTCCCTTCATTTTTTCTTATTACAAGTGTTACATAGAGATTTGTGCTTCATTTTGTGTTTAAAGAGGGTGTTTACAAAATCATTATGGTTTTATGTCCTCTATTACAATTATAAACCTGTGATTAGAATATTTCAATTTCTCACTAAAGGAAACCTCAAGACACCATGATTTCTGTTACATACATCACTTAGCTGGTAGTAACAGAAGTGGGGTTGAAAGCTGGAAACAATGTTTTTACCCCTATGAGTTATAAAATTTTGGATCTAGAGAAAAAACAGAACTTCAAAGGTCTATACTATAAAGCCACTGGTAATAATTGCAATGCGCCTTACTTAAAAATAAAATATCTTCTGCCTTTTTAGGGGAAGAAAGTGTTTTTCACCTAGTTTTAATTTAACAACTTCCTGTTACAGCTACTAAATTTGAAATGACAAATTTTGCTGTTCAATCGTCAGTTGTCATACTGAGTAAAGGGATTTGGCACATAGCATATCTATAATTCAATCAAATTTTAGTGATAACCATTTGATATTATAGATAATATACTTAGTGAGCTCATAGATATTACAAATAAACTGTGTCATTTTTCATTTGTGTATGGATTTTGTTACCAATTGAAAACTCCAAACCCCTCTCTTCTTTTTCTCTTCTATCTTTATCCCTCACCTTAGCAGACTTTTAGTCAAGGTACAAATCTGCTGCCATAAACACACAAATTAGTAAATCAATGTTTCTGATTTAAAAAAAAAAGTTGGTGCAATAAGTAAATGTTTTGAAAGCAAGCCAGTTTGTCAGTAAATTATAAGCTTCATTACCATAAAATTCTAACAAATAAAACAAACATCTCATTAACTGAAAGCCCAATATGACTGCAGCAGTATTCCTCTCCCCAAAGAGTGCTTATCATAGGAAAAAAAAAAGATGTTTTGCTTAGAGCTTCCACTAATGACAATATTAACTTTATTTATTAAAGAATGTCTAAGCATTTTTGCAAAATGTACATTTTACCCCTCTCCTACTCTTTTTTCTAATTAAGCACAGTGGCAAGTTATATAGTACAAGAGTTATATGATGGCTAACTTTATTCTACTTTAATATCATTCTAATTATGCTCTACTAAAGATGGAGAGCATTTTTTCGGGCACTGCTTCTAACAGTTTATGGCTGGTAAAATTCTTCCGCATTACATTTAAGGTAAAAATCCCATATACCATTTAGTTCCTTGATGAGTTTATTTCCATAAAGGTAAAAGAAAAGAGATTTACTCCACCACTTTTTGCAAAATAGAAACTTATTTTCAAACCTAGAGTGTTCAACAGGTGTTACAAGTGCTTGGGTAGCCCTGAACCAACTTCTATTTAAGTCATCTTGTCATGATCCGGTAGAACAATTCTATAATAATTGTGCTATTGTGTGTGGTTCTGTATGTCTAAGAATATTTTTAAAATTCTAGGAAAGCAAAACTTTTCATAGTAAAGTTTTGCTAAAGAGAATCAGCTTTAGAAAGGAGACCTAATCCCAAATTAGATGGTTCAAACTGCTAAAGAGTACTACTTTCAAAAAAGAGGCTTAATCCCAATTTAAGTCATTAGACTGACAGAAACACACAGTAATTAGGAGTAAGAATGTTGCTAGTATAAGATGAATAAAAATGGCTCCCAAAGAAATTACAGTATAAGAGGTTTCTGACTTCAGGATAAAGGAGACTAGTGTATTTTTACAATTTTTTCTTTGTCTTTCTGTCTCTGTCTCTGGCTGTCTGTCTCTCATAAATACACACATGGTTTTACCTTCTCTGTTCCTTCTATCATTCAATTTCTCATTGTTTCTTTAATGATAGTTCTTTTTATGCATTTGTTCTACTAAAAGCATGTTTATTAATCTTCTTATTCTTTTGAAATACTAACAATATATTTTTTTAAAGGTTAGCCTTTGAACTATAAAATGATGTCACTAAAATCTTCAGTAAGCAATGTCCATAAAAGACTTGGATTCAAGGTTTTAACTTCCAAATAAATAAGTATCATCTCAAGTAAAACTAATATAAATATTTCTCTAATCTTGGGGTAGTATTACTATTTTTCATGGGGGCATAGTTAAACAATTCAGTCTTTACAGGAAATCAAATACATACATGTATTAATTTTAAGTTGGATTTTTTTAAAAAAGCAAATAAACTCCAAAGCTATTTTAAAACAAAAAAAGCACTTGAAGTTCTATACACATTCATGAGCTAATATAGAAATAAAATACACAGTTACAAGTTGATATACAAATTTAAAATGCCCATTTACTCAGAATCCCTATTATTAACTACTGCTTTGTAGAATTATAGCTTGCCCTATCTAGACATACATTTCCTATTGTTCTCTTTTGTTTCATTTGATAATAGATGTTTCTTCCTACATACTGCCATTATGTTTTGGGGGGCAACAAAGCATGATAAAAAATTGTATTTTCCTTCTTTCATAACACTCCAGAAATATCTAGTGGAATGTTTTACAAAAAAATAAATAAATAAATAAATAAATAAATAAATAAATAAATAAATAAAAGTGCAGAGTGACCAAAAATTGACTTAGGAATAACAAATAATGTTACATTTCTTCTCTTAAGTAATTGGATAACATCTAGCACATAAAAGTCAATTCTTGGTTTCCCAATCATGATGGCAGAGTAGATAAAGGCTGTACTTCTCTCCTCTCACAGCCATATCAGAATTACAGCTAAACTAAAAATAACCATCAATGGGAGTTGCCTGAAGTTCTGAACAGAAGTCCTACAACTGGGGACACACAAAGAGGCCACCTCGAGGCTGGTGGGTAGAAAGAAATGCAAAACAGGCTGGTCCCACACCCTCATGTGGCAATTGAAAATTGGGAGAAAATCTTGGCTGTGAAGGTCCCCTTAGAAGAGCAAGAGATTCTGGCCCCACATCGGGCTCCCTAGCCCAGGGTTCCAGTGCCAGGAAGAAAAGTTCCTACAATTTCTGGCTATGAAAACCAGTAGAGATTGTGGCGGAGTAAGACTGTGGGCTGAGGGAGTCACAGACTTTCCTCTAAAGGGTCCTCATGTGCAAACTTACTCAGTAATGGACTCACTTGTTCTGAGCTCTAGCTCTGAGCAGCCACAGACATATGCGGAGGAACTGATTTGTCTGGTTTCAGAGAGAGGGCTGGAGGGGTAGCTTTCTCTTATACAGAAGTGCTGGTAGAGGGTATTGTTCCTTTGTTGAGCCCTTTGCCACTTGGCTTACAGACTAAGGCAGGCATCACATCTCAGTCTACATTAATGTAGCTTACACTGGTCTCTCTGACCACATAATTCCCTGAGACCCAGCCCTGCCCAAATATATGGGCCCACCTAAACCACTCCCAGTGGCTTTTCCATACAATGGCCTGTCTTGGCTCATGCTGCAAACTTTCCTCAAATTTCTCAAAGGTTCACAAACCCTAAACAAGTAATATCTGGCCTTGATATGCCCCATACCTCTTGCTGAGCAGCCCCAAACTTGGCACTAGCAGTAGCTGCCCTTGGTTTGTGGCTTGGCCTCTCAAGGCAATTCTAAGTCCAATGTGGGTGGTGGCCATCTGAAGACTGTTTGGTGGCTCATGCCAGGTGGGCCTGGGCAGGGCACAGGCTACAGCCAAACTTGGACTGTGGCAAGGCCCCTCCAAAGAAGCCCCAGCCTAAACATTTGGTGGCTGAATTTGGTCTGAGATGGGGCACTACCTGGAGTAACATCTGAGGATGACACACCCAAAGAGCAGACAGGGCAGGCACCAGAGCCATGCTAAAGTGAATCTTGCTCTGTAAGGTCAATCTCTGCACAACAGCTTCTTCACTGGTCATGAACAGTCATTACAATCAATTAGCCCAAGCATCTATCCCTCTCACGGACAAGCGAACAGCAACCAAAGCTCAACTGTCAGGACATAACCACTGAGACCTTGAGAATCTAGCTCAGGTGACCAAAAAAAAAAAAAAAAAAAAACTATGTCACTGAACCCTAGAGCACATCTACTACATAAGATCACTCTACTAAGACTGGGAGACATAGCGGCTTTACCTAATACATAGAAACAAACACACGAGGCAGCCAAAAAAGGAAGATAAAGAAACATGTCCCAAATGAAAGAAAAGAATAAGGCTCCAGAAAAAAGAACCAAACAAAATAGAAACAAGAATCTACCAGATGCAGAGTTCAAAACACTGGTTATACAAATGCTCAGTGAACTTAGGGAGGGAGCAGGTGAACTATGTGAGAACTTTAACAAAGAGATAGAAAACATAAAAGTGGAGATAGAAAACATAAAAGAGAACCAGTAAGAAATGAAGAATACAATAATTGAAATGAAGAATACATTATGAGGAATTAATAGTAGATTAGATGAAGCAAAGGATCAAATCAGTGTTTTAGAACATAAGGTAGCAGAAAACACCCAATCAAAACAACAAGGAAAAAAATACAAAGAAATGAGGATGGTTTAAGGGACCTCTGGGACAACATCAAGCATAACAACATTTGCATCATTAAGCTACCAGAGGGAGAAGAGAGAAAGCAATTAAGTGAAAACCCACTTCAAGAAATAATGACTGAAAACTTCTGTAACCTGGTGAAGAAAAGAGACATACAAGCCCAGGAAGTGCAGAAAGTCCCAAACAAGATGAACTCAAAAAGGTCCACACCAACACACATTATCATTAAAATGCTAAAGCTTAAAGACAAAGAGAGAATCTTAAAAGCAGCAAGAGGAAGGAAGTTAGTTACCTACAAGGGAGCTCTCATAAGAATGCCAGCTGCTTCTCAAAAGAGCCTTTGCAAGCCAAAAGGGACTGGCATGAAATATTGAAAGTGATGACAAGCAAGGACCTACGACCAAGATTGTTCTACTCAGCAAAGTTATCATTTAGAATTGAAAGACAGATAAAGAGTTTCCCAGATGAGAAAAGCTAAAAGAGTTTATCATCTCCAAGCCAGTATTACAAAATGTATCAGAGGGGTTTCTTTAAAAAGATAAAGAAATATAAAAAAGATAAAAATATATAAATAATAAAATGGCAATAACTACATATCTAGCAATAATTATCTTAAAGGTAAATGGATAAAATTCTCCAATAAAAAGATTGGATGGCTAAATGGATAAGAAATCAAGACCCTTATATATGCTGCCATAATAGACTCGCTTCAGATTGAAAGACATACACAGATTAAAAACAACAACAACAACAACAACAACAAAAATGATGGAAAAATATATTTCATGAAAATGGAAAAAACAAACAAAAAAGACTGGATCACAATATTTATGCCAGACAAAATAGACTTTAAAGCAAAGGCTATAACAAGAGAAAAAAAGGACCTAGTTCTGGGTGTTTATCTGAAGAAACCCAAAACACTACTTTGAAGGTGCATGTAAATCCATATGTTCATTGCAGCACTATTTACAGTTGCCATGATATAGAGGCATCCTTTGTGTCCATCAATGAATAAATGGATAAAGAAGAGATGGCATTTATATACAATGGAATAGTACTCAGCCATAAAAGGAATGAAATGTTGCCATCTGCAACAACATAGATGGTCCTTAGAGGGTATTGTGCTGAATGGAGTAAATTACACAGAGAAAGACAAATGTTATATTTGGAATCTGGACAACAAGATTAACAAACAACAGAAACAAGCTTATAGATGCAAAGAGCATTTTGATGGTTGTCAAATTGAGGGGTGAGGAGATGGGTGAAGGGGGGATGAGATTAAGAGTTATAAATTGATAGTTACTAAATAGTCATGGGGCTATAGAGTATAGCATGGGGAATACAGTCAGTAGTATTATAATAACTATGTATGGTGTCAGATGGGTACAGATTTAATGGGATGATCACTTTATAAGTTATTTAAATGTCTAATCATTGCTGTACACAGGAAATTAATAAAATACTGTATATCAACTATAATTGAAAAAATAAAAATTAAAAAATGGTCAGTTTTTTAAACCAGATCCAGACTAGGGTGAGGCAAATAAGGTGTGTAGGGTCTAAATTCAATGAGACACTCATTATCAGTGAAGGTTGGGCACTTTTTGTGACCTTGAGAGCAAACTCTTCCTTAAATTTTGCACCCAGACTGCCTCATTTATATCACCCTTGTCCAGACTCTGTCTTTAAAAGTTTCAGCATGTCTGTAATAGCTCTTGCATATTTAAAATTACTCTTTTGAAAAAAAGAAGAAAAAATGATTTATTATGAAAACTTTAAGTGCGCGTCAAAAAACTTTGACAGAATAGGGCACAGCTTTTCTAGCAGGTATCACAGTCATTCCTAAACATCTTTAATCCTTTTCATCCTATACCAATTCTTGCTGCTGCTCTGGGACCAAGAGTAAGATGGAAGAAATTCATTGTATATTTAAGGAATTAAATTTGAATACATATTTTTGGCATTTTCTATTTCTCCAGTTTTCTCTTCATAGTCAAGTTGTTTCACATCCCAAAATAAAACATTTAACTATATTTATTCAAAAATGCTAAATTGAAAATAATAATGCAATTATAATTAACATGATAATATTAAACACTCAATATTACTTGACAGAATCACTGACCCCCAAGTCCTTGGGAAAGTATTGGATTTGCTTTTGTAGTAGAAGGTTACAACATATTTCCTTCTAATGTTCTTTTTTATGGAGAAGTGCTCAGTAAAATAACACAAAGTTAATCATTGTAATCTAAGACTGAAGTAAAGATCTTAAAAATATTTATAAGGGTTTATTTGAACCAAACTGACAACATGCCTGAAAGCAAGTTCTCAAATGTTCCCTAGTAGTGATCTTACCATTATCACTATGATAGTGAAAATGCAAGCTATCACAATGACATTATGTAATGTTATAAAATAATAGTATAGTAATAATATAAATCATGATGATTTTTTAAAATACCTTGAGACAGTCAAAATAAAAATGTATACTTCTTGTGTAGGAAGAGCACAGAAGTAAAGCACCATTTTCATCACATCATATCAAGAGCACATATCATTAGTATGACTTATCTCTATTGATGGTAACCTTGATCTCCAGGCTGAGGTAGTGTTGTCCAGATTTCTCCACTATAGGTACTCTTTTCTATCCCTTTTACACAGTGTTCTTTAGAAAGAAACCACTATGCTCAAACCACTCTTAATGAGTGGAGAGTTATGTTCCCCCTCCCTGGGAGTGGAGTAGCTATATAAAATATTTTAAATTCTTATGCAAGGAAGATTTGTCTTTAGTATCTATTTTATTTATTTATACAATCTTTTATTTATATCATCATGAACTCTTGGATATTTAATTTACACATTGGGTTATTATCCAATACTACTTGATTAATGTGTTGTTCAAATTTTCCAACTTTGACTATTGGTGACTCTTTCAGTTGAACACTATGTTCCTTTGGCATATTCCCATCATTGTGAGTTTGCTTTTTTTTCTTATCTTTTTGTCACTTCCTTTCTTTCTGGTAATACAGGATGTTCTAGTCTC
The DNA here is from genome assembly GCF_902729225.1 of Pteropus medius. Classification (NCBI taxonomy): domain Eukaryota; kingdom Metazoa; phylum Chordata; class Mammalia; order Chiroptera; family Pteropodidae; genus Pteropus; species Pteropus medius. Next base: position 818,654 of record NW_024345861.1, on the reverse strand, counting down.
ATCTTATATATTTCCTGTCCCAGTCTTGACTCAGCTATATCTCTAAGGAGCCCCGCTTTCCTTACTGGAACATGGTATTAGAAAACAAGATCTTGATACTATGTATGTTCATTGCTACTATGTTGTTGTTATTTCTTGGCCCTCATGATTGACAAAGCAAAGAAATATATGTGTGTATAATAACCAATGTGTATACACATATCTAAAAACATTTCTATATGCAATTATCTATATCTGTTAAGCTAAATATGAGTTCATACTGATGTTTCTTACTCTAATCTATTACCACATGCATGATTCTGTCTTCCTAACTTTGCTTAACTGTAAATTCTCACTCCAATGACAAGTCTGGCTCCTACCATTTGTCATATATTTATTTAATTTTTCAATTCTTGTATATGTATAAAAATGTTAAATAGCTAACCCATATCACCAATTGAAATGACTTTATCAACTAGAGCTTAGTGTTTCTGTACAACTCTTTTGGTCTATAGTCTTAGACTCCACTCATTTCCAAAGTTACTTAGGCCCACAATTTACTCCCTCACCTCCTTCAGTTAGGTTGTTTTATATATTTGTAATATAGTTAGCTGTTTTTGTCACATTATGCATTCCATTTTGGAATTCTCCTGACATTAAAAAAGATGTTTTTAAATATATTTATATTTAGATTAACTCCTTGTGCTTTGAAGTTCAATGGGTTTTTACAGAAAAAAATAATGTCATGAATCCACACAGTATCCCATCTTGTGTTTTTACCTATTTAACCCTCCCCACCTCCCTGCAATCCTCTGGTAACCACTGATTTTTCCTGTTTCTGGGTTTTCTTCTTACATAATGTCATATAATTGAAATCATATAATATGTAGCTTTCTCAGACTGGTTTCTTTACCTTAGAAATATACATTTAGACTTCATTCGTGTCTATTTGTGGCTTAATACTTTATTTCCTCTTATTGCTGAAAAATATTCCAATGTCTGGATGTACCATAGTTTATCCATTCACCTATTGAAGGGCATCTTGACTACTTCCAGTTTTGGCGAATATAAATAAAGCTCTATAAACATTTACTTGCAGGTATTTGCGTGGACATAAGTTTTCAAGTCAGTTGAGTAAAAAACTAGAAATATGATTGCTAGATCAAATGCAAAGACTATGTTCAGCTTTGTAAAAAACTATAAAGCATCTTCAAAGTGACTATACCATTTATATTTCCACCAGCAATTAATGAGAGTTTTTGTTGTTTTACATCCTTGCTGGCCTTTACAAACTTTGTACTCTGTCAAACATTTTTTTGGTAAATAATTTTCTTTATTTTTTTTTTTTACATTTACATTTTCCATTCAACAGAATTTATTTCTTTAGGATTGGGGACATATAGATGTGGCACATAAGTCACTTCTTCATGTGCCCAAATGCTCTAAGATGTTCTCACAACATTTAAAGTTGTTGGTAGCAGTCACTCCTAAATTTCCAACAATGAAGACAACTGTATAATTTCTAAAATTGTATGGGATGCCACATAATAGTTACACCTTACTAGTTGTTAATGTATAAAACATACAAACTCTAAGATCTGTTCACTAAAACTTTCAAATTAACTTGATTTATTTTAATCACATTATTTGCATATGTTTAAAAAAAGATGGACATATATTTATAAGGCATGATATTTATTCAGTGTGTACACAATGGCTGAGGATCATGCAGTTTCCCAGATTCTATAATAACAGTCTTGTCTTCCAACACTAACAATAAACCTGGATTTGAAACCCACAGGTTAAGATCTCTCACTATAGAAGCCCCGTGTTTGCAACAGCCTGGCTCCCTTTCAGCAAAACTTAATTAATGGGAAGGAACTTACACTAGTCCTGCTTCCTACTCATAATCACATCTATTTCATGTACTATTAGCTTCTCAAAGACAAGGACTTTGTCATACTTGTCCACCATCCTAGTGTTAGGAAGAATGCCTAGCTCATAGGCTGCTTTCAAGAAACATTTGATTAATATAAATAAACCTATAAAAAGGCCAAATTTAAACGTGCTTCCAATGAAGGAATTCTCTGTACTCCAGCTCTTCAAGTTTGACAACTGTGGATACACTTATGAATTACCAAGAAATACCCTCTGTCTGACAACATAAGCATTCCCATGCCAACTAGAGGAAATATATTACTCAAGGTAATTAAATTTCAGGTATGCCTCATTATCCAAATATTTGTGAGGCTTTTTTGAGTTTAAATAGAACGAGTACAGATAACTAAATATCAAACATAGAAGCATGCCTATATTTAGAAACACAGTGCAATAATGACGAGTGATTTTTTATGACTAAGTTTAAGAAAGAATAGAAAAAATAGAAATTTATTATTATTTTTTACTTAAAACAAATATTATTTCGAAAGCTGTATTATAAATCTGGAACTTTCTGTCTAAATGATATAATGAGTAAATTGAGTAATAACTATTTACCAGATATGGTGCGAACTATTTTAAATTAATTGTTTTGGTTAATTCTCATAACAACCCTATAAATTTTGCAGTATTATTATACTTATTTTAAAAATGAAGAAACTGAAGTTCAGGGGAAGTAAATAACTTATACAAGATCAGACAGGTAATTCCTGAACCATTATTCTTAACCACTATGTTCAAAGACATGCTAAGTAAAAATTTCAGTAGATTCCTATCTAGAAAAGTTAGAACATTTCTACTTTTATCCTTAGCTCACTTAGAACATTTCTTATAACAGCCATTTCTCATGATTTTAGTTATTTAGTTATGTGTGCTCTTGTTTTCTATTTGCCTCTTTTTTTAAAAAAAGAAATAATTGATAAGTAGATTAAAATAGTTTTGCAAACACTAAACTTTATCTAAAGTCACATCTAGAATTTACAATTAGTAAAACTGAACTCAATAGTATTAAATGGAGTTCCATAATAAACAAAATGTCAATAGGTCAG
>NW_024345861.1:812676-815597 GCF_902729225.1 Pteropus medius | reverse complement strand
CTTTTTTGATTCAGCGTCTTTTTCAGAGTCGTTTTAAGTTTCAGAGCAAAACAAAATATAAGAACAACAGAATAAACATTTGTGGAGCTTGGCCTGTAACCTCTGACCAGATATTATTTTTTTCTCTCCTCCAAAATTTTCAGAAAAAATAGGCATTTCACATTTTCTCTTTGAGTAGGGCCTGATTTTCTCTGTGCTTCTTCTTACTATCTTCTCTATTACTTTCTATATCCTACCTAATCTTACACAGAGCCAAAGATGAATGCATCCTTCGAACAGAAGGGTCAGAACAGAAAGCTTTACACTGAATATCACTTACAATTTCAGTAGTTCATTTTATTGTCTTGCACTTGTACTTATAGTATGAGCTATTTAAGGGATCAATGAAGAATTTTCAATAGATGTGTTTGCAGAGGGGGTGGGCAATTTTACAGATTTTGATTAAAAGTAAATTTTTGGTAAAAATGGCAATAAACTTTTGTTCCCTGACTCGCAAGTATGGAAGGTCTTTATCAGCACAATTTACAATTCTCAAGAATTCCATTATAACTTTAGTAATCATATACCTTACATAATTTCACATTCCTCAAACAATTCTTAGGATGATTATTGTTTAAGTCAATAGTAATCTTGGCTTAATCCCTTTTAGTAAGTTTAGTATTTTAGACATTAGATGTTTATATATAATTTTTTTTCACATCACTATTTCTGAGTTCTAAACTTTAGATAAAGTGTGTATAAAATGTTTTCGTACACCTAATAACAAAACGAACAATGGTGAGGTATTTAACCTAAGATTTGTACCTATTAAATATTTGTCAGTTATATGAAATGTTTATGCTTATGTTAATGCACATATTAAGCTCACAGAGATGACATATAATGGCATCTTTACATAATAATTTTTCTTTGAACCTTTAAGTTTTAAAGACTCTATACCATCAGTTCTTTTATTATAATTTTCTCACTATTATGGTGGCATGTTCCAGAATGTTATCAGGTAATTTCCATAAAATTAATTTATATTTAAACCACATTACAGTCTCAGAAATATTTAAGTTAATTTTGTACTGCAATATTTTTTTTATAACAGAAACATGAGTAACATTAACTGTGAATCCGCTTAAGTCATAGGAAAAAAAAATTACTCTGCAGATGTACTGTATCTTAGCTTAGGTTTAGAAGGTAGTGAAATATAAAAAGTAGCTTCTGTTAGCAAATAATAGTGTGTGATATAATGAATACCGAACTTTATATTAGATATTCCAAATCTCTTTTCTGTGAGTGATTCAAGGCACAAGACTACACAAATATAATTAGGTTTTTCTGTGTAGTTATTATCTGTTTAAATGTTTTAATTCCCTTACTAAATGTAATCTGAAATTTAATTTGATGACATACAGTAAATATTGAAAAGCAGTCTGAGCTTTCATCAAATTTTTGTGGCATCCCTTTGATAATTTTATAGTTGCATAATTAAAATTTTTTCCACTACCATTTCCTCAAGTCCAGTTAAACCACATTGAAAATTTATTGGTAATACTAGGTAGAGAGTCAGAAAATAAAAATTCTTGTTGATATTTTAATCTTATGGAATACAAACAAAGGTGCAATGTAATGCACAATAAATACACACAAAACACTATTCTTTCAACCGGGTAGCCAGAGACCTGTGGGAAAGTCTTTCAGGGACCTTCACAACACAGCAGAAAGGACCCAAATATAGCAACCAAGATAATTTTTTTACAGTATATAAGTAAAATCCAATTAATTTAACAAAAAACAGAACTATTGCTTTCATTTAATGCTGACGTAATACCAGGGATCGTCATGAGGAGAATTTAAAGCAAATTGCAAGCCATTGTCAGCAGTGAATGGAGAGAAGACGTTGGTTCCTCCTCTGCAGCAATTGGAGAGTTTCCAATAGAAATACAGAGCTGTGGGTGCAAGTATTCAGCAACTGGACATTTAAAATTCAATGATAGCTAAAATTCCCTAGAAAGCTCTTGAGTCACAGTGCATGGCCTTGAGTACGAAATAATATGACTAGCTAAAAATACATAAAACAGATCGCCTAAAAAAAAGAAAAAAAAAACAACCAAAAAATTACCCAGAGGTGCTCGATCTGTAATTGACTATAAACAATTGAGGTAACTCACTACCGTTAGGTCTAATCATATCAATAGATGCAGAAAAAAGCATTTGAAAAGATACAACATCCATTTATAATAAAAACACTTAATAAAATGGGTATAGAACAAAAGTACCTCAACATAATAAAGGCCATATATGACAAACCCTTAGTAAATATCATACTTAATGGTGAAAAACAGAAAGTTTTTCTTCTAAGATCAAAAACAAGACAAAAATGCCCACTTCCAACATTCCTATTCAATATAGTATTGAAAGCCATAGCTAGAGCAATAGGGCCAGAGGGGGAGGGGGGAAATAAAAAGAATACAAATAGGGAATGAAGAATTCAAATTGTCACTTTTTAAAAATTACACAACTCTCTGTATAGAAAACCCTAAAGACTTCACCTTCCAAAAATGATTAGAAATTATAAACAAATATAGAAAAATTTCAGAATACAAAATCAACATACAAAAATCCATAGCACTCCTATACATTAACTATGAATTTTCAGAAATGGAAAAAAAAATAGCCCCTATGCAATTGCAACAAAAAGAATAAAATACCTAAAAATAAACTAAAAGAAGCGTGTAACGGAGCTATACTCTGAAAACTATAAGACATTGTTAAAATAAATTTAAAAACACAAACAAAGGAAAAATATTCCGGGTTCATGGGTTGAAAAAATTAACACAGTTAAAATGACCTTAGTACCCAAAACAATATACAGATTTAATGCAATCCCCATCAAACTCCTAAGAGCATTAAAAAAAAAAAAAGAATAAAAA
>NW_024345861.1:776309-804022 GCF_902729225.1 Pteropus medius | reverse complement strand
ATGCTCGCTACCCTCAGTAGCATTGGTTCAGATTTCCCTGGGGCTCCATGGCGTTCTCTTTCGGAGGATATGGGAGGAGGGGCCCTCTGAGTTGGGGGATGGGGGCTGTGGCTCAGCCTCAGTTTTGCAACCGTGGCTGGTAAATATCAACTATTGTTTCTCTGCCATCCCCGCTTTTCTGTCATCCCGGTTTCTTTGCCTTCTGCCCTGATGACCGGGCACTGACGCTGGCCGTGTGGATCTCACAACATTCCCAGGCAGAATTGTTCAGGGAAGACGCCATACCTTCTCCCCTCCCCCTCCTACTACAGAGAGTTCAGCTGCAGGAGCCAGCTTCTTTGTTTTTCTCAGTCCACCACCCGACACCCAGGGTTCTGACCTGTGGTAGCTCTTATGGACAGATCCCATGCTCAGACGTGCAGTTTGGGTGTTTTTTGTTGAATTTTAGATGTTCGGCTTATTGATGTTTTAAGAGGAGAGATCTGGAGACATCTCACACTCCACCATGTTTTGTCCTTCAACTCTAAATGACAACTTTGCTGGATAAATTATTCTTAGTTGTAGATCCTGGGTATTCATTCTGTCAAACATTTTTTTACCAAGCACTTTTTTTCTGCATAGTTTCTTTTGAGAAATCAGCTACCAGTTTCATGGATTTTTCCTTGTAAGTAACTATCTGTTTTGCTCTTGCTGCTTTTTAATATTCATTCTTTGTATTAAACCTCTGATATTTTAATTATGATGTGTCTTCATGTGGGCCTCTTTGGATCCCTGATTTTTGGAATTCTCTGAGCTTCCTGGGGTTTTATGTCCATTTCCTTACCAGGTTAGAGAAGTTTTCCATCATTTTTTCTTCAAAGAGCTGTTCAATATCTTGATTTTCTTCAGTTACGCCAATCACACAGATATTTAGATCCTTAATAGTGTCCCATATGCTCCTTAAATTATTTTTATAGTCTTGGCATCTCATCTCTTGCCATTCTGATTGTGTGTCATTGACTTGCCCACCCTCTAGATAGGGTATTTGTCTTTTTCTTTATTCACTTTGTTTATTCTTTTGCTTATTCCATTTAATATACTTCTCATCTCAGATAATGTGTTCTTCATTTCAGAGTGATTTCTTTTTATAATTCCCATTTCAATTTTTGTTTTTATGAAGTTCTCAATGAATTTAATTACACTTCCCCTAGTTCATTGAGCATTTTTATAACCAGTGTTTTGAATTCTGCATCTGTTAGATTACTTGACTCCATTATATCTGGATCTCTATTCTGTTCTCTCATATGGTTTCTGCTTCTTTGTCTTCCCATTTTGGCTGACTTTCCATGTCTGTTTCTATGTACTAAGCAAAGCTCCTAAGTCTCTTGGTCTTATTAGTGTGGATTTGTGAAGCAGGTGTCCAGTGGCACAGTCCTGAGAGGAGTTCAGTTGCAGGCCAAATTTAGCCCAAGCCTCTGTCTCTCAGGGGCCACCTGTTAACATTCAGCAAGCAATCCACAGATGCTTATCGTTGTCTCAAAAAGCCACACCAGAAACCGAGGCCAACTGACTCCACTGTGAGTCTAGACACTGCTCAGCAAGAAGCACCTGACTCGCTGAGGATATACCTGGATGTGGCTTGGGTGGAGCCGTGAGTTGGGGGAGGCGGGGTTTCAGGGAATCCTCTGGGCAGAGTGACCTCTGTTATCTGGTTTGGTGACCTCAGGACTATGACCGCGCTGTGTCTGGTGCACTAGAAAGGGAGAGGGCTCAACAGGGAATAATGTATATCACCAGCACTTCTGTACAGAGCAAGTCTCGCCTCGGTTCTCAGTCCAACAATGTCTCCCTATAAGTCGTTGATGCCCTCTGTGTGCAGCCGAATCAGCACTGGTGCTCAGAGCAAGCAGGTCCATCAGCATGAAAATCCGCTCACAGACGCGGACCCTTTAAGTGGCGTCTGAGGCTGCCACAGCTTCCGTTTCACTCAGCCACTTGAGACGGGGTAGCCCCGCGTCCTTGCCCCGTCCTACCTTCTCCATTGTAGGGTGCTTTCTTGGACTTCTCCCTATTTGTATGTCTTATTTTTCTAGATCCCAGGTGATTTTTCCTTGCTGCTGCTCTTTGTTTCCATCACAACTTTGATTTGGTCGCTAGAGGGGAAACAGAGCCTCTATCATCTACACCATTTTTTTTTCCTTCTTCTTGAGGATTTTTACGTCTTTATTCACTAGGGATATTGGCCAATATTTTTTTTTTTGTAATGTTTTTGTCTGGTTTTGGAATCAGGGTAATGATTGCCTTGTAATATAAGCTTGGGAGTCTTCCCTCCTTTTGAATTTTTTTGAACAGTGAGAAGAATAGCTATTAATTCTTCATTGAATGTTTGGTAAAATGCACTTTTAAAGCAATTCGGTTCAGGACATTTATTCGATGTATTTTTTTTTAATTGTTTATTGGGCTAACATTGGTTAATACAATTATATAATTTTCAGGTGTACATTATAATTTGACATCTGTATATTCTACTGTATGTTTACCACCCAAAGTCCAGTTTCCTTCAGCTACCATATATTTGGTCCCTTCATCAATTCACAATCCCCCTGTTCCCCTATATTTGACCTCCTTTACCCTGTGTACCTTCCCCCTCTTCTCCCACCCCAGTAGTAATCACTAGTCTATAGTCTTCTGGTAACCACTAGTTTATAGTCCGTGTCCATGAGTCTGTTTGTTTGTCCTGCTCATTTGTTGCTTTTAGGTTTATGTCCTACATATAAGTGATATCATGGGATTTTCAATTTTTTCGTCTGGCTTATTCGCTTAGCATTATTATTTCGAGGTCCATCCATGTTGTCACAAATGGTAGTATTTCATCTCTTCTTATGGCTGAGTAATATTCCATTGTATATATGTACCACCGCTTCTTTATCCAGTCACTGTCATAGGACATTGGTTGCTTCCATGTCCTGGCCACTGTGAATAATGCTGCTATGAACATTAGTGTGCAAATATCATTTTGGATATAGGTTTTCAAGTCTTCGGGATTAATACGAAGTAGATGGATTGCTGGGTCATATGGTAGATCAATTCTTAGTATTTTGAGGAAACTCCATACTGTTTTCCACAGTGGCTGTACCAATTTGCAGTCTTTTCATTTAGCTAGTAGTAATCATTTGGTTCTGATTTTCTGTTTCTTTTTGACTCAGTTTTGGATGTTTATATGTTTTTAGGAATGTATCCATTTCTTCCACATTGTTCAATTTGTTGGCATATAATTGCTCTTAGTATTTTCTTATAATTTTTTGTATTTCTGTTGAGTCAGTTGTCACTTCTCTTTCATTTCTAATTTTATTTATATGGGTTCTCTGTGTTTATTTCTTGATAAATCTGGTTAAAGATTAAAGGTAAATTTTGTTTTTCTTTTCGAAGAACCAGTTATTGGTTTCATTAATATTTTGTACTTCTTAGACTTTATTTTGTTTATTTTTGCTCTGATCATTATTATTTCCTTCTTTCCACTCACTTTGGGCTTGATTTGCTGTTCTCTTTTTAGTTTCTTGAGGTGCAAATTTATAGTGTTTATTTGAGATTTTTCTTGTTTCTTGAGCTAAACCTGGATTGCTATGAATTTTCCTTTTAGGACTACTTTTACTGTGTCCCATAGATTTTGAGGCATTTGTGTTTTTATTTTCATTTGTCTCAAGGTATATTTTGGTTTGTTCCTTGATCTTATTGCTAACCAATTTATAGTTAGGTAGCATGTTATTTGGCCTCCATGTGTTTGTGTGATATTTTAGTTCTCTTTTTGTAATTGATTCTTGGTTTTATACCATTTTAGTTGGAGAAGATGTTTGATATGATTTCAGTTTTCCTAAATTAATTGAGGTACTTTTGGTGACTAAACATGTGATCTCTCTTAGAAAATGTTATATGTGCATTTGAAAGAATGTATATTTTGCTACTTTGGGATGAAACACTTAAATGTCAATTCAATCCATCTGGACTAATGTGTTTTTCAAGACTGCTGTTTCTTTGCTGATTTCCTGTCTGGTATACCTGTCCACTGGTGCCAATGCAGTCTTAAAGACCCTTTATTTTCATCAATATTTAATATATATACGCAAACACCTTTATGCTGGGTGCATAAATGTTTACTAGGGTTATGTTCTTTTGTTAGATTGATACCTTTATCGTTATGTAATGTCTCTTTTGCCTATTATTGTAGCCTTTGTTTTAAAATATATTTTGTCTGGTATAAGTTTGGGTACCCCAGCATTCTTTTTTTCATTTTTAATTAATCAAATATCTTTTTCTTTCCCTTTTCCATCCCTGCCAGTCTGTGTGTGTCTTTTGATCTGAATGGGTCTCTCGTAGGAGTCTTGCTTTCTTATCCATTCAGCTACCCTATGTCTGCTAGTTGGAGCTTTTAATCCATTTACATTTAAAGTGATTATTTATAGGTACATAGTTATTGACATTTTATTATTTACATTTATATTTATTTTCTTTATTTTTCATTTTAAAGACATCCCTTCAACGTTTCTTGTAAAACTGGCTTTGTGACGATAAACTCCGTTACCTTCTTCCTTTCAGGGAAGCTCTTTATCTCACCTTTAATTTTAATTGATAAATTTACTGGATAGAATAGGATGGGTGGTAGGTCCTTGCCTTTAAACACTTTGAATATTTCCTGCCAATTCCTTCTGCCCATTTCTGTTGAAAAATCAGCTGATGTCTTATAGGAGTGCCCTTTTGAGTAACTAGCTGATTTTCTCTAGTTGCTTTTATGATTCTCTCTTTGTCTTTAACATTTGGCATTTTAATTATGATGTGTCTTGGTGTGGGCCTCTTTGGGTTCATCTTGTTTGGAAGTCTGCCAGGTTCAGGAGTTTTCTATCGTTATTTATTTCAATAAGTTAATAATTCTTTGTTTTTTTCTCTTCTACTTCTGACATCCCTACGATGCAAATATTGGTATGTTTGATGTTCTTTCAGCGGTCCTTTAAACTATCCTAAATTTTTTAGATTCTTTTTTTTTCTTTTTGCTGTTTTGATTGGATATTTTTTGCTACTTTAACTTCTAAATCGCTGATTCAGCCCTCTGCTTTGTCTAATCTACTGTTGTTTCCCTCTAATTTAGTCTTTATTTTAGTTATTGTATTCTTTTATCTGACCGGTTCTTTTTCTTGTTTCCTATCTTCATTTTTATCTTTCCTATCTCTTTTTTAAAGTTCTCACTGAGTTCATCTACTCTTCTCCTAGTTTACTAAGCATCCTTATAACCAGTGTTTTGAAGTGTGCATGTGGTAGATTGTTTGTCTCTATTTTGTGAAGCTTTTTACTGAAGCTTTGTTCTGTTATTTTATTTGGAACATGTTTCTTTGTCTCCCCATTTTGGTTGCCTTCCTGAATTAGATTTTATTTCTTAAGCAGGGCTGCTGTGTCTCCTGGTTTTTGTAGAATGGTCTTATGTAGTAGGTGTTCTGAGGGCTCAGTGACATGATCTTCCCTGGTAACCTTAACCAGGTGCTTGAAGTGTGACACTTGTATGGTTGTGTGTGCTCTCCTGCTGCAGCTGAGTCTTAGCTGTTGTTTGCACATCAATGAGAGATACTTAACCTTGGGATGATTGTTTACGAGGACTTGCTTCAACTATAGTGGAAGTTCTGTACATGGGCAGACTCAACAGAGTAGGATTCATTTAGCAGTGCTCTAATGCCTGCTCAGTATGCCCTTTTAGAGTGTTATCCACAGAAGTGTCCTGGAGAATCTCTGGCTCAGTCAGAAATGAGCCACTGAATATGTTAGTCTAGGGACCTCCTAGGAAAGGCCTCACCGCAGGCTCAATTCAGTAGCAACCTGTGCTCTGCTTGGAGCCAATCACATGAGTCACCAAGAAATCTGCAGATGGCTGCCAGTTGTTCTTGGCTTGAGGGATGCCTTTAGAGGTCAAACTAGGAACTGAGCCTAGCGGCCACTAGTGCCAGACTTGAAGCTGCTCTACAAGTGGAATGGGGAATTCTGAGGCCAAATGCTTCTTTTGTGAGTTTTGTGAACCTATGAGAGATTTTAGGAAGCATAAACCAAGACAGGCCATTTGTGTGGAAAAGACACTGGAATTGGTTATGATGGGGCCACACTATGAGTGGGGCAGGGTCTCAAGAAATCATTAAGGTGAGACAATCAGTATTAGACAGGTTGATGGAGACTCAGAAACCAATGTGAAGGCCCTTTAATAGAAATGTCTGGTACTTCTGCAGCCTTCCATCTCACTTGGGCACAATCTTCACTAGTTTTCACTGCCAGAAGTTGTAGGGACTTCTATTTTATGTCCTGGAATTTGGCTCTTGGGAGCCTGGAATGAACCTGGAACTCCTCACTCCTCCGTGGAAACTTCTACAGCTGAGATATTCCTCTCAATTTAAAGTAGCTTACATAGTGTTGGTTATACAGGAGACATTCAATAAGTAAATAATTGTTGACTTATACTACTCATTTCTAACTTAAAAAAATTATAAGAAGAAACACAAAAACAAATAAAAATATTGTAACCAGGTTTGAGATTGCCTTGAGATTTGGGAGCAATTTCATTAAGTTACAGTAACTGATGCACATTTAAAAATGTGTTTGGTTAAATGGAACATAAATTTTATTTTTTAAAAATCTAGGACCACTTTACACTCCTAAACATCAACAGTGTAAAGAGTTTTTGTTTGGTATGCTATATCTATCAATATTTACATATTAGAAATTAAAACTTAAAAATGTTAAAACACAGGTATATACAAGTACATATTTCAGTAATCGTCAAAGCAATGACATCATTTTATGTAACCTCATGAAAATTCTACTGTACACTCATTAGAGAATGGGTGTGATAAAAGCAAATAATATGTTCATATAATAATGAAAATATGTTGAGCTTGCATTCTCTTGAGAGCCTCAGTTTTCCCTAGACTACACTTTCAGAATTGCTGCTCTAGTGAACTAAACTTATCAAATCTGTTCAAAACTAATCATGTTATTTGTAGGTTCATAGAACAAAAAGGAACTTGAGGCATGAGTATGGTTAAAAGGATTTTATGTTCTTATGCTCCTGTACCTAGTCAGCGGATTAGAGATTAAGAGTAACCACTAGAAGTCTGGGTTCATGCTCAGAATGCTAAGCTTCAAGGCTATAAGATCATCTAGTCAGTATTTCTCTCTTATAATCCTGAAGATGGAGAAACAGTGTCCCCAGAAAAATGTATTTAATACAAAATAGTTTGGTGAGCTAATTTGGACTAACAGCCACATGAAGGAAGTTATATAGCACCCTGTTAACTATCATACTTAGCTTAGGACCTGTTAGACTGTGGAAAAAAATAAATAACCAAGACACTAGAAGTAACAAAAGCACACAATGAGTAAAATTCACAATATGTATAGCTTCCAACTTTGCACATTGACACATTGACAACCTATTGACACATATTGTAAATGTTTTATAGTTCACAAAGCAAACAACACTCTACTTCCCCAATCTCTCTGAAACCAGACAAGGTGATGGCTGAAGGAAAGCAGATGACTTGAAAATGAAAATTAACTGCTTACTTAGTCAAGGACAAATCAGTGAGACCCATGACCCCAAACCCTTTACTCATGACTATTCATGATTTTTCCTTTATAAAACCTCTTGTTTGTAAGCCATCGACAAGTTTGAGATTTTAAAAACCTTTTGAACAGCTTTCCAAGCTCCTTGTTGACACCATTTATAATAAATTAGCCAAAATTTCTCCACTGCAAAGATAGGTGTTAGTTCTCTTTGACTCACTGAACACATGGATAAGCATTGGCTCTCTTTGGACTTACATTGTTTCAACCCAAATCATCCCATCAGAATCAAGAACTATTTAAACTGTAGATAATTGTGACCCACTGTAGATGGATTAAATCAGAATCTTGGAGGTGGATCCCAGAAATCTGATATTTTAATAAGATACTAAAGTGACTCTTAATAAAATTTGGGAACCACCGACATGAATAAGTACATAGGTCACCTGAAATGATTCAATAGCACATACCACCACTCGATCTGGTTTGGCTATATGCAGAATGACCCAGTACCTTTGGAATGGTCATCACTTTGGTTCAGATATTATTATAGAGTTGTTGAGACTTTGATACCTAGGTGAGATTCTTTTGTTATCTTCTAGTAATCTTCTAAGAATCACTTTCCCATTTCCTGGCCCTTCATAGTCTGATCTTCTTCTGATGAACTCTTCCCCTAAATAAATACAAATATCAAGTCATTACTTTAAAAACTAGAAGCAGAAGATTTGAAATACTTCAAAAACAAAGGCAAATAAATAGATGATTACACAGCACTTGTGATTATCCAGGACCTTTGGATAAACACTTATGTCAGCAATGTATGCAACTCATAAAGCATAATTCAGACAAAAATTAAGAATGGTCTGTCAGGATAAACTTTATTATTATTTTGATTTCCTGCTGAATTATAGTCAGTTTATAAAATGTTAAGCTTTCTCCGGCAAGATTTTATTTGACCACTTGAGAGGGGTATATGCATGCGTATGTGTGGTGTGATTAGAGTAGAAAAAATTTTTTTTTTCTAAAGTAAAAATTATTCAGAGAATGAATCAATCAAATTTTTGTTATCATGAATCCAAGCAACATTATTTTCTTCAGCCTTTTAATTCTAATCATCACAAGCGTTTTCAATGATTTCTGCTGTGAAACACAAGATTCTGAAGGGCAATTAAATATATAGCCAAATACGAAAATCCAGACTCTTTATTCCAACACAGTTATGGCATTAAATACAACAATAAGTGAGATTTATGCAGCACCAATTTAAAAGTTTAAAGTATTTTACACCACAGGTTTAAAAAAATACTGTACTTAATCCTCTCCACCTTGATAATTATAATTCAGGAAATGAAAAACAGTCTTACATGTAGGTGAAACAGGTGGCCACCCACAGAGTGTTACTTAAATGTGCCCAAAAGTCTTCTTGCTCCTGAATTATCACCCATAGTTATATTAGCCTAACATGTGTAAAGTGATTTACAGACTGCAAAGCAATTGAATACACTAATTATTGTATTCAATTTTTGGAACAGCCTTGAAATATGTAAGAGACACATTTTCATCACCATTTTACATATAAACAACTGAGTCTAATATGTACAAGGAAAGAGATTATATTTTACACACCTAGTATATAACAGTCATTTTTCACACATGGTTTAATATATTTCCCTCTATCATCTCACTTTACAAATGAGGAGAATATGCATTAGAGAAGTCAGTGTTTGTGACCTGCCCAAGGTCACAAACCCAGTAAGTAGTATGGTTGAGATTTTAACCCAAGTCTCTCTCCCTCTGAGTCCAGAACCAATGTCTTGGCACAGCTATTTATTAAATTAATTCTTAATAAAGCTTGATAAAATGTTTTCAGTATGAATTTACAGGTCTTAATTATAAGCAATAAGAAACTAATCTTAAATAGTATTCATTTTTATGCACTTTTGGTGAGGACAAGCCAGCATCGGCGTGTGCTACCATCTTTCTTGGACATCTCTCGGGAGTCTGTAGACCCCAGGCAAACAGTAGATGGCTTCGGTGTACCTTGAGCCTTTTCTTGAGTGGTTCTAGGCTCAACGCTGATGCCAAATATGAATCTGCATTAACCTGGTGAATACCACTAAACCCACCCTAGTGACTCTTTGAGATCTGGATTCATCCAACTTTTTCAGTGACTAAGGCTTATGGACAGCCAGTAAGAGGCAGCAAGCCTAAAAGATGCCCTGTGCCTCTTTCTGAACTTTGCTAGGCCTGATACTGGTCGCAGCCAACCTCAGTTTGCAGTGTGGCCTCCCCTTCCCACCTCCATGTCCAATGGAGCTATTTATCAAACACAGATCACTTTGTAGCTCCTAACAGGTAGTTCCAGGCCAGTAATAGGCAGTGGCTGATCTTGGCCTGCACTGAAACCTTTCCCAAGTAGCCCTGTACCCAACACATCTGTGGTCCAGCTTTAGATCGCAGCAAAGCATCACCCAATTAAGCCCATTAGTGGGACACCTAACAGATGGTCTCAACAGGCACCAGAATCTTGCTTTATGGGATCAGATCCTGCAGAGTAATTCATATGCTATGATGGTGGCCAATCCCATAACCTAAGGATCAATTCAACCCACTGACGTGCCTACAGTAATAAAGTCTCAACTACAACAGGAGGGCACACACGAACCACACAAAGAACACACATAAAGCATCCATCTCAGGTAATCAGGAAGACTGCACCACTGGGCCCTACAAGACACATACTACATAAGAACACTCTGCCAAGACTGAGAAATGTAGTAGATCTACCTAATACACAAAAACAAACACAGAAAGGCAGCCAAAGGAGTAGATAAAGAAACATGTTCCAAAGGAATAAAACTGAAGAAAACTCCAGAAAAGGAATGAAATGGAGGCCAGCAATCTACCAGATACAGGATGCTCAAGAACTTAGGAGAACTTTAACAAAGAAACAGTAAGCATAAAAGCAGAGATAGAAAACATTAAAAAGAACCAGTCAGAAATGAGGAATACAAAAACTAAAATGAAGAATACACTAGGGAAAAAAAAATCAATAGCAGATTTGATGAAACAGAGGACCAAATCAGTAATTTGAAAGACAAGGCAGCAGAAACACCCAATCAAAACAGCAAAAAATAACTAAATAAATAAATAGATAGATAAATAGATAGATAGATAGATAGATAGATAGATAGATAGATAGATAAATAAATAAATAAATAAATAAATAAATAAATAAATAGATAAATAAATAAATGGGATAGTTTAAGTTACCTCTAGGACAACATCAAGCTTACCAACATTTGCAACACAGGGGTACCAGAAACAGAAGAGCAAAAGCAAGGAATTGAAAACCTATTTGAAAAAAATAATGACAGGAGACTTCTATATCCTGGTGAAGGAAATAGACATACAAGTCCAGGAAGCACAGAGTCCCAAACAAGATGAACCCAAAGAGACCTACACCAGGATACATCATAATCAAAATGCCAAAGGTTAAAGACAAAGAGAGAATCATAAAATCAGCAAGAGAAAAACAATTAATTACCTAAAAGAGAGCTCCCATAAGACTAGACTGTCAGCTGCTTTCCCAACAGAAACTTTGGAGGCCAAAGAGGATGTGCACAAAATATTCAAATGGTGAAAAACAATGACCTACAACCAAGATTATGCTCTCCAGTAGAGCTATCATTTAGAATCAAAGGAAATATAGAGAACTTGCTGGAAAAAACAAAAATTAAATGCTTCAATCAAAAGATAGGGTATCTGAATGGATAAGACCTCTACACATGCTGTCAACAGCAGACCCACTTTAGATCTAAAGACACACACAGACATAAAGTAAATGTTTGGAAAAATGTATTTCATGCAAATGTCAATAAAAAAACTGGAATAGCAAGATTTATATTAGAAAACTAAACTTTAAAAAAAGTCTATAATAAGACACAAGGATGGATATTTCATAATTAAAAACCCTGAAAATATTATATAAACCTTGTAAACATTTATGCGCCCAATATAGGAGCACCTAAATATATAAAGCAAATATTTACCTACGTAAGTGGAAAAGTGGACATTAATACAGTCATAGTATAATAGTAGGAGACATTAACATTATATCAACATAGAAAATCAACAAGGAAACAGCGGCCTTAAATGACATATTAGATCAGATGGATTTAATTGAGATTTCTAGAGCATTTCTCACCAAAGCAGCAGAATATACGTTGTTTTTGATATACAGTTTATATAGAACCACAAAAGACTCAAAATAACCGTAGCATCTTAAGAAAGAACAACAAAGTTACGGGTATCACAGTATCAGTTTTACTATAAGGCTATAGTATTTTTTTTCAATTAAAAATATTGTGGTGACATTGGTTAATAAAATCAAATAGGTTTCAAGTATACAAATCAATAACATGTCACATGTATATTGCATTGTGTGTTCACCACCTAAAGTTAAATTTCCTTTTGTCACTACATCTTTGAACCCCTTTACCATTTTCTACCTCTGGTACCCACTTTCCCTTTGGTAACCACTAAACTGTTGTCCGTATCCATGAGTCTCTATTTGTTTGTCTTGTTCATTTGTAGCTTTCAGATTTATATCCCACATAAGTGAAATCATATGGTTCTCAACTTTTTCTGTCTGAGTTAATTCACTTAGCATGATTATCTCAAAATCCATCCCTGACATCTCAAATAGCAGTATTTCAACTTTTCTTATGGCTGAGTAATATTCCATTATATATATGAACCACTTCTTATTTATCCAATCATCTATTGAAGGATGTTTCAGTTTTCATGTCTTCGACATCGCAAACAATGCTGCAATGAACATTTGGGTGCATACATATCTCGTTATGAGAACCTGTTTTCAAATATTTGGGTAGATACCTAGAAGAGGGATTGCTGGGTCATATAGAAATTTTATTCTTAACTTTTTGAGGAAACTCCATACATCTTACCACAGTGGCTGTACCAATTTACATGTGTATGAGGGATCTATTTTCCCCACAACTTCTTCAACACTTATTACTTGTCCTGTTGATGATAGCCATTTCTAACAGATATGAGATGGTATCTCATTGTAGTTTTGACTTGCATTTCACTAATAGCTAGTGAAGTTGAGCATCTTTTAATATGTTTGTTGGCCATTTGTATGCCTTTTTGTGAGAAGTGACTGGTCAAGTATTCTGCCCATTTTTTTTTAATTGAATTGTTTATTTTTTTTTACTCTTAAGTTGTATGAGTTCTTCGTATATTTTGGATATCAGCCCCTTATCGAAGGTGTTGCTTGCAAACATCTTCCATTCTGTTGGTTACCACTTTGGCTAGTTAATGTTTTCTTGTTGTTGTTGTTGTTGCTGTTATTTGTTTGTCTGTTTTGCTATGCAAATGCTTTTTAGTTTAGCATAGTCCCATACATTTATTTGTGTGTTGACTTCCCTTGCCTTTGAGGTCAAATTCATAAAATCCTCTCTAAATCCATGGTCCATACGTTTAGTACTTAAGTTTTCTTTGATTTAGTTTTTGGTCATATATTTAGGTCTTCATTTCATTTTGAGTTAATTTTCGTGCATCTCGATAGATAGCAGTCTAGTTTCACTATTCTGCATGTGGCTTTTCAATTTTCTCAGCACCGTTTATTAAAGAGACTATCTTTTACCCATTATATATTTTGGCTACTTTGTCAAAAATTATTTGCCATATATATGTGGGTTTACTTATAGGCTCTCAATTCTGTTCCACTGGTCTGTGTGTCTGTTTTTCTGCCAACACCATACTGTTTTGATTAATGTCACTTTGTAGTATAATTTGAAGTCGAGCGAAGTGATTCTTCTGGTCTTCTTTTTTTCTTTTTTCCCTCAAAATTGCTTTGGATATTTGGGGTCTTTCATGATTCCACACAAATCTGATGATTTTTTAATTCTATTTCTTTAAGAAATGCCAACAAGATTTTGATCAGAATTGTATTAAAACTATATATTGCTTTAGAAATTAAGGTCATTTTAACTATGGTAATTCTTCCAATCAATGAACATGGAATATCTTTCTAATTCTATATATCTTCTTCAATTTCTTTAATAATATCTTATAGCTTTCAGTGTGTATGTCCTTCACAGTCTTCATTAGGTTTATTCCTAGGCATTTCATTCTTTTATTTCAATTACAAACTTTTTTATTATTTCATTTCCTGAAAATTGATGATGATTTTGAATCCTGAAACTTTACTGTATTTGTTTATTATTTGTACTAGTACTTTTTAGTGGAGTATTCAGGGTTTTCTTTGTAGAGAATCATGTCATCTGCAAAAAGTGGCAATTTGCGTTTTTCATTCCACATTTGGATGCCTTTTATTTCTTTCTTAGCTAGGTGATAATAGTGGTGATAGCAGACTGCCTTGTGTTGTTCCTTATGTTACAGAGAAGGTTTTTAGTTTTTCACCATTAAGTATGATATTAGCTGAGGGTTTGTCGTATATAGCCTTTAGTAGGTTGAGGTACTTTCCATCTATACCCATTTCATTAAATGTTTTAACTATAAATGCTGTATCTTCTCAAATACTTTTTCTGTATCAATTCATAAGATTACATAGTTTATATTATTTATTTTGTCTATGTGCTGTGTCATAGTAATCAATTTTTATATGTTAAACAATCCTTGTGCCCCGAGGATGAAGCCCGCTTAATGTGTTCTTGTATTCAATTTGCTGGCATTTTATTTAGGATTTTTGCATCTGTGTTCATGAGAGATTTTGGTCTATAGTTATCTTTTTTGTATTGTTTTTATCAAGTTTTGGTATCAGGGTAATGTTGGCTTCATAAAATAAATTAGAAAGTATTACTTCTTCAATTTTTTGAAAAAAGTTTAAGAACAGGTATTAAATCATCTTTGAATGTGGTAGAATTTGCTAGTGAAACCATCTGGTCCTGGATTTTTACTTTTGGGAAGTTCTCAACGATTGTTTCAATTTCCATATTGTTGATCAGCCTATTTAGAATTTCTAGTTTTTCATGATTCAGTATAGGAAGGTTGTGTATTTCTAATAATTTGTCCATTTCTTCTAGGTTATTGAATTTAGTGGCATATAATCTTTCAGTATTCTTGTATGATTATTTGTATTTTTGCAATGTCTGTCATAATTTCTCCTCTTTCATCACAGGTTTTGTTTATTTGTGTCCTTTTATTTTTTTTCCTTAGTGAGTCTAGCGAGGAGTTTATCAATATTACTGATCTCAAAAAAACAGCTCTTCGTTGTATTAATTTTTTCTATTGTATTTTTGTTTACAATTTCACTTGATTCTGCTCTATTTTTTATTATTTCCTTCATTTTGATGAATTTGAGCTTCATTTGTTCTTTTTTTCCAGTGTTTTAAGATGTAATGTTAGATTTTTTATTTGGGATCTTTCTATTTCTTGAGATAGGCCTGTAATGATATAAACTTGCCTCTTATTACCACTTTTGTCGTGTCCCAAAAGTTTTGATATGTTGTACTATCATTACCATTCATTTCTATGCATCTCTTGATCTCTCTTTTTATTTCTTTGCAAACTCAGTTATTCTTCAGTAGCATGTTGTTTAATCTCCATATATTTGTGGTTCTGACTTTCTTTTTACGGTTGATCTGCAGCTTCAAAGCATTATGATCAGAGAATATTTTTGCTATGATTTCAACCCTCTTATATTTGTTGAGGCTATCTCTGTGTTCCAATATGTGGTCAATCCTTGAGAATGTTCAATGTGAACTAGAGAATAATGTATAAGCAGCTTTTTTGCGATGGGAAACTGTAAATGTCAATTATGTCCAGTTTGTCTAATGTGTCATTTAAGGATGTGATTTCCTTATTTTTTTTTTCTGTTTGTATGATCTGATGTTTTGGGATGAAAGGCTCTGTAAATATCAATTATGTTCAATTGGTCTAACATGTCATTTAAGGTTGATATTTCCTTATTGACATCCTGTTTGAATAATCTATCTATAGCTGACAGTAAGGTATTTAGGTCTCCTATTTATTTTAATTGTTTTTGTCAATTTCTCCCTTTCATTCTGTTAGCAGTTGCTTTATATAACTTGGTGCTTCCTGATTCGGAGCATAGATTTTGATAATGTTATATCTTCTTGAGGTATGATCACTTTTATCATTACAAAATTTCCATCATTGTCTCTTATTATCTTTTTTTATCTTGAAGTCTATTTCATCAGAAATAACACTGCTACACCCACATTTTCCTGGATGCTCTTTGCTTAGATTATTTTCCACCCTTTCACTTTGTGTTTATAGTTGTCCTTGCAGCAGAGATGTGTCTCTTGAAGGCAGCATATGGTCAGATTTTGTTTTTAGATTCAATCTGCAACTCCGTGCCTTTTTATTAGTGAGTTCGATTCATTTATGTTTAACATGATTATGGAAATATGAAGTTTTTCTATAGACATTTTCTCTTTTATTTTCTGGCAGCTTGGTGTCTCCATTGTTTCTTTGCTCCTGTGTTTCTGTTCATTATTTTATTTGGGTGTTTTAGTTGTGGTGGTTGTTGTTTTTTACAATTTTTTTATCTTGTTCCCTCTTGTTTTATGGTATTTGTCTCAGTTCTGTACTTTTTGAGGGATTGCCACTAAGTTTATTTAAAGGAAAATTATATACACACACATTTACAGTAGCCCTATTTCTTCTATTTTTAGCTTATCTCCAATCGTCTTTGCAAATTCAGACCTTTATTTTCTCTTCTTTTCTGTTATTTTTTGTCCAAATTGTCCGTATTTATGCTATACATTTATTTCTAAGTTGTAGTATCTGTTGTCTTCTTTTTCTCTTTTTAAGGTGTTATTTTTTAATTACCTTTAACTAGTATGTAATATTTAAGCTTATAATACCCTGTTCTTAATAAAGATTGCACTTTTTTGTTTCTGTCTGCCTGTTAGTCATCATTCATAGTTGTGTATCTTTTTATCCTTTTGTTTCAGCTAGAATGATCTCTTTCAGTGTTTCCTATAATGCAGGTTTTATGGTGGAAAATTTCCTCAGTTTTTGTATGTCTGAAAGGTCTTTATTTCTCCTTCATATCTAAAAGGGAACTTTGCTGGCTGTATTATTCTTTGTTGGTAATGTCTCTCTTTCAATAATTTGAATATTTGGTTTTACTCCCTTCTAGCTTATAAAGTTTGTAAAAATAAATCTAATGATAATCTAATGGGTTTTCCTTATAAATTATTATCTTTTTTTTTCCCCTGACTGCCTTGAGTAATTTTTCTTTGTCATTAATTTTTGACAATTTTAGTATAATGTGACTTGGAGAAGGACTTTTTTGGGTTGAGATAATTAGTGTTATGTTTGCTTCTTGGATTTGAGAATCCAGTTCTTGCCATAGGTTTGGGAAATTCTCATTGAATATTTGTTTGAATAGGCTCTCTGTTTCCTTATCCCTCTTCTCCCTCTGGTTCTCATTATTCTTGTATTGCTTTTTCTGATGGCATCAGCTAGTTCTTGTGGAGTTCTTTCACATTTTTTTCACTTTCAAGTCTCTCTCTTCTTCCATCTGTGTCATTTCCAGATTTCTGTTTTCAATATTATTATTTTTTCCTCTATCTGGTCAACTCTATTTCCTAAGTTTTTCTATTTCATTCTTCATCTCTTTTAATGAGTTCTTCACATCCAAAAGTTCTATTTGATACACTTTAGAATTTCAGTTTTCTTGGTAATGTACTCCTATTATTCAATGATTTTGTTTCTACATTCTTTGAACTGTCAATCAGAATTTTTTACATCTTATTGAGTTTTTCAGAGGTACAACCTTGAATTCTCTGTCTTTTAAACTACATATTTCTATATCTTTAAGCTATTTTCTTGAGATTTTTAATTGGCTTTTAATCTGTCTTGTCACCTTGGTTGTTCCTGGTGTTACATGGACGATCTCTTCACGTAGGAATTAATGGGAATGTACTCCGCTCTTAAATACACATTTAAGATCAATATATATATTGATCTCTCTTTAGTAAGTTAATAAGATGTTATTTTTTCTTTTGGTTTCCAATATATGGCAACCAATCCTGCTGGACTTCCCAAGGCTGCTGGATCTCTGTTTTGAGGTTTAAGATGCTCTTTTTTTTCTCTGGGAAGGTATGTCTCTTCTCTGTGACAAAGTAGCCTGAGTCCCAGGACTCCTACCCCTTGTGAGAATATGGGGGTGATGGGGGGTTCTGAGCCTCTATAAAGGCCTTAAAGTCCTAGTAGTACCCCAAGAGTCAGTTGCAATGCTACACTGCTTCCTTCTGAATGAGCTTGACTGGGTGGAGGTTGATGGACTGGGAGAGGCCAGCAGTGTGTTGACTGTTCTCCTTCTGGTAATGCTGGCCCTTAAGCTTCAGCTGCCTTGCTTCTATATATTCGCCCCTGTCTTTTGGGCCAGCTGCAGTGTGTGTTTTAGTTCTGGTTACTGCAGATTCCCCTTGGGCCCATTGCTAGCTCTGGCAGGATAGGGGGAGCACATGTTCTGGGTTGGTGTGGTGAGGTGGCCAGGCTCCGTGTCTCAACTTTCTGCCTGGAAATGGTGGTTGCTAAGACACAGCTGTCACCCTTCCACATTCAGCCTCTGCTCTACTCTCTGCCCTGATCACAGGGCTTTGCTGTATGAAATGTGTTAATCACTCTGGCAGGACTTTCAGGTCTTCAAATAGTATTAAAAAATGCCATATTACACACACCCCCCAACCTCGTTCTGCAGGGAAATACCAGAGGAGTTATGCAGCACCTGTCTTTGTCTCTCTTTCCCTTTCCACCTTTCTTTCTCATGTGATTTGCCTACATTTAGATGCTTTGATGTGCAGATCTCTCAGAAGGTGCTTGTGTGCAGGTTGGGTGCTATTTGTTGGGTTGTAAGTGTTTAGCATATTGTAATTCAAGGGGAGAGATCAGGGGAGATACCTCATGCTGTCATGCTTCTGATGTGCAAGGTTATAGTAATTAAAGCAGCATAGAACTGGCACAAAAACAGACACATAGATCAATGGAACGGAATAGATATCCCAGATAAATCCACACCTCTATCATCAATTTATTTATGACAAATGCGGCAAGAACATACCATGGGATAAAGAAAGTCTCTTCGATAAATAGTGTTGGGAAAATTGGATAGATACATGAAAAAAAATAGTGAACCACCTTCTTACTCCATATAGAAGAATAAATTCAAAATGATTTATAGAAGAATAAATTCAAAATGATTTAATGTCATAAATGTGAAACCCGAAACCTTAAAGCTCCTAGAAGAAAACATAGGCAGCAAACTCTGACATTGTTCCTAGTAACATTTTTTTCTGATATGTCACCCCGGGCAAGGAAAGAAATAGAAAAATACAAATGAGACTACATCAAACTAAAAAGGTTTTACACAGCAAAGGAAACCATCAACGAAGCAGAGAGACAACCTGTATTTACCAACGGTACATCTGATAAGAAGTTGACATCCAAAATGTATTTAAAAATTATACAACTTAGCACCAAAAAAAAAAAAAATCTAATTTAAAAATGGACAGAGGAACTGAATAGATATGTCTTCAAAAAGGACATGTGGATGGGCAATAGACATATGAAAAGATGTTTGATGTCACTAATTGTCAGAAAATGCAAATTAAAACCAGAATGAAATATCTCTCCACAGTTGTCAGAAAACCGCTCATCAATAAATCAACAAACAAGTGCTGGCGAGGATGTGAAGAAAAGGCGACCCTTGTGTATTTTCGGTATGATTTCAGATTGTGTAGCCACTATGAAAAACAGTATGGATGTTTCTCAAAATATTAAAAATAGAACTACCATATGATCCAGGATTTCAACTTCTCGGTATTTTATCAAATAAATCCAAAACACTAATTTGAAAAGATATATGCACCCCTATGCTCATTGCAGCATTATTTACAATAGCTAAGACATGGAAACACCACAAGTGCTTATCAATAGACAATTAGATGTAGAAGATATGATACATATACCCAGTACTCAGCCATAAAAAAGAATGAAATCTTAACATTGGGACAATATGGATGGACCTGGTGGGTCTTATGCTAAGTGAGTAAGTCATACAAAGAAAGACAAATACCATATGATCTTACTTATATGTGTAATCTAAAGACAAAATAAACAAACAAACAAAACAAAAACAGACTCATAAATACAGAGAAAAAAATCTATGGTTGCCCAATGGAAAGGAGTTAGACGTATAAGTGAAAAAGAAGGGGTTAAAAAGTACAAATTGGTTGTTTTAATATTGTCATAGGGATGTAAATACAGCCTAGGTAACATAGTCAATAATATTGTAATAGTTATGTATAGTGCCAGGCGGGTAATAGAGTATTTGGAGAAATCACTGTAAATTATGTAAATATCTAACCACTATGTTGTATATCTGAAATTAATATAAAATAATATTGAATGTTAACTACAACTGAAAAATTAAAAAATAAATGTAAATAATAAATTTTGCTTTTCACACCAAATGGTTAAGAATTAGTATTTCTTCAACTCCTTTGCCAAGCAATTAATTCTGACATATATATGTATATATATATATATATATATATATATATATATATATACTATATATGTGTGTGTGTGTGTGTGTGTGTGTGTGTGTATTATATTGGTATATATCATATTGGTATATATTATAATTTAAGATATATATATGTATATGACATAATTATAAACTTATGGTCTAATAGGTTACTGTAAACTAACTTTTTCATAAACTCTTCTCATTTTACTTATTAATCTATATATCTTAAATTATAATATATACCAATATGAAAGTTCAATATATTAATTTTTTTGATTAGTATATTTTGCTAATTCAGGAAGGTATTCTCCAGAGTTATCATTAATAGTTTACTTGGACAACTCAACTCTCACCTCCTCCATTTCACACAGCAAGTGTGGAAGCATGGGTTTGTGTGTGTGTCTGTGTACGCACACATACATATGCACACACAACTTTATGTTCTTTTGGTTGTTCCAGTACTGGAAGCTGGAAGACATGAGCATGATTATAGGATCAGTCCCAATTTAGTGCCATGGAAATGAAAGAAACACTATATCTACAGCTCAAAATTAAAAATCAATATAATTATAATATTGGTAATACTAGCACATATTAAAATGAGTTCATTAGTAATGTTCCCTCAGAGCCGAGCTATGGCTAAGTTCTTTTCTCTATCACCAACCCAGTTACTCCATGACAGGATTTTCAACCTTCAACATCTTGCTGGGATATCACTAAATGCCTAATCTTTAATCACTTGGCGCATCCCTGCATGGGCAGATTTTCTGGGATACACTGCAGCTTTCTTCATTGCAGAACTATCTTAGATTGAGTGTCAGTGAGTCCATACATTAAATAAACTAAACTTGAATCTGGTATACGTATTTTGATCTAAGGTGACTGTGATTCACCTAGAACCATAGTCATGAGGTCACATGGCTAAATGGAAGAAATTTGGGCTCTGATGTGAGATTGACTGTGTCTGGGTAGTGTCTGCCATTTGCTAGGTGTGGGCCCTTGGAAAAAACTACTTAACTTTTCCAAGTTTCTTTATCTTTAGCTATAAAATAAGATACTAATAGTAACTATCTTAAAGGTTTTTGTGAATATTAAATGATACAAAATGCACTAGTACACAGTAAGCGGTTAGAAAAAAAATCTTAGTTTCTTTTTTCTTCTGCTTTTTTTCATCTCGTTTGCCCTACTGCTACTTAATTTCTAGGTCTGACTCTGAGTTCAAGAAAACTTAGAATGATGTATGTTGAAGGAACTTCTGATTAACACAAGAAAAAATAATCTGTTTTGGAGTAATTGCCATATATATAATTTTAATCTGGAGCAAAGAACTTGAGAAAAGTAATAATAATCTATTGAACTTTATATAAATAGGTACAACAGTGAGACACATATTGTTATTTGCTTTTGCCAGTACTGGTGGTGAAATAACGACACTCTCACCTGTTTATCTTCATCACTTACCACACAAAGTTTGCAGGATAGCTGGTGGCAGAGAGGACAGGATTACGGTCTATAGTTGTACAACTAAATAATGCTATCTGGTCCATTCTGGGGTAATATCATGCTTTCATTAATCTCATGATTTTCAGTACACTAAATGAAATAACAACAGACTCCTAAAAATATCTGGTCTATCTTCTAGAAGTACTTTTTAGGCATCCTTAACTTACAGAGCTTCTCATGGGCATAGCTACATTACATTTTGAAAGTGAGTTAATGGATGAGATCTTTTGACAACTGTTTCTCCAGATATCAGTGTGAAATCTCCTCATCACCTCCTTTTAGCCTGATGGAAACAGAGAAACTCATTCTTATGTCTCTATCTCTTAGATTCTTTTTTTTTTTTAAACTAAAGAGAAAGAATGTATTTTAAATCATACTTTGTCTGCACTTACATGTCTGCAAAATGATTTTGAAACAACAACAATGTGATTTTGGCTGTACAACCACATTTTTAGTTATCTCAGAGTTCCCATGCAAAAGCAGATATATCCTTTGATGATCCTCTCTTAGCATTTCAATAAAGTCTTCAAAATCTTTTGAGAAATATGTGAGTGATATCTGAAGCCATGTCATGAAATAAGAAGCCATGGGTAATTAAAGACATTTATAGCTTAACTGCTTTCACAACTAAGCTACTTTTTGGCAAATCTTCAATTTGCATTATCCATTTTTCCCTCCCTAAAGCAGTCACTCAAACAAACAAACGAACAAACAATGAGACATGCAATTTATTACTTCATTTTCAAAGCTCAATAAATAATTGAGATAGCCTAACAGCTTTTCATGAAGGGTAAATTTTGAGATGATTCTAGTTTTATCTTTAGCTATAAAATCTGAGTACCTATCACTTTTGCTCTTTCCCTGATGCTCCATGCTCCACTGCCTTCCTATTTTGCCCATTCCCTTTCCTGAGGCCTTAATAAACAGAGGAGTTAGGCATTCTTATAGTCATCAAAAATTACTTTTGAGCCATCCTCAGAGAGAACAACTGATGACAAAAAAGGAAGGGGAGAATAAAAAACTGTTGGAGAAAGAGGTGAAAGTTATTCATTTATGTTTTTATATTTGAAACCTCTAACTCTCTTACATTCTATTTAGCATTAGTGTTGCCTTACATATTTGGACATTAAATAAAGATTCAATAAAGATGAAACTGAGGTAAGAGTAGCAGAGCCAACACTTCAGAGTTAGAGACAGAATCAAGTTGAAAGATCAGGAAAGAAAAAGGGCAGGCGAGATGAGAGAGTTATAGACCATTGTTTGAAACATAAACTAGTGTTTGCCTCTTGATATTTCACAGTTGCTAGGTGCATGATATTATAGGGCTGACTTAAAGTCCAGGAATAAAGTGAGATAGCAGTGATCCCTTTACATGTTCTCTGAACAAAACGCTACTATATACTTAGAACTTTTAAATCCAAATGAAAATATTATACTCGTGCAATTATTTTTTCCAATACTGCTATATTTGTATTCTGCATAATTATACTCATTAAAATGATGGTTCTGAGAGATTATAAACATGCCCAGAAGGGAGTTTTTTCAAAGCCAAGTGATGAAGATATGGGCACAACATGCAGGATGGAAGGATAGTCATTCTGACTACTGTACAACTTAATTCACATAGTGACCTTAAACACACAGTGCCACTATGTGAACAACCACTAGATTAGAAATGTGTTTAGAGAACAGTTCTTCAAATGAGAGTTTTTCATGCCCAGAGTTAATGATGTAGGTGGATATAAGCATTTAGTTAAAAGCTGATTAAACCTGTAGATCCAAAAGTTATTTAGCCTTCAAGCAAACCCATGAATGTGCTTTTAGCACCAATAATGGATTCTTTGTTGCTCTGGCTAAAATGACACATGGATCCAGAAAGTTTCTTATTTTCTATTTGTTTCATAATAGATTGTTCTAAACTTACAGGTGATTGTGCAAGGCTTACAAGAAGTGTGCTGAAATTCCCCTCACTCTGTATGTTCTGAAGTTGGTACAATTCTCTAAATTCACTATGGTAGATTGAGCAGAAGTATTTGACAAATCATTTGACAGCTGCTCACTATGAAGTAGCTTAGCACCACTGTACCATACACTTATTGAATTTTCAGCCTTAATAAACAGAGGAGTTAGGCATTCTTATAGTCATCAAAAATTACTTTCGAACCAGATGTAAAAAAATATTTTGACAAGGAATCGCATTAATGTCAGTTCTGCATCTTGGAGAATTACCAAAAGGTGTGGTGACAGCAAAACAAAATATTTTTTTCCTTCTTGAAGGAAGTAGCTCTGATAAATGCTCAGAAAAACTTTACTCACAATTACAGTAGTCCATGACAAATTCACTGTAACGAATAAGTGCCAACAATACAATCCGCTCTTTTGCGATCCTCTGTTCTTTCCTAATACCCTGTTGTGTGTCATTTTCTCTGTCATTTCTAAACACTGAACACCTATAGTAAGCAACAAATAAAAACTGTTAGCATTGAAATTGAGGCATTAAAGATTTATTTATACCTTTATGATGTAAGATAAATATATTTATTTTCTTTAGTTTATGTAGAGCTCTGTACCTATATTACAGGTTTCAATGAGTACAAGTATTGAATAAGCCTGAAATCCTGCTGTTAAATGCAAGTGCAATGCAAATATTTTTGTTTATTCATGGATTCTATATAGAAATATTGTTTTATTTTGTTATCACGAATGTCAGCGTTCTCCAGCACAGTGAAACATCCATTCTTAAACAGATGATTGATTTGGCTTAAAATTATTATTTATAAATTATTTTGGTGCAATATCGGTCAATATTAACCCTATACCACAACATCCTATTCATTTTGGAAAGTGAATAGCACTCATAACACAACATATTCATGTATGGTTTCCCTTTCTTTTCTCTGATTTAAATATCTCCTAAACATAAAAAGAAAAGATAAACATCTGCAAAGTAGCCTTTTCTCTTGATGGTAATGTGGATGGGTTAACTACTTCCTATTCTAAGTTATAATCATCGTCACAAGAAGTTTCATGTAATACTGCTTATTATGTATACTTTTCATTGCATTCTTTGTCATAAGACTATAGCACTGAAACTTCAGTATCCTATATATTCTCTAGAAGATAATAATAAACTGTACAACTTTGGCCTTTTTCATATACCAAAGTATGATTCACTAGCCATTTCTATTTTCCATTCTTTACAACTTCTGCAGCCTGGTGTAAAAAGTACACATGCAGCCAATCAAATTGCAGAATATTGAAAAGGCTAAAGTTCAAAGTTATGAGATTGTTAAAGTTTATAGTCTTTAATAAACTAGAATGACGTTAAAATTATACCTCATTCTTCTCAGAATTATTATAACAAAAACACTAAACGGTACTAAAATAATTTATTTCCACTGGAGTCTTAAGGTTGAGATCATAGTGTTATCTTTATCTATGATGGAACAATAGGTTTATTGTTTGGCTGTCACTAAATAACTAGGTAGCACATTTTTAATGGAGAGAAAGATATCTTTCCATAACTATTACATTGTACTGTAACAATGGTTTTAGATTATCAGTGGATACTAAGATGTGTTGATTTTTAAAGGACCTAAGTGAAGAACTACATAAAATGACTTTATTTCAAGATCAATGGGCCAAAGCCAGAAATAAAAGAAATTTTAGGCAGATAAAAAGCACTATGTCATGTCATAGGTTAAGTCCATAGCTATCACAAAACCTTGTATGTTTTCTTTATAATGAGCTCTATTGAACGATATCCCCCCAGAAAGTGCAAGTGATGAGACTAAAGTAGTAATATATATATATTACTCATCTGTGGAGATATTCATATTTTTTCTTACAATAATGGAAATGTATAACATTTAGCAAATCAAGTCTAAATCTGAGAAGTCGGAGGAACTGTGCTTTATCATGTAATCTTTTTCTTTTTCTTTGTTATATTTATTTATTTATTTAAATTAGATTCGAGTATACAGTACATTGGTTAGACATTTATATAGTTTCTAAAATGATCTCCCTAATGGTTTCTTCTCTCCTCTGGTTTTCTACCTAGTCAATAAATTAATGCTAATTGCATTCCCTATGCCATGCTCCTCATTCCTGTGACCATTTCCCAGCTCCCTAAACTTTCCAATCCCCTCAGTCTGTCACCAAATTGTCTACTATATCTGTGAGTCTGTTTTTGATTAGTTTGTTCTTTTTGTTCCTTAAATTACACATATAAGTGAAATCATATGGTATTTATATTTCTCTGTCTCACTTATTTCACTCAGCATAATAACCTCTAGGTCCATCCATGTTGAGTAAATGGTAGGATTTCATTTTTTTAATAGCCGAGTAATTTTCCAGTGTATATATGAACCATAACTTCTTTATTCAATTGTCTGTTGATGGGCATTTAGGTTGCCTCCATATCTTGGCTATTGTAAATTGTAATTGTACTGCTATGAAGATAGGAGTGCATAGATCTTTATGGATTATTGTTTTGGTTTTCTTTAGATAAATATCCAGAAGTGTGATTACTGGGTCAAAAGGTATATACATTTTTAATTTTTTAAGAGACTTCCAGATTGTTTTCCATAGCAGCTGTACCAATTTGCAGTCCTGCCCAAAATGAATGAGGGTTCCTTTTTCTCCATGTCCTCGTCAACACTTATTCTTTGATTTATTGATGATAGCCATTCTGACATGTGTGAGGTCATATTTCATTGTGGTTTAAATTTGCATTTCTCTGATGATTAGTGACCTTGAGCATCTTTACATATGTCTATTGGCCATCACTATTTCCTCTTTGGAGAAGTATCTGTTCAGGTCTTCACCCCATTTTTTAACTGGATTCTTTGTTGTTGTTGTTGTTGTTATTGTTGCTGTTGTTGAGTTGTATAAGTTCTTTATATATTTTGGATATTAACCTCTTATCAGAAATATCATTAACAAATATCGTCTCCCAATTAGTCAGTTGTCTTTTTGTTTTGTTTATAATCTCCTATGCTGTACAAAAACTTTTTAGTTTGATGTAGTCTCATTTGTTCATTTTATTTTATTCTTTTGCTTTTGTATCCCATGCCCAGGGAGATATATCTGAAAAGAAATTACAGTTAGTAATATCAGAGAATTTACTGTCTGTATTTTCTTCTAGAATTGTTATGGTTTCGGGTCTTACATTTAAGTCTTTAATTCATTTTGAGCCTATTCTTGTATACGGTGTAAGAATGTGGTCCAGTTTCTTTCTTTCTTTCTTCCTTCCTTCCTTCCTTCCTTCCTTCCTTCCTTCCTTCCTTCCTTCCTTCCTTCCTTCCTTCCTTCCTTCCTTCCTTCCTTCCTTCCTTCCTTTTTCTTCCTTCCTTCCTTCCTTCCTTCCTTCCTTCCTTCCTTCCTTCCTTCCTTCCTTCCTTCCTTCTTCCTTCCTTCCTTTTCATCGTAATTATCCACTTCTTTCCCATGATCACGATGATTATTGAAGATATTATCTTGACGACCAGGGAGATATTCATATCTCCTTGATTACATATATACATTATGGAGCTGGGGCATAGGCATGGATTTATTTCTGGGCTCTTTATTCTGTTCCATTGATCAATGTATCAGTTTTTATGCCAGTACCATGCTGTTTTGATTACTGTAACCTTGTAGTATAGTTTGACATCAGTTGGTGTGATACCTCCAACTTCATTTTTCTTTCTCAAGATTGCTGTGGCTATTTGTGGTCTTTTATGGCTCCATATAAATTTTAGGATTATTTGCTCTAGCTCTCTGAAAAATGCCATTGATATTTTGATAGAGACTGCATCGAATCTATAGATTGCTTTGGGTATTATGACCATTTTAATGATGTTGATTCTTCCTATCCATGAGCACGGTGTATGCTTTCATTTATTTGTATCTTCATCAATTTCTTTTATCAATGACTTAATATTTTCTGAGAAAAGGTCTTTACCTCCTTGGTTAATTTGATTCCCAGGTATTTTATAGTTTTCGATGCAACTGTAAATAGGATTGTTTTCTTAATTTCTCTTTCTGAAAGTTCATCATCAGTGTATAAAAATGCCACTGACATCTGAATATTTATTTTGTA
>NW_024345861.1:726416-776281 GCF_902729225.1 Pteropus medius | reverse complement strand
AGTTCTAACAGTTGTGTGTGTGTGTGTGTGTGTGTGTGTGTGCGCGCGCGCGCGCGCGTATGTGGAATCTTTAGGGTTCTCTATATATAGTATCATGCCATTGGCAAACAAGAGTTATACTTCTTCCTTTCTGATTTCGACACATTTTATTTCTCTTTCATGTCTTATTGCTGTGGCTAAGACTGAAGAGGAGTGCTGAAAGTGGGCACCCTTGTCTTGTTCCTGATCTTAAGGAAAACACTTTTAGACTTTCTCCATTGAGTATGATGTTAGCTGTAGGTTTGTCATTCATAGTCTTTATTATGTTGAGGTATGTTCCCCCTATTCTCACTTTGCTGAGAGTTTTTATCATAAATGGATGCTGGATTTTGTTGAACACTTTTTTCTGCATCTATTGATATTATCATATGGTTTTTATCTTTTGATTGGTTAATGTGGTGTATCAAATTAATTTGTGGGTATTGTACCAACCTTGCATCCCAGGAATAAATTCAACTTGATCATGGTGTATGATATTTTTAATGTATTCCTGAATTCTGTTTGCTAACATTTTGTTGAGGATTTTTTCATTAAAGTTCATAAGAGATGTCGACCTGTGGTTTCTTTTTTTGTAATGTCTTTGTTTGGTTTTGGAATCAAGGTAATTGTGGCCTCATAAAAGAAGTTAAGGAGTCTTTCCTCTTCTTGAATTTTTTGGAATAGTTTGGGAAGAATAGGTGTTAATTATTCTTTCAATGTTTGGTAAAATTCGACAATGAAGCTATCTGGTCCAGAACTTTTGTATTTTGGGAGTTTTTTGATTACTGATTCCATTTCATTGGTTGTAATCAATATGTTCAGATTTTATTTCTTCTCGAGTGTATATTTCTAGGAATGTGTCCATTTCTTCCAGACTGTCCAATTTGTGGCATATAATTGCTTGTAGTATTTTCTTATGATCCTTTGTATTTCTGTGGAGTCTGTAGTTATTACTCTTCTTTCTTCTCTGATTTTATTGATTTGAGTCCTCTTTTTTCCTTGATGAGTCTGG
This sequence comes from Pteropus medius, assembly GCF_902729225.1. NCBI lineage: Eukaryota > Metazoa > Chordata > Mammalia > Chiroptera > Pteropodidae > Pteropus > Pteropus medius. Next base: position 775,251 of record NW_024345861.1, on the reverse strand, counting down.
TTAAGGGTCTGTCAATTTTGTTTATCCTTTCAAAGAACCAACTCTTGCTTTCATTAATCTTTTGTTTTGTTTTCTTTTTTTTTTTAGACTCTATTTCTTTTATTTCCACTCTGATCTTTATTATTTCCTTCCTTCTATTCCCTTTGGGCTTTGTTTGTTGTTCTTTTTCTAGTTCTTTTAAATATAAGGTTAGATTTTTTTAAATGTTTTTTTTCTTATTTCTCGAGGTAGGCCTGTATTGCTATAAATATCCCTCTTAAGTCTGCTTTTGCTGTGTCCCATAGATTGTGAGTCATAGTGTTTTCATTTTCATTTGTCTCTAGGTATCTTTCAATTTCTTCCTTGATCTCATTAATAACCCATTCATTTTTTAGTAGCATGTTATTTAATCTCCATGTGTTTATGTATTTTCTATTTTTTTCTTGTAGTTGATTTCTAGTTTCATATCGTCGTGATCAGAGAAGACGGTTGATATTTCAAACTTCTTAAATTTACTGAGACTTGATTTGTATCCTAACATGTGGACTATCCTGGAAATTGTTCCATGTGTACTTGAGAATAATGTATATTTTGCTGCTATGAGGTAAAATCCTCTGAAAATATCTATGAAATCCATCTGGTCTAGTGTGTCTTTTCGGTCTATTGTTTCCTTGTTGATTTTTTGTCTGGAAGATCTGTCCATTGGTGTCAATGGGGTGTTAAAGTCTCCTATTATGAGTGTGTTACTGTTGATCTCTCTTTTTATGTCAGTCAATAATTGCTTTATGCATGTAGGTGCTGCTATGTTGGGTACGTATATATTTACTAGGGTTATGCTCTCTTGATTTATTGATCGCTTTATCATTATGTAATGCCCTTTATTGTCTCTTATTATAGTCTTTGTTTTAAGTCTATTTTATCTGATATAAGTATTGCAAACCCAGGTTTTTTGTTTTTATTTCCATTTGCGTGAAATATCTTTTTCCATCCCTTTACTTTCAGTCTGAGTGTTGTTTGATCTGAAGTGGGTCTCTTGTAGACAGCATATGTATGGGTCTTGTTTTCTTATCCATTCATTTACTCTATGTCTTTTGATTGGAGCATGTAATCCATTTACATTTAAAGTGACTTCTGATAGGTATATTGTTACTGAGATTTTATTATTCATATTTGTTATTTCTATTTTCTTTTTTACCCCTTCTCTTTTTACAGAAGATTCTTTAACATTTCTTGTAATGTTGGCTTGTTGGTGATGAATTCCTTAAGCTTTTTCCTGTCTGGGAAGCTCTTTAATCTCACCTTCCATTTTAATTGAAAGCCTTGCTGGGTAGAGTATTTGTAGTTATAGATTGTTTTTCTTGTTTGTTTGTTTGTTTTTTTCATAATTTGTAAATTTCTTGCCAGTCCCTTCTGGCTTGCAAAGTTTTCATTGAAAAATCAGCAGACGTTCTCATGGAGGCGACCTTGTAAGTCATTAGCTACTCTCGCTGCTTTTAAGATTCTCTCTTTGTCTTCAACCTTTGGTATTTTAATTATGATGTGTCTTGGAGTGGATCTGTTTGCCTTCCTCTTGTTTGGGACATTTTGTGCTCCCTGAACTTGTATGTTTAATTCTTTTGCCAGGTTAAGGAAAACTTCTGTCATTATTTCTTCAAATATATTTTCAATCCCTTGCTCTCTCTCTTCTCCTTTGGGAACGCTTATCATCTGGATATTTTTACACTTCATGTTGTCCCAGAGGTCTCTTAAACTATCCTCATTTTTTCAATGTTTTTTTTTTCTTTTTGTTATTTTGATTGGGTGTATTTTGCTACCTTGTCTTCCAGGTCACTGATTTGATCTTCTGCTTTGTCCACTCTATTGTTGAATCCTTCTAGTGAATTCTTCATTTCAGTTATTGTATTCTTCATTTCTGTCTGGTTCTTTCTATGGTTTCTATGTCCTTTTTTATGCTTATAATCTCTCTCTTGAGGTTCTCATTGTGCTCATCCATTCTCCCCATAAGTTTGTTGAATATCCTTATAACCAATATTTTGAACTCTGTTTCTTGCAGTTTGCTTGTTTCCATTTCACTTAGCTTATTTTCTGGAGTTTTTTTCCTATTGTTTCATTTGTGGCATGTTTCTTTGTTTTCCCATTTTATTAGCCTCTCTGTTTTCTTTTTTATGTGTCAGGAATATTTGTTTCTTCTCTCAGCCTTGGCCAGATGGCTTAATGTGGTAGGTGTCCTATGTGGCCCGGTGGCACACTCTCCCTGATTCCCTATGTTGGGAGCTCTGGATGTGATCTTTGTGTTGGTTGTGTGTAATCTTCTGTTGTCATCAATACTTTATTGGTGTTAGTACATCAGTGGATGGAATTAACACTCAGGCTGACTAATTGTTGGAATCAGCTGCACCACAGGGTAAAAGTTGCTGTGTGGGGGCTGACTCACTGAGTAAGATTTTCCCTAGCAGTCTTGTGTACTTGTTGCAACCACCCTTTGTGTGTACCACCAATGAGGATAGTCAGGAGTTTCTCGATTGTGGTTTGGTGTCTGCCTCCTGATGTGTTGGTTTTGTGGCCCTTTGGAAGGGACTACCTTGTAGGCCAAGGTCAATTGCCTCTTTTGATTGCTCAGGGATACCCAGTGGAAACTACAAAGTGATCCACAGATGTTTGTTGCCTATGCTATATCTATATATATATACACGTGGTAGAGACACACTGGAGGCAGCAGTCAGTTATCCCCATTCCCTGACCGAGGGCAATTCAGCAGAGGGACCAGTGCTCCTCAAGGCCTTACACTGCCTGTCAGTTGCCTGTAAGTTTCTGAAACTGGAAGAGCCTCTTGATGATATGCATGTTGGGTAACACAGGGATCCTAGGAGTCTCCTGGTTCTGTTGAGTAAATTTCCTGTCACTGTAGTATCCACTTACATGCCAGTGCTGTCTCTGTGGCTCCTTGTACAAGTTTACAATCATAGCAAGTTCAGCTGCTGTCCACCTTGGGTCTGAATGTGCCACCCCAGGGCAGGAGCAGCTGCCTATCAACATGCAGTGGGCACTTTGTGTATTGGATAGAATAGGAGCTTAGGGACTCAAGGACTTTCAGGCCAATAGCCTCAGTTTTCTGCAATTTCTGTGTCTGCACTTTCCCTCAGTAATCATAGAATACATGGAGACAAACTGCTGTCTACGGCAGTCTCACAGATCCCTGAGATCTCCTCAAGAGCTATTGCAGCCTGTACAAGCAGCAGTGGCCTGCCCACAAATGTTTTCCCTGAAATGTGATTACTGTGCTAGCCAAGATCTTTGCCTGCACGGAATGTACAACCTCAGAGCCAAGTAGGGTGGAGGAGGTTGACTGTGAATGGGCTACAGGAACTTTGTGACTTGGGTGAAGCAGGATCTCAGGGACACAAGAGCCATAAGGCCAATATAACCTCAGTTTTGCTGCAACATTTTTGCCTGGGCGTTCCCCTGTAGTCACCGATCACAGTGACACCAACCGCCATCTTGGGCAGTCTCACAGATGCCTGGACTCCCTGGACACAATATTGCAACTTTTTCAGGCAGCAAAGGTCTGCCTACCACTGATTTCCATGTAGTGCCTGCCTTGTGCTAGCCAAAGTTTGTAGCCTGTGTGGACTGAGAGACCAGAGGGCAGGGAGGGGCAGGGCTGTGACAGTTCACTGTCAATGGGCCGCCTGGTGCAATTTCTGGGTATGGTGGGATGGGATCTCAGGAAGACAATGCCAGTCAATACAGCCTCAATCTTGCTCCAATTTAGGTAACCGTTTGCATGTTCCCGCAGAAGTCCTTGATCACAGAAAAACCAGCTGCTGTGTGGGACTGACCACAGATCACTGAGATCCTCCTAAGTTTGTGTTGGCAACAGTGATCTGCCTGACCCTATCTCAAAAATATATACTCACAGTGCTGGCCCTAAAATGGCACAAGGCGTGGCAGTCATCCTGCAACAAAAGCCCCTGGCAATCTGCAAGTTAGTTGAGGCAGCCTGATCTTAGGCCCTGTGGGAGGGGTCTGCATAGTTAAGCTCGTGTGGTCTGTCCATTGCCTGGTGGGAGGGGCAGTGTAAGACGTAATGGTGGCTGCCCTTCCAGCCCTTGTTTTGGCACCAGGTAATGCAGACTTTCTCAGTATGAATCCCACGCAAGCCTCTGACTCACTGCCGGTGTTCTGGTTAAGTGTCCGCAGATCAGCAATCCTGTGTGTGAGTCCTTCAGAGGGGTGTCTAGGGTTTCAGTCTCCTTCCCTCTCACCCAGATGGCTAGAATGCGCTCTGATTTTTACTGATAGAATTATTGGAATCTCCTCTTCTCTGGGCTGGGGAGCCCTCAAATGAGACCAGGATCCCCGTCTCTTTCAGGAGAGCCTCTACAGCCTTGCTCTTCCTCCTGGTGATCCACTCGTGGATGTGGGTCCAGCCTGATTTGCAACTTTGCCCCTCCTATCGGCTTTAATGTGGCTCCTTTATATTATCAGACATAAGTGTTACAATCAGCTGGACTTCAGGTGATTCTCTCTGTTGATTATTTTATAATTTGGTTATAATTTCAATGCGTACCTGGAAGGAGATGAATCCTGTGTTTACCTAGTCTTCCATCTCCCTCTCTACAGTCTTCTTGCAATCTTTTTCTTAAGTGCTTGAGAAGGTGCTGCTCTTGCTAAGAACTGATTAAATGTATTTGCTTTCTCACCTCTCTCTTGAGGACTTTACTGACACTCAGAAAGGCTTTCTCAATATCTCAGCTATTCAAAGAAACTATCTGTGGAACTTATTTTTGTGAAGTGACTTCACCACTGTTTTTTCAGAATAGACCAGCATCCTATATTACTTTATGGAGGTAAACTGACTGTATTTTTCTCAACTTTGAAAATCTCTTTCCTCAAGTAAAATAAGATAATGTGAAGTACACAAATCCAACAATCTTCTTTATCTAAGAGTGTTTAATCGTATAATTTATTGGAAAATATACATTTGTAACTGACTTCAACCAACACCCTGATTGTAAAACCTTTGACTCAGAGGCAAAGCAACACGGGAATACAAGGTTTGATGGATGGTGCTTGTGCATGTGAGAAAGAGAAAAACAGATAGAGAAAGATGGAGAATTAAAAATAGAGAGGGGCAGAACCACTGTCAGTTTTGAAGAGATGAAGTGCTTTACAACAGGAAGCATCTGCAAATTGAAAATACTGTGGGAAGTGAAACAGATTTGGATATGCAAGAATATAATCCAGAGATTTTAGTAAGGAAAAGTTTGAAAAGAAGTAAGTGTGGATTATTTCATGACGGAAAGGGCTTTGTGCAGGAGCCATGCATTTGAGGGTGTGGGGATAAGATGATTAGAAAAACACTATCCAGCCTTCCTAAAAATTAACCTATCTCTGCTGCTTCATTTGTTCCTATAAATATCATCTCTCTTTAGATAACAGCCAATCTCATATTCTCTGTGAAATTAAATGCCCATTCTGATTTATACTTTATCAATCCCCCAAACTGGCCTTGAAAGCAGACACACCAACATTAAGGTTAACTTTATTAGCAAAGTGAGTATGATATAAATTAGGCTCACAATATAACATTTTCTCTTCAAGTGTTCATATGTTCCAGACCCTGATTTTTTTTTTTTAATTTAAACTCCAATCCTCTTTCCCTAGTGAGGTGCATTGATCATTTTCTGATTTGGCCTTTTCACTCCTCTTACTAAATCATAATTTTCTGAGGTGTAACTGCTGGCTTTATTAATCACACTTCATCTAGAAACCAAGTAATCTATTATTTCCCCCAGAGGTCATATTTATACCTCTTTTAGGTATAAAATCCTTATGCATTGTGTTAATCCTCACTGATGCTCAATACTATTAGCAATATACTTTACAATAAATGTATTGAAGACAATATTTAATGCCCTAACTCAAAAGTTGATTATCCGTAAATAAAACAACTTTTTTTTTTAAAATCATGTATTTATGAGCAATAAGTCACATCTGGAGGAAACAGATGTGATTTACATTTTAAAAATCTATTAGGTAGTCACATAACTAATATATATTATAGTTCTATATTAACTGATATATAAAGATGATCAGTAAAACCATGGGAAATTTCGAATTTAATGGAATTACATGACTTGAAAAAACATCTCTTTAGAGTTTATATAAACTTTATTGCTTCAGTGCTAGGCATTTTTACAAACCAACTGCAATCTACATGCATCCCACATTGTCTAAGTTTATGATTAGTTAACACTGCTAACTTCACCAGTCAAATGAATACATGAATATATCACTTCAAAACAGAACCAAAGCTCATTTCTCCTTTAGGCATTTGCTATGACGTAACATTATATAATGAAATGTCAATTCCAAGGCCTAAATGTCATCTTCTGTATTTAACTTGATACCGTTATCCTTTTAACAAGGCCAGCAGTGGAGGCTACAACGAACAATCAACCCGTGATTGGAAACTGGTAAGAAGTCTTTCAATTTTGAGTTTTAGGCTCACTTAACCAAAGCAAAGAGCAAAAATAAGAGTTTTATACATGGACTTCATGGACTGGAAGATTAAAGTTATTCAATGTCCATTTATTGACCATATGCTATAAGAAAAGTTGTACATTGGGTGCTATACGAAAACAAAATCCAAGTAAACACCTGTGGAAGTGACTAATTACTAAAGAAAACGTTAGTTTTCCTTCAGTGATAGAAGGTATAAGATTTACAGTAGGCTGAGTTCTCAAATGCTCCTTAGTCTGTATTTAGAATTTCTACCTCTTATATTGATGATAGGTCCTCAATCTACAGATGGAGAACTGAGACTTGAGAGATTTAGTGATTTGACCAAGAACAAAATGTGACAGGGTCAGATCTTCTTGTGACACCGTATTTCAAAATGCTTTTCAAATGTATTAAAGATTTAATGTAATTAAAAAAAGAAAAAATCTCATAAATATTAGAAGAAAATGTAAGTGACATAGATGATTATTTATGTAATCTTGATATTTCTTCTCATGAAGATAAATTCAAAAATCATAAAAGAGCACACTAAAATATTAAAACAATCTGTGTCCATTATCATAAAACAATTCAAAAACAAATGAAAAATGGGAAAAATGGTAGTATATTTCGAAAAAAATTAGTGTTATTAATAAAACATTTATAAGCCAATAAAAAAGATTCAAATCCTCATAAAAATGTATTAAAAACATTATCAGGTGATTTACAAAAAATAAAATGACTAATAAACATATAAAAATACTTAGTTTTATAAGTTCGAATAAGAAATATAATTTCTTATCTGTCAAATTGGCAAATTTGGGCAAATGCATACTCTCATACACTACTTGTGGGACTATAAATGAAAAAGTATATTGGGAATATATTGCAGTATTAAACAAATTTCTTAAAATTGTAATGTTCTTTGATCCAAGAATCCTACCTGTTGAAGTTTCACCTAAGGAAATAATCACATTAAAGATAAATCTTTAGCTACGATTAGACTCGTCTCAACATTATAACAGCAAAAAATTAAAAGCAAACTAAATATTCCAAAATAGACACTTGTCTAATTAATTTGTGGTAAATTTGTATGATAGAATATAATGCCATCATCAGTACAATAATAAAGTTATAATTTCCAAAATAAAAATTTTATATGCATTTTAAGTGAAAAAGATTTTAAAAGTATGTCAGTATAATTCAATTTTCTTCTTTTTGCTTATCTATATTTTGAATTTTTATAATAAACATTTTTACTTCTGTAATAAAAATTAATGGTTGTGACAAAAAATTGTATATGATTTCTAAAGTCTCTTTCAGATCTACACTTCAATGAAAGTTATATGATATAATAGCAAACAGAATGCTATAGACATTTTGTAACCATAATTTTAAATACATGAGTAGTGAGAGAGTTAAAATAAAAAAAAAAATCAAGTGTGATGGGAGTAGTTTTAGAGGTTTGTGTCAAGAAGTTTAAGACAAACTCAGGAGCACCGGCCATTTTCAAAGTTCTGTTTCTTGACCCTTGGAGATGTTAGCCAAAACCTGATATTTGGCTGTGTACTAGTTTTCACAAAATATTGAGTGTTAATGGGCTAGGACTGGCCAAGAGAGATTAGGAATAAGGTGGCTGAGCAAAAAATGGGATCTGGCCTATGGCAAGGTTTAGGTATGCCAAGGGGTGAAATCTAGAGATAACCACTAATCTGTTGTCCTTGTCAATGAGTTTCTGGTTGTCATGTTTGTTGCATTCAGTTTTATATCACACATATAAGTGAAATCATATGATTCTCAATATTTTTCTGTCTGATTTATTTCTCTGAGCATGATAATCTCAAGATTTATCCACGTCATTGCAAAGGGCAGTGTTTCATCTTTTCTTATGGCTGAGTAACATTCCATTGTATACATGTATCACTTTTTTATCCAATCATCTATTGAAGGACACTTCAGTTATTTCCATGTCTTGGTCACTGTGAATAATGCTACTATGAACATTGGTATGCATATATCTTTGTGAATAAATTTTTTCAAGTTCTTTGGTTAAACACACAGTGGAGGGATTGCTGGATCATATGGTGATTCTATTCTTAATCTTTAATGACTCTCCATACTGTTTTCCATAGTGACTGTACCAAAGTACATCAAAACCAGTGGTGTATGAGGGTTCCTATTTCCCCACAATCTCTCCAACACTTATCATTACTTGTCCTATTGAGGACAGACATTCTAACAGGTGTGAGGCGGTTTCTACTTTTTGGTTTGATTTGAATTTCCCTAATAGCTACTGAAGTTGAACATCTCTTCTTAAGTCTGTTGTTGGTCATTTGTATGTCTTCTTGGGAGAGGTGTTGGTTGCAAATATCTTTTCTCATTCAGTTGGTTGTCACTGCCTGTTTGTTTTGTTAATAATTTCTTTTGTTATGCAGAAGTTTTTTAGTTTGATATAGTCCCATTCACATATTTTTGTGTTGACTTACATTGCCTTTGAGGTCAAATTCATTAAAAAAATTCTCTCTAAATTGAAGGTTCATGAGTTTAGTACCCATGTTTCCTTCTATGCAATTTACAGGCCTTATATTCAGGTCTTTGATCTGTTTTGGGTTAAATTTGGTGTGTGGTGACAGACAGCAGTCTAATCTCATTCTTTTGCATGTGGCTTTCCAATTTTTCCAGAAACATTTATTGAACAGGATTTCTTTTCTCCAATGTATGTTTTTGGCTCCTTTGTTGCAAATTATTTGCCATATATGTTGGGGAGGTTGTTTCTTAACTCTCAATTTTGTTCCAATGGTCTGTATGTCTGTTTTTCTGTCAATACCATACTGTTTTGATTATTATCACTTTGTAGTGTAATTTGAAGTCAGGCAGCATTATTCTTTTGGCCTTGTTCTTTTTTTTTTCAGGATTGCTTTGGCCATTTGGGGTCTTTTGTGTTTCATACAAACGTGATAATTTTGGTTCTATTTCTTTAAAGAATGTTATTGACATTTTCATGGGGATTGCATTAAATCTGCATATTATTTTAGGTAATAAGGTCATTTTACCTATGTTAAATCTTCCAATCCAAGAACATAAAATATCTTTCCATTTCTTCTTTTCTTCTTCAATTTCTTTTATAATGTCTTATAATTTTCAGCATATAGGTCTTTTATATGCTTCGTTAGGTCTATTTCTAGGTATTTTATTATTTTTATTGCAATTGCAAAAGCAATTGTTTTCTCATTTCTGTTTTTGAAAATTTATTGTTAGTGTTTAAGAATGCTACAAATTTTTGTACATTGATTTTGTATCCTGAAACTTTATTTGTTTGTTTCTAATAGCTTTTTAGTGGCGTCTTTAGGGTTTTTTATATAAAGAATCATGTCATCTGCAAGAAGTGAATTTCAATTCTTCATTCTCAATTTGGATGCCTTTTATTTCATTCTTTTGTCTAATTGCTTTAGCTAGGACTTTCAACTCTATGTTGAAAATCAATGGTGATAGCAAACAACCTTGTCTTGTTCCTGATCTTAGAGGAAAAGTTTTCAGTTTTTCGTTATTAAGTATGGTGTTAGCTGAGAGTTTGTTATATATGACCTTTATTATGTTGAGGTGCTTTCCTCTATACTCATTTTATTAATTGGTTTAATCATAAATGGATACAGTATCTTGTCAAATGCTTTTTTGCATCTAGTGATATGATCATATGTTATTTTATCCTTGGTTTTGTTTATATGATGTATCACACCGATCAATTTGCATATGTTAAACCACCCTTGTCCTCCTGTAATGAAGCTCAATTGATCCTGATGTATAATCTTTTTAATGTATTATTGTATTTGATTCACTAGTAGTTTTTTAGATTTCTTGGATCTGTGTTTATCAGAGATATTGTCTATAGTCGTATGTGTGTGTATGCGTGTAATCTTCACCAGGTTTTAGTGTCAGGGTAATGTTGGACTCATAAAAATGAGTTAAGAAGTATTACCTCTTCCTCAATTTTTGGAAAAGTTTGAGAATGACAGGTATTAAATCATATTTGAATATTTGGTAGAATTCAATAGTGAAGCCATCTGGTCCTGGACTTTTACTTTTTGGAAGGTTTTTGATGATTATTTCAATTTCCATACTGTTGATTGGTTGGTCTATTTAGATTTTCCAGGTTTTCATAATTAAGTCTAAGAATGTTGTATATTTCTAAGAACTTCTCCATTTCTTCTAGGTTATTGAATTTGGTGATGTATAATCTCTCATAGTATTCTTGTATGAGCCTTTGTATTTTGGCGATATGTGTACTAACTTCTCTTTTATTTCTGATTTTGTTTATTTGCGAATTTCTCTTCTTTCCTTAGTGTGTCTAGCCGGGGGGTTGTCAATTTCATTGATCTTTTCAAAGAGCAATCTCTTTGTTACATTAGTTTTTCCTACTTATTTTTTTGTTTACAATTTCATTGAGACAGGCCTGTAATGATATGAACTTTCCTCTTATTATCGCTTTTGCTGTGTCCCAAAGTTTTAATTTGTTGTATTTTCAATCTCATTTGTTCCTATGTATTGCTTGATTTTTCCTTTTATTTATTCTTTAGTCTAGTCATCCACATATTGGTCATTTTTTTCTGCTTACTTTTTGCAGTCGATCTCTAGTTTCAAAGCATAGTGGTCAGAGCATGTGCTTGGTATGATTTCATTTTTTTTTTAAATTTGTGAGGCTAGTTTTGGTGTATCCTTGAGAATATTCCATGCACACTAGAGAAGAATGTATAATCCGATGTTTTGGGATGAAAAGCTCTATAAATGTCAATTATGTTCAATCGGTCTAATGTTTCATTTGGGAATGATATTTCCGTATTGATTTTCTGTTTGGATGATCTATTGATAGCTGAAAGTGGGGTATTTAAGTCCCCTACTATAATTGTATTTTTGTCAGATTCTCCTTTTAGTTCAGTTAGTCATTGTTTTATGTATTTTGGCACTCTCTGATTGGGAACATAAATATTGGTAAGTGTTCTGTCTTTTTGATGCATGGTCTCCTTTATCATTATGAAGTGTCCGTTGTTGTCTCTTGTTTTTATCTTAAACTCTATTTTGTCAGGTATAAGCATAGCTTACCTGCTTTCCTTTGGATAACAATTACTTGGAATGTCGTTTTCCATCCTTTCGCTTTGAGTCAATATTTGTCCTTGCAGCCGAGGTGTGTCTCATGTAGGCAGCATATGGTTGGGTTTTGTTTTTCGATTCAATCTGTTATCCTGTGCCTTTTTCTTGGTGAGTTCAGCCCATTTACATTTACCGCAATTGTTGAAATATGATGTTTTCCTATAGCCATTTTATGTTTTGTTTTGTGGTAGGTCAATGTCTTCATTGTTTCTTTGTTCTTGTGTTTCTGTTATTTTAATTTGGTGGTGTTTTATGATTTTTCCCTCTTGTTTTATAATTTGTGTGTCAGTTTGAGGTTTGTGTGTGTGTGTGTTATTATTGTGTGTGTGTGTGTGAGTGTAGTTCCATTAAGTTTCTAAAAGAAAATTTTATATTTACAGTAATTCTTAACCTGTTTGTGCCTTATCTCCGTTCCCTTTTGAAGATCATATGTTTACTTCCTCCTCTTTTTCTGTTTATGTTGTCTCAATTTATCCCTGTTTATGCTGTAAGTTCATTTTTAGGTTGTAATAGCCATTGTCTTCTTTTCTTTTTAATGTTTTGTTGTTGTTGTTGTTGTTGTTTTTACCTTTAGCCATTATATAATATTTAAGCTTATAATATCCTATTCTTAATAGGGGTTGTACTTACTGTCCTGTTTCTGTCTGCCTGTTAGTCATCTTACTTATAGTTAATTTCTTTTTGTCTTTTTGTTTCAGGCAGAATGACCTCCTTCAGTATTTTCTGTAATGCAGGCCTTGTGGTAGAAAATTTCCTCAGCTTTTGTATGTCTGAAAAGGTCTTTATTTCTCCTTCATATCTAAAAGAGAACTTTGCTGGATATATTATTCTTGGCTGGTAATGTCTCTCTTTCAATAGTTTAAATATTTGGTTTCACTCTCTCCTAGCCTGTAAAGTTTGTATTGAAATGTCCAATGATAATCTAATGGGTTTTCCTTTATAGGTTGCTGTCTTCTTTTCCCTGGCTGCCCTGAGAATTCTGTCTTTGTCATTGATTTTTGATAATTTAAATATAATGTGTCTTGGAGAAGGTCTTTTTGGGTTGAGAGGGTTAGGTGTTTTCTTTCCTTCTTGGATTCGAGGATCCAGTTCTTGCCATAGTTTTGGGAAATTTTCATTGACTACTTGTTTGAATAGGCTATCTGTTCCCTTCTCCCTCTCCTCTCCTTTTTTTTTTCCTGACAATGTCAGATAGTTCTTGTAAAGTTCTTTTTTTTTTCACTCTCAAGTCTCTCTCTTCTTCCAACTGCATCTTATCCAGATTTTTATCCATGACATCATAATTCTAATTCTATTTCTGCATCTGGCCAGCTCTATTTCTTAAGCTTGCTATTTAATTCTTCTTCTCTTCAATATGTTCATATCAGAAGTTCATTTTTTTTTTTTTGAGTTTCAATTTCCTTGGTAAGTGTCGATAGTTCCATTGATTTTGTTCTCAATTAATTGAACTGTCGATCAGAATTTTCTTGCATCTTGTTGAGATTTTTTTCAAAAGTGTAATCCTGAATTGTCTTTAATTTAAGTCACATATGTCTATATATTTAAGTTTATTTTCTAGAGATTTTTTAAATTATCTTTCTAGGTCGCCTTGTCACCTTGGTTGTTAATGCTGTTTAATGAATTATTTCCCCAACTAGGCATTAATGGATATGTCCTTTGCTTAAAAAAACAAAAGAAAAAAAAACAAAAACAAAAAACCAAAAAACAAAAAAAACTATTATTATTTAGAGTGAAATCTCTTTAGCAGGTTGATAAGAAGAGGTCGGTTTTTATGTTTGTTTGTTTTTCAGTAGGTGGCATCCAACTCTCCTGCATTGTACAACCTCCGTATCTCTGTTTTGAGGCAAAAAATGTTCTTTATTCCATGCGGAGGTGTGTATCTTCTCTGTGACAAGGTTGCATTGGTCCCAGGGCTCTATCCATGTGGGAAAATATGAAGGGCAATGGAGATTCAAGCCTCTGAAGACCCCCTGAAATTCTGGTGCTGCCTCAACAGTCAGACGCAATGTTGTGCTGCTACCTTCTGAATCAGCCTGAGTGGGTGGGGGTGGGGTAGATTGACAGAAGCCAGCAGTATGTCTGTGAGTGTTTCCTTCCAGTAATGCTTGCTGTAGGCTTCAGTTGCTTTGCTTCTATATTTCACCCCTGTCACTAGGACCAGTTGCAGTGTGTGTGTCTGATCTCGCTGCTGCAGTTTCCCCTTTGGCTTGTTGATAGCTCTGGGTGGGAGAGGTCAGTGCACTCTGGGGAGTAGCGGGAGGCAACCAGGCTCTGTGACTCAGGTTTCTGGCAATGGTGGATGCTAAAACAGCTGTGTCTCTTGATATTCAGTCTCTCTCCTGTTCTCTGCCCTGTTCACTGGGCTCTGTTGTGTGGAATATGCTGATCACTCAGTCAGGCCTGCTCGGGGCTTTAATGAATTAAGAAATCGCCACCCAATTCCCCATCCTGTTCATCTTGCAGGATGCTCTGGCCTGTGTATTGCAACACCTGTCTCCATTTCTCTCTTTCTTGTTTCTTTCCTTGCTTGCATGATTCACCCACCTTTGGATGTTCTTATGTGCAGATCTCTCAAATGTGCTTGTGTGCAGGATGGGTGTTATCTGTTGGATTGTAGCTGCTCAGTTTGTTGCAATTTCAAGTAAAGAGATCAGGGGAGATTCTGCATGCCACTCTGCTTCTGACATCACTTAGTTTCTATGTTTTGATACTCACACTTTAAAATGACTGTTAAGAGCAGGCTCACAATGAATATGGCTGTACGGTGTGTAACCTGTACAAGGGTGTGTAGCCAACGTGGGGCTAATTCAGTTTGTACAGCAGGTCCTTGAATAACATCATTTCATCCAATGTCATTTTGTGATGACATTGATGACATGCCGTAAAAACTTAATTCTTGTTTATATTAATTAGCCTATGTTAAAATTCATTTGCTTATATGTCATTTCACTTAAAGTCACAGAACCTATCAATAATGCTAAGCGAGGATTTATTGAACTTTTCTTGCTAAGCATTATACCTGAGGAGAGGCAACTTTAAAAAATTTTTCACCTTGAATGAGTGTATTTTTCTAAATTGTCTAAACAAGCAGTAGACACTAGTTGTGGTTCAGATTAATAACCAATGGGTCCAAACACCTTCATGCCCAATAATGTTGGAATATTGTTAAAAAGTGTGATTTTATTTTAAATAAACCACAATTACGATTTTGATAGAATTAAAAGATTAATCGCCTTTCAATATGACCAGCAAAGGACCAAAGACCAGTGCGCTCCCACCTGCAAATTACTTGCTATAAAGCTACCATTAGACATGGAAAATGGATTCATATGAAAATTAATCTAAAAGCATAATTGACAAAAGGCAGTAGGTTTAATGATATTTCTTCCACAAAGGAAAAATCCCATGAAACATATTTCTTGAAAATGTATAAAGTCTATTTTTAATGGGAATAATGTACAAATAGCTAGACCTCTAAAACCCAAACATCAGATTAGTGTTTCAAATATATTTTGGAAAATTACTGCTATGGTTAATACTACTAAAATATTAAAAGTAATAATACTAAAATTTACAAGAATCATCCAGTATAATAAACCCCCAAATATGGACTTAATATAGTTTATTATGAAATCTATCCTTTAAAGAATATATTGAATAGCCGGTATAAATATATTAATGAGTCACTTTCCATGAGCAAAATAATTTTGCTTCCTGAATACATTTAATAGACTATATATTTATTCTGTATTTATTTTCTCTTTATTTTTTAATGGTGAGATAGCACCTAGTTCCTTAAATGAAAATTCTTCTTGCCACTCAGCTTTATTCAAATTTGTAGTAAAGAAGTTTATTTAATAATTTCTTAGAAGACATCTGTTGGGTTTAGTGGTAGGCAGGAAATGATTTATAATTAGCACTTTTATGTTGCATTAACAAACAATCTTGTTGGTTCATTACTTTTTAATATTTGCATGTCTTCCGAAAGTAGATTAAGAGCATCTGTAATTTTCATATGCAAGATTCGTTAACTATAAAGCTAAGAAAATGTTCACTTTAATCAAAACCATGCTATAATACTGTATCTTCCTCCCCTCCCCCAGAAGCTTGTAATCACAGATTTTGTTCAAAGATTTTTAATAATTTTGATTCTGTATCTTTTCTCTCTACATTATTTTTCAGTTTATTCTGACCTCCAACACCAGGGATTCTGGATTTTTTTAAATTTTATTTTAAATGAATGAAATAGGTCTTTTGATTTGGTCTATCATGCTCACTAATAAAATAGACCAAAAATAATATTTTGTCTTGTTGCTGATCTACAAGACAAATGTTTTCTGTGATTTATTGTATTTTCAATAGAAGGATGTTATGGGTAAAGTCTTTTCAAGTTAAAATTGATAAATTTAGAAGTCCTGGTTTTGAGGAAGCCTTGGTTAAAGATGATGATTATAACTATGAGGCATAGCTGCATAAATAATACTAAAATATTGTATTTATAAAATTTCTTAATCTTTCCTAGACAAAGCTACACCAATATGACTTGAGTTGCATTTTCTGCACACACTTATTACATATTACAGGCATTTCTTTTTTACAGAATTTTTTTAAATTTTATATTTGTTTCTGGTATACGGTACAATGGTTAGACATTTAAATAATTTATGAAGTGATTTTTCCCCTGATTACTCTAACACCCATCTGGCTCTACACATAGCCATTATAATATTGACTATATTCGCTACGTTGTACTCTACGTCCCCATGACTGTTTTGTAACTACTAATTTGTACTTCTTCATTCCTTCACCTTTTTCACTGAGCACCCCAACCTCCATTCCTTCTGGCAATCACCAGTTTGTTCTCTGTATCCATGAGTCTGTTTTCATTTAGTTTGTTTCTTTTCTTTTTTTTTTACTTAGATTCCGCTTATAAGTGAAATCATATATCTATCTTTTTCTGTCTGACTTATTTCACTCAGCATAATACCCTCTAGTTCAATCCATGTTGTTGCAAATGGTAAGATTTAATTATTTTTATGGCTGAGTAATATTTCACTGTATGGTACTGTATATATGTACCATAATTTTTTATCTAATCATCTGTTCGCGGACACTTAGGTTGCTTCCATATCTTGGGTATTGTGATTAGTACATTTTCAATCTGTTTAGGTACATTAGATGAATGACTATATTCATGAATGCATTTGAAAACCACTGAGACTAAATAATTATGAAAAGAAGAGGAACAACTCAAAGTGAGGTGAGAAAGGTAAGCAGGTCTAGACTATGCAGAGACTTGTGGCCATGCAGAGCTTGGATTTTATTCTAAGGGAAGTCGCAAGGCATAGATGGAGGAGCAGCCCTGACTTAGTTGACTATTTAGAACCAGGCATGAGTGATGTCTCCATGTGTGCAGAGTGAAGTCATGTGATGGTATCAACTTTCTTCCACTTTTCTATATATAACCTACAGTAAATACACTGTACATTGCTGCACTAGAGGCTGCTCCATATATGTAGATGTTACGTGGCCACTAAGTGGGAGTATTCAATTATTTTTACTTGTAATGTAACATCAAATACATGTAGTCTTGAAATTAGATATACCACTATTTTTTGTACTGCTACTAATATTGACAGCGTTTTTTAGAAAAACTTCAATTATTTTTTTGTCTGAACTAGGACACTAAAAACACAAGCCTTTCATCCTTTAAATTGTGACTATATACTGAAAACCAGGGAGACTCTCTGAACATTCACCCATCCTTTACTAGATTGTTTGGCTACCAATATGGTCTTGACTTCTGTTTAGTTCATTGTAAACAGAAACACCTGGGTCTTATTTAATATTAAAATGCTTGAAAGCCAATTTTTTTCTTACTCTATTTAATGTATTTAATTCTTAGAGACAGAGATTGCATAAATTTTCTTTCATTGAATCCCTTTTTGTTGATTTAAGTCCATTATTACAGTAGCTGCTGTTTTAAAAATGTTTACCTCAAGATAGTAACATATTTTTTAACCACATGTGAAGTTAACAGCATACAGTTTTTAAATATTTTCAAGAAAATCATTTATAACAGGAAATGTTGAATTGGTTCAGTGCAGAGTCCTGAGGCACTCCAGTAGAGACCATTCTTAATTAATCAGTATTGTGAGTATCTGGCTATTTAACCAGCTATGAATGCATTCAACTTCATGATAAGCTATTTTCCTATTTTCCCTAGAAGCTGGTAATGAAAAAAAATTGTTCAAAGATTTTTAGTAATTAATACATACTATGAATATGGCATTTCCCCTTTAAATAAATTCCATTTAAATTTTTACTCAGGAAAATGAGTAATATCATCTAAAGGGGAAACAAAAACTTTCATTTTTTATATAATTATCTCCTTAAGCTATGCACACTCCTGAATATTATCAGGGAGAGAAACGTATATACATTGACAGTACAATATTAATTGATAAGGTCTTGTTTGAGCAGAAAATGGGCATAATATTCCATATGAGACACTTATAAATAAACTAGTCCAAATATCTTATTTTGTATTCTAGTAATGTCATGTTCTCACAGATTACTCAGGCTTCCTAACTCACACGTCAGGGCTCTTTCACCTTGGGATGCTTTGAAGAATATAAACAGTAAGGGATTCTATGGATACCAATGCAGATACTATCACCTAACCACTGCCAAACTAAATGCTAAAGAAGACAGAACTTTAGAAGACATAACAGAAAGCAATGATAATGTTGAGTCTCGAAGCAGGGCTAATACATATTATTATTTTTTGGATTTTAAAATGTTTTGTATGTTAAGGGAAAGTGTAGGTTTTAAAAGTCATACTTAATGACCACTTCATAAGGTATATAAATGTCTAATCACTGTGCTGTACGTCTGAAATTAAAATAGATAAATTTAAAAAAATAATAATAATTCATACTTGAATCTTCATAGCAGTAAGTTAACTTATACTTGAGTTAAGGCAACTACCTATTATGTAAACAAACTGGATTCTAGAGGCTATGCATTTAGAGTGAAAGAGCACCATGATGAAGATGAAGCGCACCTTCTTTGACCTTCTTTCACCTCAGGTTCTTTACAAGACTTTATTCTATTGCTGTTATTAAATAATTAAAAATACAGTGCCTTCTTCTCTGTCACAGCTTCTCTGTCAGTGCTTCCTTAAATATTCATTCCTGACACTCTGTTAATGAATTAAAGTGGCTGATAATGTTACCAACCTGCTTAAGAGACATGGCGAAAAGTTGAAGTGACATCACTGTCCCTTAACTTAAAAATTTCTTTGATAACAAATGAAACAAACATTTTTTAAAGTAATTTCCTCTATGAGAACAGAAAGATTCACCAGTTAAAGTACCTTCAGTGAATGACTATATCTACTGCCCCAGCACAATTTATAGTATTTTCTTTCCTCTGCATATGTTTACACATTTCTTGCAATTTCAACTTTTCTAGTATTTCTTTGAGAAACATAGTCATTATTTATGTTTACCCAGGACAACTGCTTTCCTGAATGTATAGAAGTTTTGTTGTAATTTTCTAGAAATGCTAACAGCTTTCATATAACTCTCAGGGCTGCATCAGAGCACATTACCATTGCTACCTAGAGATTGTGTTTCCTATTTTTTTTTCTTTTTTTTAGCAGTAGCTGAAAGAATCACCTCAGAATTTCTGAAAAACGTATATGTTTGATAGTTTGTAGAATTCATCTACCTGATTCTTGAAATTATCAGTATTCAATGTTTCAATCATCAGTAATGAACTACAAAGCAAAGATCTACTAGCTTAAAAAAGGAGGATTTAAAAGAGGTTGGTGCTTATTTGCTTTTATTCTCTTTGATAAGATTTTATTTTATTTTATTATTTTATTTTATTACTATTTTTTTTTAAGCAAGGCAACCCTAGGTTGACCTCACAGATTGCAAGGAACTTGTCAGTTTACAATACCTTATTTTTTATTTTTTATGCCTACAGCACCTAGTCTTCCTAGGTGGTCTCCCATCCAAGTACTAACCAGGCCTGACCTTGCTTAGCTTCCAAGATCAGATAGTATTGAGCTTGTTCAGGGTGATATGGCCGTAGACTCTTTGATAAAATTTTAGAATTGAGAAATTATTACAATTAGAATTATTAGTGTTATTTACAAAAATATCTGTTTTTATCATATTATTGGACAGGAGGACTTATACTAATATTAGAATAAACTATATAAAATTGTTGATTCAATCATTTTGATAGAAAAAGTGGCAATTTTATATAGCTGAACCTAATAAGATTTTTTTAGTTTTATATCTTACATTCGAAATTGAAATATAATTCATAGACCATAAAATTCACCCTTTCATCTGTTTCATTCAGTGATTTTTAATTCACAAGATTGTGCAATCATCACCACTAATTCTGGGACATTTGCATTGCCCCCAGAAGAAACCTCAGACCTATTAGCAGTCGCCCCGCACCTTCATACATTCTCGAATTTATTTATGGAAAGTTCTTGAACATAGGAGAAGGAGTAAGAAGCAGAAATAACTAGGATACATGGAAGCATATTGCTAAATGATTTTAAAAAAATCAGACATAGTGCTAAGAGTTAAAAGGGTGGCAGGCCAATGCCAATATATGTAGTCAAAGAAGAATTCATGGAAATGACTTGTGTTTGAATAGAACACTGAAATATTGGTAGAATTTCACCAGATGGAGATAAGAGTTTGCTAAAGTAAAAAGTACATGGGATTTACTATTAGACAATTCTGAGTTCAAATTCCAATTTCTACATGCATTAACTATGACACTTTGTACAACTGTACTTAATGTCTCAGAACCTAAAAGGCTATTTTATAAAAGTAAGAATATAACCACATTGAAGAGTTGTTGTAAAGACTACAAAAACTTTATGTAAAGTGCCTAGTGCAATTCTTGGCATATATAATTGTACCTGTAACGGTAGATAACAACAATTGTTAATACTGATTTTATTGAGACAAAAACAAACAAACAAAAAAACAACAAAACATGACCCAAACTGCTATACATAAAAGTAAGATGAAAGCAGCACCAGCTAACCCTCTGAGTCATGGCTTCCTCTCTCTAGCTCTGGATTATTGTCTAGCAAATGTTTAACAAGTGGGTCTGAGTTTGGGGGGAGGGAGAAAGTCTTGAGATGTAGCATTTGGTGATTCCTGTG
This sequence comes from Pteropus medius, assembly GCF_902729225.1. Lineage (NCBI taxonomy): Eukaryota > Metazoa > Chordata > Mammalia > Chiroptera > Pteropodidae > Pteropus > Pteropus medius. Next base: position 754,418 of record NW_024345861.1, on the reverse strand, counting down.
ATACAAATAACTCCTAACATAGGCTATTTCAAGCTACTATTTAACAACTGGCTCATATATATCTTGCAATTTAAAAAATCAGCTCTTTCGAGAAAAAGCATTGTGAACTGATCCAACATAGCACTGTACATAGTACTCAAAAACACTAATAGTTTTATGATCAATTAATTAGAAAATTTTCTTTTAAATATTTGACGTTATGTCAAACTCCTTGATGGATTGTTACATAGATACTTAAGTGAAGTTTAGGATTATTTCAGGAAAACAACTAATGTTACTAGATGAGCTTGGGAACACATTATTTTTTTCATAAAAATAATGAAATATAGTATTTCTGTTTTTTTAAAAATTTACTCTTCACTGAATTTTCTAAAGAGATCAAATTCAAATAATAAAAGATGCATGCAGTGTCAAGACCAGTCTAATTAACCTGAGTCAGAGTATCAATATCTGGACAAATCGTCCAGATCTAGTATAGTATTTCAAATTATATATATTGTAAAATATATTTCTTACTGTGGGCCTCAATCAAGAACAATTTGGAATATCACTGATTTAAATTGGATAAAAAGATTGACATTTGGAGAGAAGAAGTGAGTAATCCAAAGTCTTACCAGCTAAATTACTAGCAGAGCTGATATTAAAACTGAGACTGATTCTTTCCCATACAACAGGACTTCACATCTTACATTTCAACATTTCAAATCAAAGGAAGGACCCTTTGAAATTAAAAAAAACAACAACATAAATGCGGCCTATTCAATTAAAATAATACTTCATTATAATATACATTTTTACTTTTCATTTATTTATTTAAAAATTTTCGATTAGAGTTGACATTCAATATTATTTTGTATTAGTTTCTGGTTCTTCTTTTTTTTTATCTGCTCTATATTCTTGGATTCTGCTTTAGTGTATTCAAATTCATGTTTGTATAGTTACCATGATGGAACTGTTTATTGATCTGTTTGGAGATTGGGCTGAGTTTGGGAAAGAGAGAATCTTCAACCAACGTTAAGCCATTCATTGCATTGCTTGTGAACGGACTCCTTTCTGTTTTCTGCTTCCACAACTGTAGTTCCTGATTCTTTAGTACAATGAGTTCTGTGAAAGGAATATTCACAAAAATTCTTGTGAGTTCCAGACTAAAAGCTAGTTCATTTTAAAGGGTCATATACATTTTTTCTCTATTTTACACCGTATAAAATTTTGTCACCTTACAATGTAAGGAAAAATGTTGTACTGTAATCCCTGTTTTTTTTGTTTTGTTTTGGTCTGTGAGAATATCAACAGTAGGGGTTTTCTCTGGTTTTGTTTCTGTTTTTTCTTTCTGTGCATTTTGATCTGTTTCATTTTCTCTTTGTTTTTAAACTACATGCACACACACAATTTTCGTATACACAATTTGAACTAAAGAATTTGGTATGAGTTTTTAATATGCAGCTTAGCTATCTCATCTAAATACAAAAAAGATTTGAGTTACTAGAGGTCTATTTCACTCTAGTTTTGTATATTTCTGAAATACTATAGGAGACCTAAACTATTCTGGCACCATCTGCTAGAATGGTTAAAACAGCTTGCAAAGACATAGAATAAAAAAGAGGTGATTAAAAGTAAGAGCAAGTAAGGAAAATGCCTACCCTGGAGTGCTAGATACTTGCTGTGGTTGACCACAAATGTTTATGAGTTTTCTAAATGAGACGGTTATCCACTGTGCAGTGTCCATAGACTATAAGCCAGAGCTGATATTCAACTGGTAGGCTTGACTATAGCCATCGAGGATGTTTATAACTGATTTCCCCTCTGATTGTTTGAGGGCCCATATCAGGCCTGTTATTAAATATTTTGACTCTCATTCCTGATATAAAGCAATTTTTCAGGAATAATGTAATATGATTCTTCATCCTAAAGACAGTTAAAATGTCTCCTACAAAAAGAGAATGCTCAGTAGCCTAAAATAGCAACAACAAAAGTAACAACAATATTAACAGTAAAAATAAAGAATGGTTATCAATTAGGTAGTACTATCTGTTTGGCACTGGTCTAACCACTTTACAGATATTAAGTCACTTAATTCTTATAAAATCTTTATGAGAAAGATTCTATTTTACAGATGAGAAAACTAAATCAAAAACAGGTTAAATAACTTAACCAGTGGCACATAACTAATGAGCGTTAGAACTGGATTCTTACAGTTAGTCTAGCTCCATAGTCAGTTCACTTAACACCTACAATGTAGTGAAGTCATGATTAGTTAAAATAGTCGTATTGCCAATTTTGTAGAAATATTTCTCATAAACTATCTCAATTTAAGCCAATGGCATTACACCAAAGTACATTTCAGAAAAAAAAATATATATTTTATACAAGGAAGATGTTATCTATGGTATGATATAGACTATGTATCTTGATGTTAGTGTGCTTTATTCAGTACTGAATAGAGACTGTGTGCAGGAAGGACCTCTGTACTGTCCCATCTCACAGGAACCATTCACACTGCATTCTGTGAGAATGAGAATAGTTCCTACTTGAGTAGTGCAATGTGTTTGGTCCACACATTTTCACAGATATGTGTGGACTTCATGTGCCACAAACATTTCTTCCTGAACCTAGAATGGCTAGTTTAGAAGTTGTACATTGCTATATTTTGTAAGTATAATTTATATGCGTTTCATTGGATTGTGAACATAGTTAATGTGGCTTGAGGTTTGTTTCCCCAAGGAAACATCTCAGAAAGAAAGTCTGTCATGAATGCTGGGAGCAATGGATTTTTGTTACTGCTTAGAGTCTGTAGTAATTGACAGTTCAGGGGTTAGAGTCATACTATCTGGGTTCAAATCCTAACTCCAAAATTTAATAGCTGTGTCCTTGGGCAATTTGCTGAATTTCAATTTTATCATTTGTAAATAGAGGTGATAAAAACAATAATCAACTGAGATACTGTATTTAAAGTCCTTAAAAGTTCCAGGTATACAGCTGGTGCTTAATAAGAACTAGAAAATTGCAATCTATAAAATCTTATTGAACTTGCTTTCCTCACTCAATATTTTGTTACTGTCAGCTCAATCATGTTCACATATGAAACTAGTTCATTAATTTTCACAATGTTAAACAGTATAGGATTCTACAGTATAACTATGCACCTATTTATTTATTCACCTGTAGTTTTAGTAGATTCTTGCTACAATAAAAATACTGCAGTATAAATTCTTGTGCATGGGTGCTTGGGCAGCAAATTACTTTTCGACGAGTCTTTAAGCATTAAAGTATTACTTTAATTGTTTAAAATTTATAGTATCGCAAATCCAATAGGCATTGTTCAGACTTATATTGTAGATTTGATAAGCTAATATTTATAGATAGATGTTTACAAAAATACAAACAGCTTTGTTTAGATAAAATTATTAGTAAATAATTTTCATCTATAAAAGGAGATAGAAAAGCAATTTATAATAATTGTATGGGAGAAATATGTTTAATAATAAAAAAGCTTTTGATGGAATCTTGTTTTTTAAACAAAATATGACAGTTATTCCCACAAATTTAATATTTGTGATACAAATGTCTTAAATTCTGTATAGCGTTTCTCCCACTATCCATATTCATATTATAGAGTTATCTCCTAACCATGGTTTATTATTTGTTTTGTTTTGTTTTACTTTCATACAAACACCTTTTGATTAAGCATGTGTTACCCAGATGTCAGTATCTATGCCAGCTGCAATAGGGATATCATTTATTACAGCAATTTTTCTCTCTGGGATACAATTTACACTCTAATAATCACTGTATGCTCCAGCTCCTGTTCTGGTTGCAGAAACAATACCATTAATCTTTCAGTCATTGCTGGCCCTTTTCTCTCTTGGCCCAAATCTTTCATAACTGCCTCATCAGCTTCATTTTGGGGGGAGGGAAACTGGCCTCGTTGAATAAAACTCTTTTTAGTTTGAGAGAAATTCTGTGGTGCTGAATGAACATCTCCCATGATTCATACACTTGCTTTCCTTCATGAAGCTCTCCAGAAACTGTTTTTTGTGTCTTTTTTTTTTTTTTTTACAAAAATCAACTTTGCCACAGTTAGGCATACTCTTCCATATTTTAGCAATTTTTGAAATCAAACTGAAGGAGAAAAAACCCTCATAGCTCTGGCTTCTGTTTAATCCTTTTTTTCTATTTCTTTAAAACAATAACAGTAAAAAATGAAGTTGTCTGTGAAAAATAATCACATGTTAATTACAAAAAAAAAAGCCAGTATCAATTACCCCATCAAACCCTTTGCCATACATCAAAAAATGACATACTTTTTACACTTTTTAAAAGTTTGTGCAATTTCAGTCCATATTGCAAAGATTAATTTATAAAACAGATATTTGCCTTAGTAATCATGATTTTTAACAATTAAAAACTCTTAATATATAACATAAAATCCCCATTTAAAAGGTTTTAGAGCTTTCAGGGGAACATGGCACAGTGAGAGACGTCCCTAGATTTCTCCCCTTGAAACAACAATAAGATGAACATCTAAAACTCAACAAAAAACACCCAAACTGCACACTACCACGTCTGAGCCTGGGATCTGTGCATAAGAGCTACCACAGGTCAGAATCCTGGGTGTTGGGCGATGGACTGGGAGAATTAAAGAAGCTGCCTCTAGCAACTGCTGGAGCTTCCTGTAGGAGTAGGAGGAGGGGAAAGGTAAGGTGAGTTTCATGAACAGGCCTTCCTGGGAGTGTTGTGAGCTCCATGCAGCCAGCAGCAGGGCCCAGTCATCAGGGCAGAAAGCGGAGAAGTAGGAAACATTATTTTTGGCTGGTAGTTCCTTTCGTTTAATGGTTTGAATATTTAATTCTACTCCTTTCTGGCTTGTAAGGTTTGTGCTGAGAAGTCTGAGGATAATCTAATGGGTCTTCCTTTATAGATTACCATCTTTTCCATGGCTGCTGTGAGAATTCTATCATCGTCATTGATTTTTGATAATGTTAATACAATGTGTCTTGGTGAAGGCCTTTTTGGGTTGAGATAATTGGGTGTTCTGTTGACTTTTTGAATTCCTAGCTCCAGCTCATTACTTAGATTTGGAAAATTCTCATCAACCATTTGTCTGAAAATGCTTTCTAATCCTTGCTCTTTTTCCTCGCCTTCAATAATGCCCATTATTCTTATGTTTCCTCTCCTAATTGGATCAGCTAGTTCTTGTATTTCTCTTTCATTATTTTTCATTCTTCAGTTTCTCTCTTCTTCCTTCTGATTTATTTCTAGATTTCTGTCTTCGATATTACTGATCATTTCCTCCATTTGGTTGACTCTATTTCTCAAGCTTGGTTTTTCATTTTTCATCTCTTGCAGTGTTTTCTTCATCTCCAGTTCTATTTGGTTCTTTTTGAGGGTTTCAATCTCCTTGCTAAGAAACTCTTTGTGCTCATGTAGTTGTTTTTTCAGTTCCTAAAATTCTTAATATGAATCGTTTTGGATCTCCTTGAGTTTTTTCAGAAGTATCATCCTGAATTCTCTGTCCTTTAAGTCTCATATTTCTATGTCTTTAAGCTTATTTTCTAGGAGATTTTCTTTCTTTCTGTGCTTTCTTGTTACCTTGGTTGTTCATGGTGTTAATGGGATGTTTCTCCATGTGGACATTAATGCATTTTTTTTTTCCAGAAAGAATACTTATTATATAAAAGACTCTGTTTAGCCTGCTGGAAGGAATGTTTTTTTGTTTGTTTGTTTTTTGTTTTGTTTGTTTGTTTCTTTGTGTGTGTGTTTTTTGGTTTCCAGTAGGTGGCATCTAATCCTCTTGGATTTCTGCTTTATATAAAGTGTTAATAAAGCTGGTTTTCTTCTTATAGATTTTCAATCATGCTCACTATCCTCAGTCTCACTCCGTGTCAGTGTTACCGACCATTTCTGTAGTGTTTGCTCAGAACTCCCTGGGGTTGTACAGTGTTCGGTCTTGGAGGATTTGTGGGGGACTGACCCTCTCTTTTGGAGAATTAGGACTGCATCTCAGCCTCGCGTTTTGCAGTTGCTGCCGTAATAATCAACTATTGCTTCTCTGCTATCCGTAATTCTCTGCTATCTACCCTGATGCCTGGGCACAGCACTGCATAGAGCTCACAGCTCTCCCAGGCAGGCCTGTTTAGGAAACCCACTGTACTTTCTCCCCTCCCCCTCCTCCTGCAGGAAGATCTGACTGCAAGAGGCAGCTTCTTTGTTTCTTCCAGTCTACCATCCATCTCCCAGGGATCTGACCTCTGATATCTCTTATGTGTATATCCCACGCTCATGCATGCTGGTGTTTAGGTTGAGTGCTTTTTGTTGAGTTTTAGATATTCAGCTTATTGCTGTTTCGAGGAGAGTTATCTGGGGATGTCTCTCACTCTGCCATGTTTTTGTTGTCACTCCATAGGACATTTTTTGAGAGCCAAGAATTCTCCCCTTCTCAATGGCTATGTCAGTTCAAGTCCTCCAGAAAGCAGGCACTACGAGATAAAATGCAAGTCTGACTCTGTTTGGTAACAGACTGTGAATTCTGGGTTTGACTCTTGGCTGTTTTTGATAACTGCAGAGGGGTGTGGGAGACCATAGATAGTAGGAACAGGTGGGGATCAGTTCTGGGTTGCAAGGCAGTCATCTGTTGAAGGGACGTCTTACTCTTTGGTGGGATCTTGAAGTTGTTTATGAATTTCAGGACAATCAGGGGCTATTGTCTTCTCCTGCTGGGAGTATTTTGTTTTCTTTTGGAGCAAAAGAAAATGTGCTTGAGGTCTGAGGACTGGGGATGGGTTGTGGGACATGAGAGTTGGTGGTGACTTAGGGGCTTCCACCTCCGGAGAGGCATCCTCTCTTTTTTATAGTGAAACTTAATGTGACAAAGTACATAAAACATAGCTGTACAGTATATTGACTGATTAAAAAGCAAGCACCTATATTAATACCACTCAAATCAATGAATAAGACACTAATAGCATCCCAGAAGCTGCCAATGTATTCCTTCTCAGATTCCTTTAACTATCTTGTACCCTGCAGAAGTAAGACTGTTCTTACTTTTATGATAAGAAGTTACTTGATTTACTCTGTGGTTCCATCATTATATATAAATCCTTAATAATATAGTCTAATTTTCTCTACATAAACTTTAAATAAATAACACAAAAATCTACATATCATTTTACAAGAATGTATATATTATTCTGTGACTTTTTCTTTTGAAATTAGAGACTTGAAGTACCAAAGTCTCTCCATTGCTGTCTCTGAAGAAGGAAGTTTACAAGAATTTTACAGGTGGAAGGAAAAATATTGTGTCAACAACCCAATGGAATCTGAAAGTAGGTTCTTCCTTAGTTGAACCTCCAAATTAGAATGAGGCTCAGTTAACACCTTGAGTTAGCCTTATGAGACCCCGAGAAGGAGCACACATCTAATCCACACACAGAATTTTGACCTACAGAAACTGTGATAATGAATGAGGTTTGTTTTAAACGACCATGCTTGTGGTAATTTGTTGTGTACCAATACAAAATACAATGGGGTCTGACCTTTTTGAGGTCTTAGTTTTCTCTCAAGTCCTTTGAGGCCACTTACAATGCATTTTAACTCATCTGAAACTATTTCTTTCAGATCTCCAAGTGCCCATATAGAAAAGCAGCACTTAGTGCCTTACTTGTGTTTACAGCACTGAAATCTCCTATCATGACTATTTTCTCAGTAACTCTTAACTATCATGTTCATTTTAAGATGTTTTTAAGATGGGTATATATTTCAGCCTTAGTGAGTAGGTGGGTATAACTTATGTAGATTATCATTACTGGACAATGGAGACTGATTCCAGCCTTTATCCTGAGTCAGAGTTTTTGGTTTTCTGATGAATTTTTAGCTACTTAATATCCTTTTATAAATTAACTTTTTCTTCCTATGTTGTTCAAAGTCAATGTTTGTTGCCTGTAAACATAAATACTGACTAATTTCAAATTTGATAAGCTAGATATAAAGCTAACTATGTCCAATGGGGAAAAAAACACACATATAATTAGAAAATATTGAAAAGAAGTATACAAAAAATATACTAATATTAACTGTAATTTGCATGATAGAATACTAGGTGAATGCTTTATTTTTTTCTGTTTAAATATTTTAATGATGAACATGTATTTCTTTTATAATATATAAAACTAAACTACACATACAACTAGAAAGAGTCTTAGTAGTAAACTCTTATAAACGTCATTAATTTTTAATGATTTTTAGATGTTATATGTGCATTATTGAATGGTTGTATTATTCTTACAATGTTTGTCAGAATATAGGGTTGAAATTCAGGCGTCAATCTCAATATCGCACCTTTAAAACCTGAACTCTGAGCTCTTCTTGTTGGAACATACCATTTTATTTTCTTCTACTGCTATTACTCCTGCAACCTTATCCCTAAATATTAAAAGGTATCTTTAGAAAACTCATTTACACCAGGCAATATATTTTTTAAATGATTAACTACCATAACTCTTAATTACGTTTTAAGTAGTGATGAGGCTAAAAGTGGAAAGTTATGACTAAAATTTCAAAAATAAAATAATTGTTGGATATGATAAATAGCATTACTAATGCAATTTGCCTTTACATAAAGCTGGCCTTCAAAATTATTAATTTAATTCTCCCTGGGAGCAGGCAGGGTAGCAGTCAAATGATGTTTTTTTAAAGATTTTTATTAAAATATAGGTGACATACTATATATATATATATATATATATATATATATATATATGTATATACCTGCACACACACACTTTTACACACACACACACACACACATATATATATATATGTATATATATAACTTATGTAGATTATCATTACTGGACAATATATATATATGTGTGACATACTATATACTATATATAGTATGTCATATATATATATCTCACATCTTCTGTACACAATTGTCCATTCATGGACACTTAGGTTGCTTCCATATCTTGGCTATTGTAAAAAAATGCTGCAATGAACATAAGGATGCATATATCTTTTTGAATTAGTGTTTTTAATTTCTTCTGATAAATACCCAGAAGTGGAATTATGGGCCATGAGGTAGTTTTATTTTTAATTTTTTGAGGAACCTCTAAACTGTTTTCCATAGTGGCTGCACCAACTTGCAATCCTACCCATAGTGCATGAAGTTTCCTTTTTCTCAACATCCATGCCAACACTTGTTTATTGATTTATTGATAATGGTTATTCTGACAGGAGTGAGGTGATATCTCATTCTGACCTTGATTTGTATTTCTCTGATTAGTGACATTGAGCATCTTTTCATATGTCTATTGGCCATCTCTATGTACTCTTTAGAGAAATGCCTATTCAGATCCTCTGCTCATTTTTTAATTTGATCGATTGTTTTCTTGGTGTTAAATTGTAGGGATTCTTTATAGATTTTGGATGTTAACCTTTTATTAAATATATCATTGGTGAATATCTTTTCTCATTCAGTAGGTTGTCTTTCTGTTTTGCTAATGGTTGCTGTACAAAAAAACAACTTTTAGTTTGATGTATTTCCATTTGTTTATTTTTTAAAATATTTTCCTTGCCTGAGGTGACATATCAGAAAAAAAACTTATTACTAAAAGCAATGTCAGAGAATTTACTGCTTATGTTTTGTTCTAGGAGTTTTATGGTTTCAGGTCTTAAATTTAAGTCTTTACATGATTTGAGATTATTCTTGCATATAATGTAAGAAGCTGGTCCAGTTTCATGTTTTTACAATGTATCTGTCCAGTATTCCCAACACTATTTATTGAATAGATTGTCTTTATCTTATTGTATATTCTTGTCTCTTTTGTCATAGATTAATTGACAATAAAGGCATAGGTTTATTTCTGGGCTCTATATTCTGTTCCATTAATCTATGTATCTTTTTGTGCCAGTAGCATGCTGCTTTGATTAGTGTAGGCTTGTAATATGGTTTGATATCAGATATTTGGTCTTCTTTCGCAAGATTGCTGTGACTATTTCGGATCTTTTGTGGCTCCACATAAATTTTAGAATTATTTGTTTGAGTTTTGTGAACAATGCCACTGGTATTTCGATAGGGATTGCATTGAATCTATAGATTACTTTGGGTAATATGAACATTTTCATGAAGTTATATAGAAGCACAATATCTGCTTCTATTTATTTGTATTTTCTTCAATTTTGTTTTCCTTCAATGTCTTATAAAGTTTTGTATACAAATTTTTTACTTCCCTGGTTAACTTTATTCCTAGTTTTTTTTTTTTTGATGGAATTGTAAATGGGGTTGTTTTTGTAATTTTCCTGATAATTTGTTATTGTGTATAAAGATGCAACTGACTTCTGAAAATTAATTCTGTATATTACATTTTAATGAATGTATTTATTAGTTCTGATACTTTCTGGTGAAATCTTTGGCGTTCTCTACACATAGTATTATTTCATCTGCAAATAAAGACAGTTTTACTTCTTTCTTTCCAATATGGATGCCTGTTCTTTCTTTCTTGCCTGATTTCTGTAGCTCAGTGTTCCAATACAATGTTGAATAAAAGTTGTGAAAGTGAACATCTTTGTCATATTCCTGATCTTAAGAAAAATTATTTTAGCTTTTCACCATTGAGTATGATGTTAGTTGTGGGTTTGTAATGTATGTCATTTATTATGTTGAGTAATGTTCCCTCATTTTCTAATTTGCTGAGAGTTTTTTATAATAAATGAATGCTGGGCTTTGTCAAATGCTTTTTTGCATCTATATATATGGTCAGATGACTTTTTTCCTTCATTTTGTTCATGTGGTGTATCACATTAATTGATTTGTGAATATTGAACCAATCTTGTATCCCAGGTAAATTTTAATTGATCATGACATATAATCTTTTTAATGTATTGCCTAATTCAGTTTGTTAATATCATGTTGAGGATTTTTAGGTCAATGTTTATTTGGGATACTGGCCTATATTTATTTTTTATAATGTCTCTGTCTGGATTTGGAATCAGAGTAATGGTTGCCTCCTAAAATGAGGTAGGGAGCATGTGACTCTTAAATTTTTTAAATATTTTGAGAAGGATAGATCTTAATTCCTATTTAAATTCTTGGTAAAATTCGCCTGTGAAGCCATATGTTCCAGGACTTTGCTTTGTTGGGAGTTTCTTGATTATTGATTCAATTTTCTTTTGTAGTAATCAATCTGTTTATATTTTGTCTTTTTTCTTGATTCATTCTTGGAAGATTGCATGTTTCTAGAAATTTATTTATTTCTTCTTAATTATTCAATTTGTTGGCATATAATTGTTTATAGTATTTTCTTATAATTCTTTGTATTTCTCTAGTGTCAGTTACCACTTTTCTTGTTTTATTTCTGATTTTACTTTTTGAGGTCCTTTCTCATTTTTTCTTTATAAGTCTGGCTAAACCTGGCCACGGCATGGAAATCACCAAAGTTCCCTGCAACAGATGATTGGATAAAGAAGAAATGGTACATATATACAGTGGAATATAACTCAGCCATGAGAAAAAAATGAAATACTGCCATTTGTGACAACAGAGATGAACTTTGAGATCATCATGCTAAGCAGAGAAGTCAGACAGAAAAAGTTGATAACCATATAATTTCACTCATGTGGAATATAAAAATTAAAACAGCAAATGAAGAAGACAAAAACTCATGGACACAGATAACACCTTAGTGGTTACCAGAACAAAAGGGTGGAGTAAAAAAAGTAGATAAGGGTAAAGGGGGTCAAATATATGGTGATGGAAGAAGATCGGACTCTAGGTGGTAAACATATAATGCAATATACAGATGATATATTATTGAATTGTATACTTGAAACCTGTATAATTTTATTAACCAGTATCACCTCAATAAATTTAATTCAAAACCCCAATGATAAATATCTATATTTTGCTATGAGATAAAGTTGTATTATTCTAATTCTATCATATTAACAAGAAAAATAAAACCCCCAAATTCACTTCAATAAAGTTTCTTCTGAGCTTCTAAACATATAGATAGATAGATAGATAGATAGATAGATAGATAGATAGATAGATATAGATATATAGATACATATCTATGCATATATATGTGTGTGTGTATTTATCTATCTATCATCTATCTATCTATCTATCTATCTATCTATCTATCTATCTATCTATCTATCTATCTATCTATCTATTCAATAAACCAGCTCTTGGTTTCATTGATCTTTGTAATTTTTAAACTCTATTTTGTTTATTTCCACTGTGATCTTTATTATTTCCTATCTTCTACTCACTTTCGGGCTTGATTTGCTGTTCTTTTTCTAGTTCTTTTAGGAGTAGGGTTTGATCCTTTTTTTGAGATTTTTTCTTGTCTTTTGAGGTAGATCTACATAGTATGAATTTCCCTCTTACGACTGCTTTTGCTGTATCCCATAGATTTTGAGTCATTGTGTTTTCATGTTCATTTATCTCAAGGCATATTTTGACTTCTTCCTTGATCTCATTGTTAATTCATTCATTGTTTAGTAGCATGTTATTTAGCCTCTGTGTGTTTGTGTGTTTTTCCATTTTTTTTTCTTGTGACTAATTTTTAGTTTCATACGATTGTTTGGAGAAAATGTTTGGTGTAATTTGAATTTTCTTAAATGTATTAAGACTTGTTTTGTGGCCTAACATGTGGTCTATTTGGGAAATATTTTATATATACTTGAAAACAAGGTATATTTTGCTGCTTTGGGGTGAAACGCTCTATAAACCTCAATTAAATGCATCAAATCTACTGTGTCATTTAAGGGCACTGTTTCCTTGCTGATTTTCTGTGTGCAAAATTTATCTTTTAATGTTAAGGAGGGGTTAAATTTCCCTACTATAATTGCACTGCTATCAATCTCTTCCTTTATGTCAGTTATATATTTATGTGCTCCTATTTTGGGTGCCTAAAAGTTGTTAGATTGATCCATTTGTCATTATGAAATGTACTTCTTTGTCTCTTGGTATAGCTTTTGTTTTAAAGTCTATTTTTTTATATAAGTATTGCTACTCCAACATTTTTTTCATTTCCATTTGCATGATATATCTTTTTCCATTCCTTTACTTCTAGTCTGTGTCATTCAATCTGAAGTGGGTTTCTTGTAGACAGCATAAGTATGGGTCTTTTTCTGTCAATCATTCAGCTATCCTATGTCTTCTGTATTTTTATTTTACTTTCTTAATTAATTTTTATTATGTTGACATTGGTTAAAAAATCCAGTAAGTTTCAGGTGTCAATTTAACAGTAAGTATACACACACACACACACACACACACATTGTGTTTACCACTCATAGTTAGATTTCTTTCTGCCACCACATATTTGCCCATTTTACCATTTACCCTCCTCCCCTCCCCTCCTCTCTACCCTTTGGTAACCACTAGTCTGTCCATGTCCATCAGTCTCTCTTTGTTTGTCCTGTTCATTTGTTGCTTTTAGGTTTATATCCCGCATACAAGTGATGTCATGTGGTTTTCAACTTTTTCTTTCTGGCTTATTTCACTTAGAATGATTATCTCAAGGTCATCCATGTTGTCACAGATTGACCTGAATATAAGACCTGAAACAATAAATTGCATAGAAGAAAACATAGGAACTAAATTCATGGACCTTGGACTTAAAGAGGATTTTATGAATTTGACCTCAAAGGCAAGGGAAGTAAAAGCAAAAATAAATGAATGGGACTACATCAAACTAAAAAGCTTCTGCAAGGCAAAAGAAATTGTCAGCAAGGTAAAGAGACAACCATCCTAATAGGAGAAGATATTTGCAAGGAACACCTCCGATAAAGGCCTAATATCCAAAATATACAAAGAACTCATACAACTCAATAACAACAAAGAAACAAATGATCCAATCAAAAATGAGCAGAGGACTTGAACAGACACTTCTCCCAAGAAGACATACAAATGGCCAATAAATATATGAAATAAAGCTCAACATCGCTAGCTGTTAGGGAAATGCAAATCAAAACCACAATGAGATAGCACCTCACACCTGTAAGAATGGCTAGTATCAAGAAGACAGGTAATAACAAGTGTTGGAGAGGTTGTGGAGGAAAAGGGACCCTCATACACTGCTGATGGGACTGCATATTAATACAGCCACTATGGAAAACAGTATGTGGAGGTTATTCAAAAAACTAAGAATTGATCTACCATATGATCCGGCAATGTCTCTACTGGGTATTTATCCCAAAGACTTGAAAACTCATATCTGAAAAGATATTTACATACTAATGTTCATAGCAGCATTATTCATGGTGGCTAGGACATCGAAGCAACCCAAGTGCCCTACGATAGATAATTGGGTAAAGCTGCTGTGGTACATATATAGAATGGATTATTACTCAGCCATAAGAAGAGATAAAATATCCTATGTCTTTTGATTGGAGCATTTAACTGATTTCCATTCAAAGTTTTTATTGATAGATACGTAGTTATTGCTACTTTATTATTCATGTTTATATTCTCCCCCCTCTCTCTCCTTTAACGTTTCTTGTAACACTGATTTGTTGTTGATAATTTTTTTTAATCTTTTTTTCTTTTTGGTCTGGAAAGCTTTTTACCTCTTCTTCAATTTTAAATGGTCTCTTTGTTGGGTAGAATAATATTGGTTGAAGGGTTTGCTTTTCATCATTTTTTGACTATTTTCTGTCAATCCTTTTTGGTCTGCAAAGTTTCCATTGAGAAATGATCTGACAGTCTTATGAGAGCTCCATTGTAGGTAACTAACTGCTCTTCTCTTATTGCTTTTAAAATTCTTTTTGTCTTTAAACTTTGGCATTTTAATTATAATGTATCATGGTATGAACCTCTTTGGGATTATCTTGTTTGTGACTACATTTCTTGGACTCGTATGTCTATTTTCTTTGTTAGATTAGAAAAGTTTTAGTCATTATATCTTCGAATAGTTTTTCAATCTTTTGTTCTCTCTCTCCCCCTTCTGGTATCCCTATGATATAAATGTTGCTATATTTGGTGCTGTCCCAGAGGTCTCTTAACATTTTTCTTTCCTTTTTTCTTTCTTTTTTTTTTTCTGTTCCAATTTAGTTTTTTTTCTATCTTATTTTCCAAATCACTGATTTGATTCTGTGTTTCATCTAATTTACTTTTGAGTCCCTCTAATATATGTTTTATTTCAGTTATTGCATTCTTCATTTCTGACCTTTTCGTTATTTCTATGCCACTGTTTATGCTTACTATCACTTTGTTGAAGTTCTCACTAGCTCTTTAAGATTCCTTGTAACCAGGGTTTTGAACTCTATCTGGTAAATTGCTTGCCATGATTGTGCTTAGTCTTCTTCTAGAGCTATATCCTATTCTTTTACTTAAGATATGTTTGTTGTTGTTGTTTGTTTGTTTTTCATTTTGCTGTCTCTTTGTGTTTATTTCTATGTATTAGGTAGATCTACTATGTTTCCCAGTCTTGGCAGGGTGGCCTTATGTAGTAGGTGTCCGGTGGGGCCCAGTGGTGCCATCTCCCTGCTCACCTGACCAGGATGCTCCAAGAGTGTCCCTTGTGTGTTGTGTGTGTGCCCTCCTGTTGTAGTTGAGCCTTGTTTGCTGTTGTCCCTTTGGTATGTGAGATTGATCTTCAGGCTTACTGGCTGTAAAGATTGGCGATGATCACAGTGAATAAGCTGCTGTGTGGATGCTGACTTCACAGAGTGGCATTGGCCCCAGCTGGCTCTGGTATCTGCCAAGACCACCCATTTTGTGTTCTGCTTTTGGGCCCAATTCGCTGGCTTTGCCATAGTTTAAAGCGGGCCACTGGATGTATTGGATCTGTAACTTTTTGGGAGGGGCTCCTGTTCAGGCCAAGATTATCCTCTCTCTAGGACTGGCCTGGGGATATCTGGTCAGAGCTACAAAACAATCTACACTTGGTAGCTGCCTGTGCTAGGTGTAGAGGTTTGTGAGAGAGACTATGCTGCAAAGTCTTGTTGTCACAAGTACCAGCCCAGTGGCAGCTCAGCCAAAGGCCCAGGACATCCCAAGGCCTGCTACCACCTGCTGACTGTCCATAAGGCTCAGCTGATGAAATAGCCTTGGGTGCTATGGGAGTTGGGTTTTGCGTAGTCTCAGGGAGTCATCAGTTTGGGGTGAATAGTGTTCATCGGGTTAATGTAGATTCAGATACAATGTCAGTGCTGAGCCTAGGGCCACTACTCACAAGACTCAGAGTATACCAAGGTCAGCCACTACTTTCCTGGAGAATACGGATCCCTGACATTTTTTCAAGAAAAACTGAAGGATAGGCTAACACTGGCTGCCTGCAGGCCATTGAAACAACCTCTGATGATGGGCAGGTTGGATGGTGCAGGGTCTCAGAGATTTACCAGGGTTGGACAAGTAATATTCACCAGGTGAGTGCAAATTTATATTTGGCATCAGTGTTGAACTTAGAGCTTCTCTGAAAAATGATCATAGCACACTGAGGTCAGCTGATGTCTGCCAGCATTCTCCATAGCCCCTAGAATTGTCCAGGAAACAGTGTAGTGTGGGCCAACACTGGCTGCCTTCTAGCTAAGAAAACACTTCTGGTAATGTGTGCATTGGGTGGAGTTGGGGTGCCAGGGAGTCACAGAGTAAGCAGAGCTCACTAGGCCAATGAAACTTCCAATTTGCCCATGTGGGGAGAGGCATCAACACAGGAAAGATGGGGTCTGCCCATTAGCTACATGGGAGGTTGGCTCAACACAGAAACAATGGTGGCTTTCCTTTCAGCCCTTGCCCTGCAGCCGCACAACTCGGTCTCTCCTTGTATGTTTCTGGTATCTCCTGAGAAACTGTTCTTTGCTGAAGCCCAGGGTGAGTAGTGCCTGGGAGTGAGAGAGTTTGTGTGCTAGCCCTTTAAGAAGATTCCTTGGTTTCCAGACACCTTCCATCTCTCTGGGTGGACAAAATCCCCATTGATTTTCACAACCACATATTATGGGAGCTCCTCTTCTTGGCACTGGTGCTCCAGGCTGGGGAGCCTGGTGTGGGGCTGATACCCTTCACACTTCAGGGAGGACCTCTGCAGCTGTGATATCCTTCCCAATTCTCGACTGCCACCCATGGGTGTGGGCCAGCCCATTTTGCATCTCCTCTCCTCCTATCAGTCTCCTAGTAGCTTCTTCTTTATATGATTTGTTATAAGACTTCTGTTCAGCTAGTCTTTGAAAGTCAGCTATGCTCACCACTATACCACCAATGCTGTTCAACTAGTCTTTGCATGGTTCTCCAGGTTGATTGTTTAATTTTTAATTGTAATTTTAATATGGTCATGGTAGGAAGTAAGTATAGAATTTCCTGCTCTGCCATCTTGACTGGAACTTTGTATAATATGTTTGAATATCCCTGGGAAGTCATGCATATGTAAATTGTCTTCGTCTAAAACTATTGATGAGACTACAGAAGGTGCAAGGTGCAAAAAGTAGGCTGAATTTTTATTATTTCACCCATTCTTCTGGAAGTGTTTTGTAAATATACTTCTGTAATTGGCATATTTTAAAATTTGTGAATTTCTTCAAAAAATAAAGACTTAGTTGGGGAATGCTTAATCGAGGATTCAGGTTATGTGGATTCTAATTATTTTGCTCATTTCTCCATTAGGATATTCATTTTTGCAGATTTATGATTCCAAACACAAATTATCATTTATTTAGTTAAGATTGCGTATTTCAGCTAGAACAGGAATATTTTGTAGTAAATCTAAATGCAGAAGACATATTTTTTCCTCCAATTTTTATTGCAACAGCTATGTTTCTACCCATTCACTTTATACATTTTTGTACTTTATGCAATAATTTTAGTCCATCTATAACAACCAGAAATACTTTAAAATATATAATATTTTCAGGTTTGCTATCAGTACACTATGTCATACTGTGACATTCAAAAAAGCAAATGTAATATAAGAAAAGAGTTCTGCATGGAATCACACAATGTGCAGAAAGATGCTCTATGCTGAGTAAAATGTTGAGAGTTGAAGAATCCCATATATTAGACAAAATAATACATGAGCAGATAGTAATTATAATCACAAATATACTTTGAGAGTTCCTATGAAAGAGGGAGTTTTGGTAGGCATCATTAGATAATCTTTCAAATAAATTACCAAACATAATCACTACTTCTCTAAGTGCTAATAGTTACAGAGAGAATAGGACACACACCATATAAACACGCAAGAGAAAATGTATGGTAAGCAAGTATTTTTTTCTGCATTTTCGTTGTTACATGGAAATTAGCACAAGTAGTAATTTTACTTTGCTTTAAGTAGTTAATCCCATATAAGTGACTGTGAAAGAGGAAACTGCATATGCATGGACCATGTCTGTCTTGTCCTTCACCATATCTCCAGTACTGAGCACAGCTTCTTGTACATAGTATGAGTAAATATTTCTTTATTAAATAAAAAGATAACTTCTTAGTTCTCTGTTTCTTATTGTATTCTGTGTCAAACACTGAAAAGTGTCATTTTTGGCATTTACTTGAAGTAAAAAAGATAGTGAACAAGATTATAGTACCAGGAGTGGAATCTAGGGACATTGAATATCAAAATAGGCACTTGTTCTCTAATGAGAGATTCTGGTTAATAGTTTCATTTTTTAATAAAGTGTTTTGATTAAAATTAACTAGCTATAAACTGGAATTTGTCAAATCTAGGTTATTTTTTAGGCAAATCCTATTTATGTTACTGGGCCACAGAACTAGATCAAAGAAATAAAACATAAAAGAAAAATAAAACAAAGCCTCCTGTTTTCGAACATAATAATTATGAATATCACATTTGCTGCTAGAAAGCACAAAGAGTTATAATAGCCATGTATAATCCTAATATTTAGATACTTGGCAGAAAATATCTATAAAGTACTTATTTTTTTCAGCAAGGTTGTAGACCACAAAATAATAGTTATAAGTAGGCTTACAAAATATATTAGCATACCATTTGCACTCAAATGAGCCTGAGTCAATGGTTCCCTTTGAAAATAATTTGTGAAATCCAGAAAACTTATTGATGCTGTTTCTAGAATTGGAAAGGGTAGGAAATAAAAAGAGAAATTTGCTTGACCTTCTGTTACTAAAACTCAACTTGCCTGCTGCCTTGCAACAATAATTTGATTTTGGGCTGGCAAACATCACTTAATGAGATGAGAGCAGAGAATAGGTTAAATTTAATTACTATGCATGCCACAAGTGTTCTGTACAAAGAAGGACATAAAATTCAACATCATATAAAAGCCATCCCTAGCTCTTCAGATTAACTAATAAACTTAAAAAATACTTAAGAAAAATAATGCTCAAAATTCATGTTATTCTCACAGTGCCAAACCTTAAAAGTATCATTTCAAAAGGATAGATTACATTTTTTCCTTTCACTTGTAATTAGTTTTGTGATTGTTCAGGGCCAATTTAATTTTCTTGATCCTCCTTAGATACCAGGCAAACAGAATGATTTCAAAGTGAATTAAAATTAGAATCCTTTTCTCTCTTGACTTAGCACAATATTTTACAAAATTGCATTTGGAATTCCCCCAAAGATGGATTTCTGTGTGTAAATTAATAATGGGATTAAAGCTGAAAAATTAAACCAAACTTAAGTTACAGTGATTTGAACAGAGGAGGGACAAGGGAAACATTACAAGCCCCACTTTACTAATTCATTCTTTTATCGAGTGATTACAAAGTACCTACTATGAGCCTGATGCTGGGAGTGTACTGGTGAACAAGGTAGATACATTTGCTAATCTTACAGAGTTTGCATATTTTATGTAAGTAAATACTTAAATAAACCATTAACATCAGGTGGTGGCAAGTGTAATGAAGGAACTAAAATAGAGTGATTTGATAGTGACTGGCAGTCACTTTCTCAGGTTATGGTGGTGTCTAATTTACATTGAGTGGTGATGGGAGGACTCTCTGAGATGGCAATAATTGAGCTATGATCTTAATAATGAGGAGCTGGTGTGAGGGAAGAGCATTCCTGACAGAGAAAACAGACAATGCGTTAGTAGTGAAGTGAGAAAATTGTGAGCTTAGTTGTTTGAAGAAAATAGATTATGGTTGGTGCTTCTGGCCCAAAGAGCAGAGAATGGTCTCATATATGTTGGAGAGATAAGCAGGTCTAAATCATGTAGTGCCTACAGACCACTATAAGCAGTTCCTTTCTATTATTTATGCAATAAGAAGTGTGATTGTTTGGGGTTAGTCAAGGAAGTAACATGACCTGATTATATTTTCCCCGAGTTCTATGTGAGAATGTGAGAAGGAGATGGAGGCCATACTGAATGAAAATGTGTAAGTTATTACAGAAATTCAGGTGACGGGATGCAGAGCAGGCTGCCCTAAAATATGCCACTTCGTCATGTTAATTATTATTATGTAATTACTTAAGAAACGGCCAATGCAAGAAGGACACTCTGTGCCTTTTTTGTTTCTCCCATGTGAAAAGTACCCTCCCTGCACCAGGAGGTAAAGAGATGTCTTTATTGCTAGAGTTAGAGAATTCAAGGTTAAGAAGGCTATGTAAACAATTTCTTCTTAATTTCTTCATTAATTAGCACCCAAGACTATATTTCTTTGTTTTGTCTATTCTTCACAAATTTTATAGTTTATTTATCTAAAAGGTATAAAAGCTTCCTGCCTTGGTCATTTCTTTAAACTCTCATATGTCTATGTGAGGCTCTTATACACATGTACAAAATTAAATTGTTTTTTTTCCTTCTTTACTATCTTGTGCCATTTCAATTATTAGATCATCTGAAAGAAACTAGAACTGTAGAGAAAAAATTTTCCCCAACACAGGTGAAAGATGTCTTAAACTAGAGTAACTGCAGTAGAAGTCACTAATATAGAGTTCTACCTTATGCCATAACATAGAAAATGTGCTGTATCTACTCAATTGAGATTAATTATGTTTTCTTTCCACAAGGAAAAGCTATAATTTCACAACAGAAATGATACAGTTTATGACATGTAAGCTATATTACCTATTGTTTTATTTTCATTAATTATTTTCAATAGGAGAAATAGTCTAAAATGGAAGTACTTTTACTGTGAGGACTAAAGTAGGTGAATGTTTGGTTAAAAAAAAAAATTCTTGGAGTGGTTCCATAGTGTAGCAGTTAGCACGTCTGCTTTACACTCAGAAGATCCTGAGTTCACGCCCCAGTGGATCCATGATCCATGGTTTACGGTCATACCACCCTGAACAAGCCCGATGTCTGATCTCAGAAGCTAAGCAGGGTCGAGCAGGTTAGTACTTGGATGGGAGACCACCTAGGAAGACCAGGTGCTGTAGGCATAAATAATAATACATAATTAAAAATAAAATTAAATTAAAAAATTCATTCTCAAGTTTTTCATGATCAACCTCATTTTTGGTTGTCACAAGACAGGAGCTGGTGGAGGGGCATTACTATAGGCATTTAGTGGATAGAAGTAAGAGATGTTGCTAAACAACATACAATGCACAGGGCAGACCTCTCTACAAGAAAAAAACAAGTATTCAGTCAAAATGTTAATAGGCTGAGATTGAGAAACTTTGACTTGCCTTTATTTTGCTTGGATTTAATCCTGGCTCCCCTTTGAGGACACTGCCTCTCACACAGCCCTCTCTAGTGGTGGCTTCCCTCTGCCCCCAGCAACATCACTAATACTATTGAACCTGGAGAGTGAGGTAAATATCATACTTACTCTTCATTGCTACTTTTAGGCCATCCTCTCCTCCTCATCCCTAAAATATCTCATGTTTTAATCTCATCCTTGTCAGCTACAGATAACTGAATCACTTGCCACTGCTCCTCTCTTCCCATACATTATCTTGAATGGTTTAGTTCCTGCCTCACTGACATGCTCTCTAACATTACTCCTGTTCTTGGCAATTTCAATACAGGTGAAGAGTAGCAGAGTTTGCCACCCCAACAGATGCCTCTTTAGAATACTTATTACTTTAGGCTGGTTAATTCTAAGGAACAGCAGACCTAGAAGAAACTCTGAAAACCATGGGCTCAGGATATGACTACTTGCCATGTTATTCTTTGTAAAAATACATTTACATTTGTAAGGTAAATCTCCATCTACAAGGTGTTCCCCTCACTGTACCTGGCCTGCTTTCAACTATCAAGGGAGAAAGCAAGGACTTAAATCTGAATAACAACCTTATCCTTGTTCACTGTGCTTTTCCTGGTAACCTCCCATAACTGATACTTCGCCCCCAACATCTTTTGTCTTTAGCTGAAGGAGATATTTTGAGGAGTTATTCACTTTTCCTGGATTTTCCCATATATACAGGAGGTATACATGTTATTAAACTTTAATTTGTTTTTCTCCTGCTTATCTTTCTTTTGTTAATTTGATTAATCCTGCCAGAATAACTTGAAGTGTAGAGGATAGCTTTTGCTACTCACACAGGCATGAATTATTTTATTACATTTCATTTTATTGTGTTTCACAGATATTGCATTTTCATTAACATTAAGGCAAGACCCGCCCTGCCCCCCGCTCACTAGCAAAACTATTACAACTTGTTGAAGACTCATATGTTGGTTAACATTTTTTAGCAATAAAGTACTTTTTAATTGAGGAATGTACATTGGTTTTTTAGACATAATACTATTATAAACTTAATAGACTGCTATTATACACTAAATATTATAGTGTAAACATAATTTTATATGTGCTTGGAAACCAAACAAATTTGTGTAACTTGCTTTACTTGGATATTTGCTTTATAGTAGTGGTCTGGAACTGAACTCACAATATCTCTGAGGTGTGACTGTATATGTGTATAGGATCCTTCCAATACCATAGCCTCTACATTCCTTAAGCTCCTGTCCTTTAATAATCTTGATGTTGACCTTACTTCACCCACTCACTCTCATGGTCATATCCTAGACTCCATCATTATCAGGAATTGCTACCACTTTCTAATCTCAATTCCATGAAAGCCACTCTCACTACTTTTTCCTAACATTCTGGCTATTTCTTATACTCTATCTGCAACAATCTTTTGTTCTCACCTGGGCCAGAAATTTATAACTTTATGTCTTTTAGTTTCTTAACACCAGTTTTCTTTTATCCAGCTTAAATTCTATGATCAGTCATTATAATCTATTGGTTCTGACACCCAATTCCAATGTGTGTTTAGGGGTTCCCCACACCAACAAGCAATTCTCTGGACACCAGCTGAGTATTCTACAATTTAACCCATTTTGATACTATCTACCTGGATAAAGCATCAGATTCTACAGGTTCAGTCCTATAAGACTGCCCCCTACTCCACTTCAAACTCAGTCACAAGTCCAAGTAGTTATCTGTGCTTCTGACTTGTGTCAATGTAAGAAATGTCCAAAACTGTAGAAAATTTTAATGAATTTATTTGAGCCAAACTGATGTTAATTGCTGGAAAGCAAAATCTCAATGGATTAAAAAAAATGCTCCAGAGAATGAGAATTTTGAAGCTTATTTTACACATTATAATCAAATGAGGAGTTATAAGGAGGGTTACATAAATTCATTGGTGGTAGATTAAGCGGGTGGGAGAAAGCAAAGGGAGGAAATCTCTGGGACAGGATGAAAAGTAAAACAGAGGGATACACACTTCTTTTACATTGGTGGGAACGGGAGAGTTAATAATTAACATTTACAGCACATAAAGATGGTATGTGGGAGGAGAAGATAACCATGAGTGATTCCATGGTCTCGTGCTCTGGTGTGGAGGGCAGTGCATTGAGGAGGGAGTCTGGGGAAAAAAAAAAAAAGTTACTTTGAAGCATTCAAAGGTATGTTATCTTAGATAAAAAAAAAAAGGTAATAGGTTGACTAAAAATTAAAGCTTGACCTTTATCAAAAAAGCCTACAGGCCCAGAATTCTGTGGTCTTGTGCTCTGCTGTAGTGGGCTGTGCCTTGAGGAGCTCTGGAGAAAAAATGAGATTCTTTTGACATTACAAGGGTATGTTATCTTAGATGCAAAAAGACAATAGACAGGCTTACAGGAGGTAAAGCTTGACCTTTGTCAAGAAAGCTACAGGCCCAGGATATGACTACAGGCTATGAACTCGTTTTAGTTAGAAATTAAAACAAACAAACAAACAAAAACCATTATTTTATTATTAGTTTAAACTATACAGTACACTGGTTAGACATTTATATATTTGTAAAACGATCCCATTCATCGTTCTTCCTCTCTTCTGCCTCTCCACCTAGCCATTACATTAATGCTAACGACATTCTCTATGCTGCGTTCCCCATCCCTGTGACCATCTATCAATTACTAATTTGTACATCTTTAACCCTTCTCCCCTTTCTCTCAGACCCCTAATCTGCCTCACCACTGATAATCACCAGATTGTCCTCTATATTTGTGAGTCCGTTTTTGATTAGTTTTGTTGGTTCGTTTTTTTTAGATTCCATGTATAAGTAAAATCACATGGTATTCATCTTTGTCTGACTTATTTCAATCAGCATAATAACCTCTAGGTCCATCCATGTCATTGCAAATGATAGGATTTCATTTTTTTAATAGCTGAGTAATATTCCATTGTATATATGAACCGTAACTTCTTTATCCAATTGTATGTCAGTTGTGCTGCCATGAACATAGGGGTGCATAGATCTTTAGAAATTATTGTTTTGGTTTTCTTTAGCTAAATATCCAGAAGTGCAATTGCTGGGTCAAAAGATATATTTATCTTTATTTTTTTGAGAAACTTCCACACTGTTTTCCATAGTGGCTGTACCAATTTGCAATCCAAGCAAATTCCCTTTTCTCCACATCCTCTCCAACACTTGTTGTTCTTTGATTTATCGATGATAACTATTCTGACAGGTGTGAGGTGATATCTCATTGTTATTTAAATTTGCATTTCACTGATGATTAGTGACCTTAAGCATCTTTTCAAATGTCTGTTGGCCATCTGTATTTCCTCTTTGGAGAAATCTCTGTTCAGGTCTTCTGCCCATTTTTTAATTAGATTGTTTTTTGTTGTTTTTGTTGTTGAATTCTGAGTTCTTTATATATTTTGATAATAACCTCTTATCAGATGTATCATAAGCAAATATCTTCTCGCATTCAGTTGGTTGTATTTTCATTTTGTAGGTGATTTTCTTTGCTAAGCAAAAACATTTTAGTTTAATGTAGTTCCATTTATTTTTTTTTATTTTGTTTCCCTTGCCGAGGAGATATGTACGAAAAGAATTTGCTGTTAGCAATATCAGAGAGTTTATTGCCTATATTTCCTTCTAGAAGTTTTATGGTTTCGGTATTACATTTAAGTCTTTCATCCATATGGAGTTTTTTCCTGTTTATGGTGTAAGAAAATGGTCCAGTTTTCTTTTTTTGCATGTATCTTTCCAATTTTCCCAGCACCATTTATTGAAGAGACTGTCTTTACCCCATTGTATATTCAGGCCTACATTGTCATACATTATAGGCATGGGTTTATTTCTGGGCTCTCTATTCTGTTCCAATGATAAATGTATCTGTTTTTATGGCAGTATTATGCTATTTTGATTACTGTAGCCTTGTAGTATAGTTAAATATCACGTCATGCTAAACCACCAACTTTGTTCTTCTGTCTCAAGATTGTCATGGCTATTCAGGGTCTTTTATGGCTCCATATACATTTTAGGATTATTTGTTCTAGCTCTCTTAAAAATACCATTGATATTTTGATAGGGATTGCATTGAATCTGTAGATCGTTTTGGGTAGTATGGCCATTTTATTTTATTATATATATATATATGTATACACACACACATATATATATATTTATTTTTGATTTTTAATTAAGTTTATTGGTGTGACATTGCTTAATACAATTATATAATTTTCAGGTAAACATAATAATTTGATATCTGTATATTCTATTGTGTGTTTACCACCCAAAGTTCAGTTTCCCTCAGCTCCCATATATTTGATCCCCTTTACCCACTTCGCCCTCCCCCTATCTCCCTATATTTGACCACCTTTTTTTATCGTCCGTCTACCTCCCTCCTCCACCCCCAATACACTAGTAAACACTAGTCTACAGTTCTCTGGTAACCAGTAGTCTATATTCCATATCCATGAGTATCTGTTTGTTTGTTCTGTTCATTTGTTGCTTTTAGGTTCATATCCCACATATAAGTAATATCATGTGATTTTCAACCACTTCTGTCTGGCTTATTTCGCTTAGCATGATTATCTCGAGAATCATCTATGCTGTTGCAAATGGTGGTATTTCATCTCTTCTTATGGCTCAGTAATATTCCACTGTGTATATGTACCACAGCTGCTTTAGCTAATCATCTATTGTAGAACAATTCAGTTGCTTCCACGTCCTGGGCACTGTGAATAATGCTGCTATGAACATTGGCATGTAAATATCTTTTAGGATATGGGTTTTCAAGACTTCGGGGTAAATACCCAGCAGAAGGATTGCTGGATCATATGATAGATCAATTCTTAGTTTTTTGAGGAACCTCCTTACTGTTTTCCATAGTGGCTGTACCGATTTACAGTACCACCAGCAGTGTATGAGGGTCCCTTTTCCTCCACAACCTCTCCAACACTTGTTATTACCTGTCTTGTTGATAATAGCCATTCTTGCAGGTGTGAGGTGCTATCTCATTGTGGTTTTGATTTGCATTTCCTTAATAGCTAGTGATGTTGAGCACCTTTTCGTATATTTGCTAGCCATTTATATGTCTTCTTGGGAGAAGTGTCTGTTCAGATCCTCTGCCTATTTTTAATTGAATCATTTGTTTCTTTGTTGTTATTGAGTTCTATGAGTTCTTTGTATATTTTAGATATTCAGCCCTTATTGGAGATGTTGCTTGCAAAACTATATCCTGTTTAGATGGTTCTCTCCTTACCTTGTTGATGATTTCTTTTGCTGACAGAAGCTTTTTAGTTTGATGTAGTCCCATTCATTTATTTTTGCATTAAATCTGTATAATGCTTTAGGTAATATGGTCATTTTAACTATGTTGATTCGTCTAATCCAAGAACATGGAATATCTTTCCATTTCTTTGTATCTTCTTTGATTTCTTTTAATAGGGTCTTATAGTTTAAATTATATTGGTCCTTCACTTATTTCGCTAAATTTATTCCTAGGTATTTTATTCTTTTTGTTGCAATTGCAAAAGGAATTATTTTTTCCACTTCTTTTTCTGACGTTTCCTTATTAGAGTATAGGAACGTTATGGATTTTTGAACATTGAACCTGTATCCAGAGACTTTACTATATCTCCTTATTGTTTCTAGTAGTGTTTTTATGGAGTCTTTAGGATTTTCTATATAGAAAATCGTGTCATTCAAAAATATAATCCTTTTAGTGTGTTGCTGTATTCGGTTCACTAGTATCTTATTTAGGATTTTTGCATCTGTGTTCATGAGAGATATTGGTCTATAGTTTTCTTTTTGTGTGTTATCTTTATCAGATTTTGGTATCAGAGTAATATTGGCCTCATAAATTTTGGGGGGAAGAATTGCCCCCTATTGATTTTTTGGAAGATTTTAAGGAGAATAGGTGTTAAATCTTTGCTAGAATTCACTGGTGAAGCCATCTGGTCCTGGACTTTGACTTTTTGGTAGGTTTTTGATGATTGTTTAAATTTCCATACTGCTGACCTGTCTATTTAGATTTTCCAGTTCTTCTTGATTCAGTCTAGGAAGGTTGTATTTTTCTAAGTACTGGTCGATTTCTTCTAGGTTATTAAATTTGGTATTGTATACTTTTTCATAGCATTCTTGCATGATCCTTTGTATTTCTGCGATGTCAGTTGTAATTTCACCTCTTTCATCCCTGATTCTGTCCATTTGTGTCCTTTCTCGTTTTTCTTTAGTGAGTTTAGCCAGGGTTTTATCAATTTTATTAACCTTCTCAAAGAACCAGCTCTTTGTTGCATTTCTTTTTTTCTTTTTTTGTTTTCAATTTCATTTATTTATACTCAAATTTTGATTATTTCTTTCCTTCTGCTGGCTTTAGGCTTTATTTGTTCTCCCTTTTCTAGGTTTT
>NW_024345861.1:702871-724023 GCF_902729225.1 Pteropus medius | reverse complement strand
TCTAGAGATTTTTCTTTTTCTTTCTGAGATGCTTTGTCATCTTGGTTGTTCATGGCCTTTAGTGGACTATTTCTACACCTGGGCATTAATGGAAGTGTATTCTGCTGTTTTTTTGTTTGTTTGTTTTTCAGAAAGAAGATTTATTATATAAAGGTCTCTTTATCCTGTTGTAAAGAAGGTGCTTTTCTTTTGGTTTCCATAGGTGGTGTCTAAGCCTCTTGGATCCCTACTTTATATAAGGTCTTAATGATGCTTTTTAAATTTTCTTGTAGATATTTAATCACGCTCACTACTCTCAGTTTCTATCTCTGTCAGTGTCAGCGACAGTCTCAGCAGTTTTTGCTCAGATTCCCCTGGGACTCCCCGGTAATGGGTCTCGGAGAGTATGGGGGAAGGGGCCCTGTAGGTTAGGGGTTGGGAGCTGAGGCTCAGCCTTTGTTTTGCAACTGTGGCTGGCAGAAATCAGTTGTTGTTTTTCTGTGGTCCCGTCCCGCTTCTCTGCTTTCTGCCCTGATGACTGGGCCCTGCAGCCAACTGGCCATAGGGAGTCCAGAGCTATCCCAGGAAGGAATGTTCGGATAACTCGCTGCAGGAACTCGCCACTCATTCTCCCTTCCCCCTCCTCCTTCAGGGAGCTCCATTTGCTGCCAGAGGCAGTTTCTTTATTACTCCTAGTCCACCACCTGACACCTGAGGTATGACCAGTGGTAGCTCTTATGCACAGATCTCACGCTCAGATGTGCTGGTGCACAGTTTATTGTTGTTTTAAGTGGAAAGTTCTGGGAACGTCTCTC
Source organism: Pteropus medius (assembly GCF_902729225.1). NCBI lineage: Eukaryota > Metazoa > Chordata > Mammalia > Chiroptera > Pteropodidae > Pteropus > Pteropus medius. The sequence goes on along the minus strand of NW_024345861.1, from coordinate 723,229 downwards.
ACTCCTCCATGTTTCCTAAGATCTCCAACAAGGAACTTGATTCCTGCTCTTCCCCTCACTAAGGACTGTCCTCTCCAAAATCGGAATTCGCCACAGTATTGCCATTTTAATGATGTTAATTCTTCCTAACCGTGAGCATGGTATATGCTTCCATTTATTTGTATCTTCTTCAATTTATTTATTCAATGACTTAAATTTTTCTGAAAACAGGTCTTTTACCTCCTTGGTTAATTTGATTCCCAGGTATTCTATTGTTTTCGATATAATCGTAAATGAGATTGTTTTCTTAATTTATCTTTCTGAAAATTTATCATTGGTGTATAAAAATGTCACACATTTCTGAATGCTAATTTGGCATCGTGCTACTTTACTGAATTCATTGATCAGTTCCAGCAGATTTTTGGTGGAATCTTTAGGGTTCTCTCTATATAATATCATGTCATCAGCAAATAACAAGAGTTTTACTTCCTCCTTTCCAGTTGGATTCCTTTTATTTCTCTTTCCTGTCTTATTGCTGTGGTGAAAGTGGGCATCCTTGACTTGTTTCTGATCTTAAAGAAAATGCTTTTAGCCTTTCCCCATTGAGTATGATGTTAGCTGTAGATTTGTCATATATGGTCTTTATTATGTTGAGGTATGTTCCCTTTATTCCCGCTTTGCTGAGAGTTTTTATCATATATGGATGCTGGATTTTGTCGAACACTTTTTCTGCATCTATTGATATGATCATATGGTTTTCATCTTTTGATTTGTTAATGTGGTGAATCATATTAATTGATTTGTGAATACTGTACCAACCTTGCATCCCAGGAATAAATCCAACTTGATTGTGATATATGGTATTTTTAAAGTATTGCTGAAATCAGTTTGCTAATGTATGTATGTATGTATGTATGTATGTATGTATGTATGTATGTGTATGTATATATATAATATATATTTATTTATTTATTTTTTTAGGAGAGGCAACCCTTGGTTGACTTCACAGATTGCGAGGAACTTGTTAGCTTACAATCCCTTACTTTTTGTATTTTTTAATATTTTTTATGCCTACAGCACCTGGTCTTCCTAAGTGGTTTCCCATCCAAGGACTAACCAGGCCCAAACCTGCTTAGCTTCCGAGATCAGACAAGATCAGGCTGTTTCAGGGTAGCATGGCTGTAGACCAGTTTGCTAATATTTTGTTGAGGATTTTTGCATCAATGTTCATAAGAGATATCAGCCTATAGTTTTCTTCTTTTGTAAAGTCTTTGTCTGGTTTTGGAAACAAGGTAATGGTGGCCTCATAAAAGGTGTTGAAAATTTTAGAATAGTTTGAGAAGAAAAATGTGTTAATTCTTCTTTTAATATTTGGTAAAATTCGCCTGTGAAGCCATATGGTTCAGGAGTTTAATTTTTGGGGAGATTTTTGATTACTGATTTGATTTCATTGGTGGTGATCGATTGGTTCAGATTTTCTGTTTCTTCTTAATTTGGGAGACTGTATGTTTCCAGGAACGTGTTCATTTCTTTCAGATTGTCCAGTTTGTTGGCTTATAATTGCTCGCAGTATTTTTTAATGATCTTTTGTATTTCTGTAAAGTCCAAGTTATTTCTTTTCTTTTATTTCTATTTTATTTATTTGAGTTGTCTTTGTTTTCCTTGATGAATCTGGCTAAGAGTTGGTCAATTTTGTTTACCCTTTCAAAGAACCAGCTCTTGGTTTCATTAATCATTTGTATTATTCTTCTAGACTCTATTTCATTTATTTCTGTTTTGTTCTTTATTATTTTTTTCCTTCTGTTCACTTTGGGCTTTGTTTGCTATTCTTTTTCTAGTTGTTTTAAGTATATGTTTAGATTTTTTATTTGAGCTTTCCCTTGTTTCTTGAGGTAGGCCTGTATCTCTATGAATTTCTCTCTTAGGATTGCTTTTGCTGTGTCCCATAGATTTTGAGTCATTGTGTTTTCATTTTCGTTTGTCTCTAAGTATCTTTTGAATTCTTCCTTGATCTCATTGATAACCTATTCATTGTTTAGAGCATGTCATTTAGCCTCCACGTGTTTGTGTATTTTCCAATTTTTTACTTTAGTTAATTTCTAATTTCATACTATTGTGATCAGAGAAGACGGTGATATGATTTCAATCTTCTTAAATTTATTGAGACTCATTTTGTGTCCTAACATGTGGTCTATCCTGGAAAATGTTCCATGTGCACTTGAGAAGAATGTATATTTTGCTGCTATGGGGTAAAATGTTCTGAAAATATCTATTAAATCCATCTGGTCTAGTGTGTCTTTTAGTCCCATTGTTTCCTTGTTGATTTTTTGTCTGGAAGATCTGTCCATTGGTGTCAATGGGGTTTTAAAGTCTCCTACTATGAGTGTGTTACTATTGATCTCTCCTTTTATGTCAGTCAATAATTGCTTTATGTATGTAGGTACTCCTATATTGGGTGCACATATGTTTACTAGGGTTATGTTCTTGGTCTCTTGATTTATCGATCTCTTTATCTTTATGTAATGCTCTTTTTTGACTCTTATAGCCTTTATTTTAAAGTCTGTTTTATCTGATATAAGTATCTCTACTCCAGGGTGTTTTTTGTTTTTTTGTTTTTTTGTTTTTTTTTTTCATTTCCATTTGTGTGAAATATCTTTTTCCATCCCTTTACTTTCAGTCTATGAGTGTCTTTTGATCTGAAGTGAGTTTCTTGTAGACAGTATATGCACGGATTTTGATTTCTTCTTCTTTTTTTTTTTTACAGAAGTCCCTTTAACATTTCTTGTAATGCTGGCTTTTGATGATGAATTTCTTAAGCTTTTCCCTGCTAGAAAAGCTCTTTATCTCACCTTCCATTTTAATTGAAAGCTTTCTTAGGTTGAATGTTTATGGTTGTAGATTTTTGTTTTCTCTAATTTTGAACATTTCTTTCTAGTCCCTTCTGGCCTGCAATGTTTCCATCGAAATATTTGTAGTCATTCTTATGGGGGTAACCTTGTAAGTAACTAGCTACCTATTTCTTGCTGCTTTTAAGATTCTCTCTTTGTCTTTGACCTTTGTCATTTTAATTATGATGCATCTTGATGTTGATCTATTTGAATTCCTCTTCTTTGGGGCTCTTTGTGCTTCCTGGATTTGTATGTCTAATTCTCTTGTCAGGGTAGGATAGTTTTCTGTCATTACTTCTTCAAATAGATTCTCAATCTTTTACTCTCTCTCTTCTTCTGGTACTCCTATGATGTGAATATTGTTACATTTCATGTTTTCTCAGAGGTTTCTTAAACTATCCTCATTTTTTAAAATTATTTATTTATTTTTTTGCTGTTCCGATTGGGTGTATTCTGCTACCTTGTCTTCCAGTCCACTGAATCGATCTTCTGCTTCATCCACTCTACTGTTGAATCCTTATAATGTATTCTTCATTATATTTATTGTATTCTTCATCTCTGTCTGTTTTCTTTTTTATCATCTCTATGTCCTTTTTTATGCTTCATTATATTTATTGTATTCTTCATCTCTGTCTGTTTTCTTTTTTATTATCTCTATGTCCTTTTTATCTCTCTGTTGAGGTTCTCATTGAGCTCATTCATTCTCCCTCTATGTTCATTGAGCATTCATTATTTTGAACTATCTTTGGTACGTTGCTTGCCTCCATTTCACTTAGCTTATTTTCTGGAGCTTTCTTCTGTTGTTTCATTTGTGACATGTTTCTTTGTTTTCTTTTGTTCCTATGTGTTAGGAATATTTGTTTCATCTCTCAGCCTTGGCCAGATGGCCTAACGTAGTAGGTGTCCTGCGTGGCCCAGTTGCACACTCTCCTTGATCCCTTGTGTCCTGGCTCTGGATATGATCTTTGTGTGGGTTGTGCGTGATCTTCTATTGTCACTAAAACTTTATTTGTGTTTGTACATCAGTGAGTAAGATTAAGGTTCAGGCCAACTAACCGTGGGAATTGGCTGCACCCACAGGGTAAGAGATGCTGTGTTGGGATTGACCTTACTGAGTGAGATTCACTTTAGCAAATGTGTACTTTTTGAAACTACTCTTTGTGTGTACCACTTATGAGACCAGTCAGGACTTACTGTGTTGTAGTCTAGTGCCAGCCTCTGGGTGCATTGGTGTTGGGGCCCTTTGGGAGTGGTTCCCAAGTAGGCCAAGTTGAGCTGCTGTGTTTGATTCCTCAGGGCTACCTGATGGGGCCTACAAAGTCATCTACAGATGGTTGTTGCCTGTGCTGTATCTATAGGTAAGTGGAAGAGATAATGCTGTAGGCAATGGTCCGATTATCTCCTGCTTCTGACCTAGGGCAGTTTAGCAGAAGGACCAGTGCTCCTCAAGGCCTGACACTGCCTGTCAGTTACCCATAAGTCTCCAAAATTAGAAGAGCTTCTGGATGATATGCATGTTGGGTGGTGCATGGACCCCGGGAGTCACCTGGATCTATTGAGCAAATGTTTCCCTGCCACTGCCATGTCAGTTTACATCCCAGCGTTGTTTCTGCGGCTCCCTGTATAAGTTTATAATCATAGCAAGGCCATTTGCTGCCCACCTCAGTTTGTGGTCCACCACCGAAAGCTTCTCCTGGATAGATGGGCTTTGCTTGTTCTGCATGGACTGATTACTGTTGTTTCCTGTTGAATTCATGACCAAAGGAAGTATAGGATGGGACTGGGATGCCTAGGAGCAGGCTTGCCACAGGTAACCTGTGGTTAGGTGGGACATCAACTCAGTGAGGCATGTGACCATCAGACCTATAGAGCTACAGATTTGCTACCAGCTCTGGTAATGTGGGCTCCCTCCAAAGTCACATATCACTGCGAGATCTACTGCTATCTGTGGTGGGCCCTCAAAACCCCTTCAATCTTCTCAAGCAGTATCCTGTGCTGGCAGCAGTGACCTTCCCATCACTGTATTCCATGAATTTTGCTCACTTTGTTGACCAAGGTCTGATGACTGCACAGAATGCACCACCCCTGGACAGGAGCAGCTGCCTCTCAATGTGCCTGGGCACTTAGTAGATTGGATGAGCAGGATCTCAGAAATTCAAGGGCTATCAGGCCAATACATCCTGTTTTCTTTAACTTCTGTGTCTGAGTATTCTTGCAGTAGTCACAGATCGCAAGGAGATAAGCTGCTGTCTGGGGGCAGTACCACGGACTTCTGCAATCCCCTCAAGAGATATTGCATTTCATACAGGCAGCAGAGGTCTTCCTGCAATGGATTTCCCTGCAGTGCCCTTACTGTGCTAGCCAACGTTTGTTGCCTTTGCAGATTTGGAGAACCAGGGAAGAGGCAGGGCATTGGCAGCTGTCTGCCAATGAGCCGCCTGGCACAATTTGTGGTTTGGGTGGGATGGGGTCTCAGAGAGACAATGGCCATCAGGTCAATACAGCCTCAGTCTTGCTGCAACTGTGGTAACAATTTGCGCATTCCCACAAAAGTCACAGATCACAGCAAGACCAGCTACTGTCTGGGACTCACTCACAGAACCCCAAGATCTGCCCAAATTCTTGTTGGCAGTAGTTATTTGCCTGAAACTGTCTCTGAAATTCATGCTCACAGTGCTGGCTGCCTGCTGTAAATGTTTGGCTCTGAAATGGTGCAGGATGTGGCAGCAGCCCAACAACAAAAGCCCAGGAAATCTGAAAGTTTGGTGGGGTGAGCTGATCTCCTTAGGCCTGAGCTTCTGAATTGGCTATGTGGGAGGGATCCACACAGGAAAGCTGAGGTAGTCTGTAGATTGCCCCTGGTGGGGGCCTGACTAAGGCACAAAGGTGGCTGCCTCTCCAGCCCTCATTCTGTCACCCGGTAATGCAGTCCTTCCCCATATAAATTTTATGTGAGCCTCTGACCCACCACTCATGCCCTAATGAGTATCCACAGGTGAGAGAGCCTGTGTGTGGGCCCTTTAAAGGGTTGTCTAAAGTTTCAGTCTCCTTCTATCTCACTCAGACAGCCAGAATGCTCTCTAATTTTTACAGTCAGAGTTTTATAGAGCTTCTCTTCCCTTGACTGGAACCCTGGTATGAGGAGCCTCCAAATGAGGCCAGGACCCCTCTCTCCTTCAAGGAACCTCTGCAGCCTCACTCTCTCCCCTGGTGTTCCTCCACCAAACGTGGTTCAGGTCCAGCCCGATTTGCGACTTTGCCCCTCCTACTGCTTCAGTGTGGCTCCTTCTTTATATTATCAGACTTACCTGTTATGATCAGCTAGACTTCAGGTGATTTGCCACATTGATTACTTTATAATTTAATTGTAATTCCAATGTGGCCTGAGACAAGACATCATTTGTAAAATTCTTAATCTTTTAGCAGGAAATGAAATGGGGCATCTCTTGCAGAGTTAATCTTTGTAGTAAACCTAGTTAAGTTTTCTTCCCTCCTTTCTTTGGCAAAAGGGATCTCTCACTTAAATCTTGATAATTGCTCTGGCAACTCAGATCCTCTGGCTATCGATAAGGGTCATCAGCCCACTGTTAAGCAGAAATGGTGTTAAGTCAGACAGGGCCCTTAGAGTCTGAGCAGGGAGGGAACTTTAGGCCAAAGATATTTTTTTTACTCTTTAAGGAACTCAAGATAATCGTGCTAAGCAAAATAAGCCTGACAGGAAAAGTTGCAAATCACATGATAACACTTATATGTGGGATATAAACCTAAAAGCAACAAATGAGCAGAACGAACAGAGACTCATAGACATGGTCTATAGACTAGTGGTTACCAGAGAACTATAGAGTAGTGGTTACCAGTAGGGTGGGGAAAAAAGGGGAGGTAGATGGGGCAAAGGGGGTCAAATATAGGGGGGTAAGGAGAGAGTAAATTGGGTAAAGGGGATCAAATACATGGCAGCTGAAGGAAACTGGACTTTGGGTGGTAAACACGCAGTAGAATATACAGATGTCAAATGATAATGTACACCTGAAAATTATATGATTGTATTAACCAGTGTTACTCCAATAAACTTAATAAAAAAGAAACATATTAACCAAGCCTGTTTCCCTTTACTCACTTAAAAGGCAAATCAATAATAGAAATTAATAGATATATGGTTTAAATAATAAGTTTGTATTTTCTTTTCCTTGCCTAGGCACTGAGGTAGCACTTCATCAGGAAACCCAAGACCCCATCCTGACTGAGACAGAAAGAGAAAGAGCTCCATGAAACCCTTGTAGGCAGAGACTACAGCCATTCTCAGCAGAAAGCAGATACAGAAGAAGAGACCTCCCATCCCTCAACATCCATACTAATAATAAGGCGTTTCATGGCTCTTAGAAAAGAGTTAGGCAGGAAAGTTAGAGGATTCCAGGTCTGCCTGCAAAGAAACCAATATCAACCCATCTTAGAAGGGGGCCATCCTAATCTTCCCACAATTAAACAAGCCAAAAGGCAATTTTTAAACTCACACAAAGAAACCAGTAGGCAGAGATTTAGGTACCAGTTAAAGCCAGTCACTCACACCTGTGCAATGAAAACCCCAATGACTTTCAACTCATCTGAGCCTCATTATACCATCATTATAATATGCATATGCCCAGAAGTTCATTAATATCATTATAACAGACTGAATTATGGTAACAAACATGTGCAGAAATCAAAATGATGAATCAGTGAGTCCTGTCGATCTTAGTTGTCAATCAAAGAATCGTACTCAAAGTAACCACCCACAGCAAAAAGGGATAAAAACCCTGAAGTCTTTGTTACTAGGCCTTTTGAGCCATGCTTCTCTTGCTCAGTCCCACTTCCACTTCTGGTAAGTGCACTTTCCTTTCTAATAAAACTTTTCTTTTCTACTGTGTTTGGGTATCTTGCTAAATTTTTTGTTCGAGACATCAAGAACCTGGACAACGTGCAGGGAGAGGATCCCCACTCTCCGGTAACAGATCTGAGAGAAGGCGAACCCTGCTTTTACCTAGTCCGCCATTTTCCTCTTCCTCTAGTTAGGAATTTTTATGTTCAGATCATCCTATGGGGTTACTTTCAGTTCTGAGTTTGTATGGACTGTCATTCTGGCCTCCCTTGAGTTTGTCAGATTAATATATAACCCTGTTTTTTATCCACACTGGTTATAAATCAGAGAGTGCTATGATCCCCTTTTTGAGTTTGACTAATTCAGTAATATGGCTCACAGAACTCCTCCAGTAAGGAATATTTTACACACTTGATTACGATTTTATCATAAACTGATATAACACAGGAATAACGAGATGGAAGAGATGCATAGGGCAAAATATAAGAAAGAAGCATAGAATCTCCATGCCTTCTACAAGTACACCATACTTCCAACATCTCCATGTGTTCACCAGTTCGAAAGCTCTCCAAACACCATTCTTTTGGTTTTTGATGGAGGCTTCATTTTCTTGGCATCATTATTAAATTAATGGCCATTGACAGTTGATTCAACCTCTAACTCCTCTTCCCTCCCCAGAGGTAAGAGGTTGGGACTGAAATTTCTAACTCCCCAGTCCCATGGCTGGCTCACCTGGCAAACAGTCCCCATCTTTAGGTACTTTACAAAAGTCACCTCATTAACATTAATTCATTTGTGGTGGAAAGGGGTTTGCCATGAATAATAAGACACATATTTCACCTTTATGGCTTTGAAACAAGTTCAAAAACTAAAGACAAGAGACTTATGACAGAAAATGCTCTAATTGTTCTTCTCAATGAGAAAATTCTAAGGATCTTGGGAGCTATGAGACAGGGACCATGGAAGAAGAGCAAATATATACATATATATATATATATATATATATATATATATATATATATATATTATATGTATACACACACACACACGCACATATAAATTATATATATAAATAAATTATATAAATAAATTTTATATATAAATAAATAAATTTTATATATAAATTATATATATATAATTTATTTATATATGGAATTTGTTTATATATAATTTATATATACAATTTATTTATATATAATTTATATATATGTGTGTGTGTGTATATATATATATATATATATATATATATATATATATATAAATGGAATATATTTTGGTCATCTGAATGATCAAATATATATTTCTTATAAATCACAATATTGCATACTCACACCCTTGTATTGATTCTGTTTTCTTTCTCCTTTCTCATTTCATCATATTCACTTGGTAAAATACAAACCTGAATAATTAAAATTCTCCACCTACTCTGAATGCACCCATGAAACTAAATACAACTGGAAGAAATCCCACATTTGGTCCTGCTTTAAATTCATGATAGCTAACTTTAAGTGGGCCGCGCATGATCCCGGGCAACCATCTTTCATTTCCCTAGGGTATTCACACTCTTCTGAACTCTAGTCGCATATTCAAATGGATACTAGAGGCTATATTTGAATATTTAATCAGATTATCAAACTTAACACATCAAAACTAAGCTTTTGATCTCTCCGCACCCTCTAAGATCTGGCTTACCTGGCAAACAGTCCCCATCTTTAGGTACTTTACAAAAGTCACCTCATTAACATAAATTCATTTCACCTACAAATTTCTCATTTCAATAATGGCAATTGAATACTTACAGTTGCTCAAATGGGTTTAGAAACTGTAAGATGCTTTTAAAAGAAAAACGTCAATGCGGTATTGTGAACAGAAAATTGGGATATATTTGGCTGTAGACACGAAATGTGCCTATGAGGTTCAATTATAATCATATTGAAACAGTAAGGTTTTCATTCCTAAATTTAACTATGATGTTAATTAGTAAACTGTTTAATTAGAAACTGATCTTAATGGTTGATCAATTCCATTTTGCTATTTTAAATAAAAACTTTACCGCAAGGTCATGGAATTAAAGATAAGATATTTTATTTAATTTCAAAATTAACCGTAAATTTTTTTCTGATAAAAAATAAGTCTAATTTTTCTATAAAATATGTTGGATAACTAGTGTGAAAAGGTATCACATTTTAATAGGGACTATTACGCCATTTGAGGCAAATGTAATTACTGAGGAAACATTATAGGAATGATACAGTAACTATTGTCTCCATCACTACCACCACCGATTGTTATTAAGTAATCTCCAAAGACTCTCTTTTGGTTTAATAGATTTAGATATTTATAATAATCGAGCAATAACTATTTTGCTCAATCTTGTTTAACTTCATGCAGTTCTGTTAGACGGTTAAAAAGTTGAGAGTTGTAACTGTGTTATTCATGTCTTTATCTCTACTATTTAGCACACTGCCTAAAACAACATATACTCAATAAATGTTGAAGACTAAGTTTTATCAATTTTGTTTATCTGCTGTCAACTTACTTCCTGTCCATAAAGATTTACCTTACCTTTCCAATGGCATCTGTTTCTTTGCATAATCTTCACAAACTAAGTGTTATACATAATTTTTTTTTCTTATGGTTAAGTGGTCTCAATGAAAAGCACCTTCATTGGAAGATTCTGTCTTGTCCTCTCTCCCCTGACAGTTCCCAAAGAGTCTTCATTTCTCCTTTCAAAGAGCCTATTGTCTCTACTGGATTTTCCAATAAGCTCTTATTTTATATCTGGTATCTAGACCATAGTAAATGTAAAAAAAAAAATAGCAAATCCAGGGCATTTCTAATTTAAGCAATCAGCTCTTTGTATCTTGTAATGCTCACTGTCATGAGTAATATGTCCGCAAAGTTGTTTTTTTTTTTAGAATTTTCGTTTAAAAATATTTTTAAACTTACATTGATGAAGATAATATGCATAATTTACATGATAAAATTAAGAGAAGGGCCATTTTCTCATTTTCAAGGACCTTTCTGTTTACTTCCAAGATAGGAAGGTATGTGAAGTAGGGGGTGGGTTGGGATGGGGATTTCTCCAACTCTATCAGGAAGAAAAAACAATAGCAAGTTATTTGTCTCAGTGGAATTCTTGTCCAGTTGCAAAGCATGATGGTGATGATTGCAAATGATGATGAGGGGAATAGGAGAGTAAAAGAGTTTAGCTTATCATGGATGCTGTAACCTGGAGGTGTTGGAACTAAAAAACAATCAGATCTCCCAGTTTCCTGTCTAGCATATAAAGAACTTGGAGATCTGCACTCCCATTCACACATGAAGAAAAAAGCTAAGCAAACTAAAAGTAAACATTTCTTAGATTCATGAGAAAACTGAGGTTACAGGGCAAACCACTGCCTCTCAAATTTAAGAGACAGGCAGACAGAGGATCACAACTTATTGAAGCAGAAGACCAGGAACATAAACCTCTGTGGTAACCAGTATCGGGGTAAAAAAACAAAAACAAAAAAAAAACAAAAACAAAAACAAAAAAACAAAAAAAACTAAACTATAATTGATGAATTATTGGAGTCTCGAAGTGGAAAAGTTTGATGGTTAAAAACTCCAGGGGAGCCAATTTGAGAAAGGCTGCTGCACTTTCATACATTTTACCTTCAGGAGCCCTACCAAGATCTCACATCAAAGAATGGAGAAACATTCCCTCTTGCTTCTGTCAGAGAGTGGGAGAAATTAGGCTGTTTTTAAAATTGAACAGAGAATTCTGTTCTTTTTAAGAAAGTATGTCCCCAAGGGAAACAATTTTATCAGAGCCTGCACTAGAATTTTAACAGTGTCCAAAGAATCTGGGAGAAGGGAAGTACCCAACTCCAGCTTGCTCTAACTTTCCACCTAGAAGAAGTAAAATATCCTACTTCCTATGGAATTAAAAAAAAAAGGGGGGGACAATGAATGGGAAAGAGTAACAAAGTTGGTACAAATTAATCTAAATATATCAACAATCACTTTACACATCAATGATTTAAATATACCAATCAAAAGATAGAGATGGTCAGAGTGGATAAAAACAAACAAACAAAAAAACTCAAGTTTCAAATATCCGTTGTCTACAAAAACAATCAGTTTAAATAGAACACAGAAAGAATAAAAGTAAAAAAAAAATGGTTAAAGATATACCACACTAACACTAATTTTGTAAAAAGCTAAAATATACATATTAATTTCAAACAAATTCAATTTCAGAGCATGAAAAATTAACAGGGATAAAGAAGAGCATTACATAATGATAAAATGGTGAATTCTCCAAGAAAACATAACAATTCTTAATATACATACATCTAACAACAAAGCATCAAAATATATGGTGTAAAATTGGCGAACAATAAACAGAGGAAGCACGTAAATAAATAAAGCAAATATTAACTGACATAAAGGGAGAGACTGACAGTAATATATTAAGGGATTTTAACCTCTCACTGACATCAAGAAATAGATCTTCCACACAAGAAATCAGCAAGGAAACAGTGGCCTTAAATGACACATTATATCCCATGGACTTAATTGATAGTTTTAGAGCATTTCACCACAGAGCAGCAGAATACACGTTCTTTTCAAGTTCACGTGGAACATTTTCCAGGATATGTCACATGTTAAGCCACAAAACAAGTTTCAGTAAATTTAAGAAAACTGAAATCATTCCAAGCATTTTCTCCAACCACAATGGTATAAAACTAGAAATCAGTTATGAGAAAAAAAAAAATGAAAAACAGACAACCACGTAAAGGCTAAACGACTAATCCTAAACAATGAACGGGAAAATGATTAAATCAAGGAAGAAACAAAATGATATTTTGAGACAAATGAAAATGAAAACACAACGACCCCAAAACAATGGGACACAACCAAAGTAGTCCTAACAGGGAAATTTATAGCAATACAGGTCTATCTCAAAAAAAGGAAAAAAAACAAAGAAAAAGAATGAAAAATCTCAAATAAACTATCTAAACCTATAACTTAAATCTATACCTTAAAGAAACTAGAAAAAAAAAGCAAAGCTCAAAGTGAGTAAAAAGAAAGAAATTATAAAGATCAAAGAAGAAATAAATGAAATAGATGAAAGACTCTAAAAATAGTATGAAAAATCAATGAAACAAAGAGTTGGCTCTTTGAAAAGATTAAAAATTGATAAAACTAACTAGATTCATCAAGAAAAAAGAGGACCAAAGCAAAGCAAAAATCAGAAATGAAAGAGGAGAAGTGACAACTGACACCACAGAAATAAAAATGGGTTATAAGAAAATACTACAGATAATTATGTGCTAACAAATTAGAGAATCTGGAAGAAATGGATAAATTCCTAGAAACATACAATCTTCCAAGACAGAATCAAGAAGAATCAGAACTGAATTGACCAATTACTACTAATTAAATAGAATCAGTCATCAAAACATTTCCAACAAACAAATGGCTTCACAGGGAGATTTTACCTAATAATTTTTAAAAAAGTAACCTATCCTTCACAAAGTATTTCAAAAAATTCAAGAGGAGATAAAACTCTCAAATACGTTTTACGAGACCACCATTACCTTGATTTCAAAGTGAGACAGACATTACAAAAAAAGAAAATTATAGGCTAATAACTTTGGTGCACACTGATGAAAAAAGCTTCAACAAAATATTACCAAACCAAATTTAACAATACATTAAAAAAGATCATACATCATGATCAAGTGGGATTTATTTCTGGGATGCAAGTTTAGTTCAATATCTCCAAATCAATTAACATGATACACCACATGAATGATAAAAATTATATATATGATTATATCAATAGACACAGAGAAAGCACTTGACAGACTTCAGCATTCATTTACAATAAAATCTCTTGGCAAAGTGAGAATAGAGAGAACATTACTCAACATAATTAAGGCCCTCAATGGCAACCCACAGCTAAGATCATACTCAATGGGAAAAAAAGCTAAAAGTATTTTCCGTAAGATCAGGAACAAGACAAAGATGTTCATTTTCACCACTTATCAACATAGTATTGGAAGTCCTAGTCACAGTAATCAGGCAAGAAAAGTAAATAAAAGTCAGCCAAGTTAAAAATGAAGAAGTAAAATTATAATTAGTTGCAGATGACTCAAGTCCAAAAAAAACCTATTAGAATTGATAAATGATTTCAATAAAGTAGCAGGATAAAAATTAATATTCAGAAATTGATTGGATTTCTATATACTAATAACAAACTATCATAAAGAAAAATTTAGAAAACAATCTCATTTAAAATTGCATCAAAAATAAAATACTTAAGAATATTTTTAATCAAAGACTTGCACTCAAAAAATTATAAGACATTGAAGAAAGAAATTGAAGAAGATATAAATAAATGGAAACATATATCATGCTCATGGATAAAAATAATTAACATCATTAAAATATTCCTATTATCCAAAGAAATCTATAGATACAATTCAATCCCCATCAAAATACCAATAATATTTTTTACAGAACTTGAAAAAATAATCCAAAAGTTTATTTGGAACAACAAAAGACCCCATGTAGCCACAGAAACTTTGAGAAAGAAAAAAGTTGGAGGTATCACATTACCTGATATCAAACTATACTACAAAGCTATAGTAATTAAAACAGCATGATACTGGGACAACATAGACACATGGATCAGTGGAATAGAATAGAATACCCAGAAATAAACATACCTGTATGGTCAATTAACCTATAACAATGGAGTTAAGAATATAAAATGGGGTAAAGATAGTCTTTTCCATAAAGCGTTGGAAAATCTAGACAGAGAAAATAAAACTAGACCAACTTCTTATAGCATATACAAGAATAAACTCAAAATAGATTAAAGACTTATATGTAAGACCTAAAACCATAAAATTTCTAGAAGAAAACATACGAAGTAAACTCTCTGATATTGCTTTTACTAATATATTTTTTTATGATATGTTGCATGTGGCAAAAATAACAAAAGAAAAAATTAACAAATGAGACCGCATCAAATTAAAAAGTTTTTACAACCAAGAAAATCACAACAAAACAAAAAGACGATCTACTGAATGGGAGAAGATATTTGCTAATGATCCATTTGTGAGGAGTTAATATAAAATATGTATAAAGAATTCATACAACTTAATACCAAAAAATAAACAATCCCATTAAAAAGTGGGCAGAGGACCTGAATAGACATTTCTTCAAAGAGGACATAGAGATAGTAAATAGATATATGTAAAAAAGCTCCATGTCACTAATCATTAAAGAAATACAAATTAAAAATACAATGTGCTATCACCTCACACCTGTCAGAGTAGCCATCATCAATAAATCGAAACACACGTGTTGGTGAAGATGTTGAGAAAAGGGAATCCTTGTGCATTTTTGGTGGGATTGCAAATTGATTCAGCCACTATAGGAAAGAGGATGAAGTTTCTTCAAAAAATTAAAAATAGAACCACCCTATGATCCAGCAATTCCACTTCTGGCTATTTATTCAAAATGCTAATTTAAAAAGATATGTGCATTCCTGTTTATTGCAGCATTATTTACAGAAGCTGAGATTTGGAAGCAACCTAAATGCTCATCATTGGACAATTGAATACAAAAGAGGTGGTGTGTATATGTGTGTGTATGTGCGTGTGTGTGTGTGTGTGTGTTTGTGTATACACATACATACACACCGTGGAATATTACTTGACCATAAAAAAGATTAAAATCTTACCATTTGTGACAACATGGATGGACCTGGAGTGTATTATGCTAAGTGAAATAAGTCATACAGAGAAAGAAAAATACCATATGATCTTACTTATATGTGGAATCTAAAGAATGAAATAAATTAATAAACAAAACAGTAATAGACTTATAGATGCAGGGAACAAGATGATGGTTGCCAGATGGGAGGGCAGTTGTAGGGTGGGGTAAAAAATGTAAAGTAATTAAAAAGTACAAATTGGTAGTTACAAAATAGTCATGGGAATGTGAAGCAAATCATAGGAAATATAATCAATAATTTGATAATAAGTGTGTATAGTGCCAAGTGCATACTAGACTAGTTAGGGAGTACACTTCGTAAATTCTATAAATGTCTAATCACTATACTCCACACCTGAAACTAATATAAAAACATATAGAATGTCAAAAAGATAAAGAAATTTTAAAAATTAAATGTTTTTAGACGTGCACAAAATTGTTCAGGACACTATGCATTTACTTTAAAAATAATCAAACTATATTACTACAGGCATTAAAAACAGATAGGGTAACTGAATGGATTAGAAAACAAGACCCTTCCATACCCTGCCTACAAGAGAGTAACCTCAGATTGAAAGATACAAAGATTGAAAAGGAAGGAATGGATAAAAGATATTCCATAAAAATAAAAACCAGAAAAAAAAAAACTGGGATAGCAATACTTATCCCAGACAAAATAGACTTTAAAAAAAGCTATAACAAGAGACAAAGAAGGACCCAAAAATCTCACTTCTAGGTATTTATTTGAAGAAACTCAAAACACTACTTTGAAGGGACATATCAATTCATATGTTCTTTGCAGCATTATTTACAATGGCCAAGATATGAAGGCACCCTGGTTGTCCATCAAAGGAATCTAAAGAAGAAAAAAAAAAACAAACAAAACAGAAACAAACTCATAGATAATAGAGAATATTTTGATGATTGCCAAATGGGAGGCGATTGGGAAGGCCAAGTGAAAAAGGGGAAAGGATTAAGAAGTACAAATTGGTAGTTATGAAATAGTCACAGGGATGTAAAGTATAACATAAGGAATGTATTCAATAATATTATAATAACTGCATATGGTGTCAGATGGGTACTAGATTTATCCAGGTGATCACTTCGTAACTAACCTGTGTCTAATCAATTGGAACAAATGAACCGTACTAATGCAAAATGTTAATAGGGGACATCAAGGGACAGGGATAGGTGAGATAGTATATAGAAACTTTTCATTCATTTTTTCCTGTTAACCTACAAGTCTTCCAGAAAAGTTCATTAATTAGAAGAAATAGGACCCTGGATTTAAATAGTGGAAGTACTGGCAAGCTAGATAGTTGAAGCAAATAATTCAGAGATGAGTCGCTGTCACACACAATAACTAAAAAAATAAGTCATTTCCATGTAGAACTTAAAATACTTTTATCCATCTTAAACTCTACTCTCTTTACTCTCTCTCCTCCATCCACTAACTCCTATGTGGGAGGTGATAAAAAGTCAGAAAAGTTGAAATTAAAGCTTCTCCTGGTATGTTCTGGGTCCAATATTCTTTAAAACCTCAAATTATGTTACACTTATAATACATTTTTTAGACAAATATTTTCATATATTTAGATCCTGGAAGATAACCGAGTTGATCCATAGTCCTTTTTCTCCATATTATGGGAAATATATGAAATCTGAGAAACTATACTTACTTCAAAAATATTTTAAATTCAACTGACATAAAATATTATAAAATACATATAAGTCTTATATGTGAACTTCTTGAATAGTAAAAATTGTTTGAGCACCCTGGTGTTCATGCCCGTTCAATTTATATTCATGCATTCTAGTTGAGAACTCCATTTACTAGAAGCCATGATTTGTTTACCCTAGAAAATCTACACTAGTTAAATATTTATTAGAGTATGTGACTCATTCCTTTCATTGAACTAACTGTAATATAGCATTAAGTTTTAGAGGTAGGTAAGAGAAAAAAATAACATTAGTATAATTTTTTAAATTTCTTTATTATTGAACCTTTTATTTCCAAAATGGTTAGGCTGTGATTGTTTCTGTTACCACCTGGCAATCAACATCTCCATCAGTAGCCACTGGCTGCTTAGGACGTCTTCAATCATGTTTCTCATGCCATGTTAGCCTCAATAATTTCACCTTGATGAGGAAAGCCTATTCCTTTTATTGGTGATTATCATCTTTGCTGACAACTCCTTTCTGGATGTCTCCAGCTCTATCCTTGATGGCTGCCAGAGCGCTATCCATTTCACTTTCATCTGGGGACCTTTTTCTTTCCATGAATTTTCCTTGCTCTATACCACACTTCCCACAATATGTTGTATTTTTGCTTCTGCCACTGTTGTCATTTAGTGTTTTATTAAAGTTTATAGTTGTTTCATAACTCCAAATTGAGAATTGTGGGTGCATTTTTAAGAGTCCTTCAAATCTGAATTTCCATTATTCTTTCATATTTTGAAAATAGAGGACAAAAATAATGGAAAACTAGGGGAAAAAAGACACAAGACCTCTCACCCACTTTAATTATTTAATTCTTCCTAACTAGCTGCAATATGTCAGGCACTCTTCTAGATATTCTGCAATATCCGTGCTGAAGCACTCAGGTTAATAGTTAACCGTAAATAAATATCTAAATAATGAGAGTCCTTCAACAAAGAAATAAATGAAAGAAGGCCTTGGGATCCCTTTCGCTAGATGTCATTAAAATTACAATGCTCATCTGCCTAAACTAGTTTAGAGATAGTTTCATCCAAAGGCAAGGGGATCTACTAGATAAACTTTCAAGATATCCTACAGCCCCAAATCCTTAATCTTTCAATAAAATAGATATTGTTCTGAATGCTTGATCCTTCTGGGTTAGAGCAGTGAAAGAAAAAATATTGTCATGTCAATTTAGATAAAAGAAAATTGTTTTGATAGGTTTACTCTTTCCTTTCATTTATTTTTTCCCTCCAGACACTTTTGTGTCCCCTTTATTGAGTTTGTTTATATAGTAAGCCCATGATATTGAGCTCTTCTACCCTGAAACTTTCTTAAAGGAATATTGTGATGATTCAGAAATTCAGTTAGGTTTAATTTTTGCAAGTTGCCTGTGCATGCCAGGGTTCCCTAAACACCTCTTTTTAAAGTGAATTATTTGATTATTTAAGCTAGTAGACAGAAATAAAAATGAATAGAAAAAAAAGAAAAACTTATGTTCTAAAACAAAAAATTAGACCTCATAAGTTTCCCCATGGTTATTAATATTAACTCTAAAGAGTTAAGAAATAAACAGCATTTGAGATGAATCTCATACTGTGATTTTTTAGTCTATGGCAGAAATAATAACTAGTTGTGTGTCTACTAAGAATCGCACTGATTCTTTTTACAGTATATCATCAATACCATGACTTACTGTTATAACCAAAATAACATGATAAATTACAATTCCCACTAGCTATCTAAAGTAGCTTTAAAAGTGTTATTGTTTGTTTATGCTTAGTCTTTACATTATTCTTCATTGTTAATTTTTTCAAAACAGAAAAAAATTTATTTCGATAATCTAAAGCCAAATAAGTGTACATTGCAGCTAAGTGATTTCTATTCTAGCTTTGACATTGGTCTACCCTTCATGCTATCTATCGACCCAGATTCACCAGTTCCTTTTTTTTTTCTTATGAAAAAATGACACAGCACATTTTTATTTTAAGAGGACTGCTAGAATCTTATTTGGGTTTAGATTTCCAAGCAAAATTTTTCTCCATTAGACCAATTTAACTTCTAATATTTAACTTCTCTTTGCAAGATATTTTCCCAATCTTTTAAAAGTAATGACAAACTATGACATTGTTGGTTTGCAACCTCAGGAATTCCCAGGTGAAATCCAAAACTAGATCCTGTACTCGAAGGGAAAAAGAAGAGACCAAAAAAAGAGACAGACCACTTCAGATTAGTAGGTAGAGGTTTTAATAAACAAGAGAATTTACATATGGGTTTTGTCTTGGGCTGCCACAAGACAAGTAAATCTCCACACCCACATGCCAGAATCTTAAGAGTTTATATGGAGGCCTTAGCTGGGTTCAGTTATGTATACTGTCCAGATGATCTCAATAATACCTTCTTCTATCAAGGGTATGTACTTGAAATAGCTCCAGCTATGAGAATCATGATCAGGATGTACATTCCAAAAAGTAAAAGAAGACAGCGAGGAGCCTCCTATTGCCCAAGCCAAGTTTGCAGGTCAACCAGTGGTCATGTTCTCTTGATGACCTCCTCCAAGCATTGAAACACACAGATACACACTAAACAAAAATTGTTGTTTTGTGTTACTATTTTTCCTCCATTCATTAACAGAGTATGTGCTTCATTTGAATATATTTAATTTTGTTGTCAATAAAATCAATTATATGGAGAAAAGTATGTTGAAAATTTAAAGAAACAAGATAATTGATCTATTTCATAAATAAATAGGAACATAAAATAGATATTAAAGATAAAAAATGTGGTATAAAGGGCTAGTAGAATAAAGCAAAAGTCAAAGTATTTAGCACCTAATTAAAAATAAAGAAATGGAATAATGATTAGAAAATAGATATATGGTGAGGTTATATTTGGGTGTCTCTATGCAGCCCTGTGGCTCCAGACTCATTGACTTATTATTAAGAGGAAAAATCCATTTAGATCCTTTCTGACCACACATTAATATAATCTCTGTTCGATTTCAGAATGTTTTTAGAGTAATTATAAAACTGTATGTTCTGTGCTAGACAAAGACATAAAAAATAATTAACAGGTTAAAAATTAAGAGGAGGAAACAGAGTTAACAGATTACCACAAAGACCTTCATAATCATCATACGGTCTATTATATAGTGAGATTTTA